>NW_022900948.1:49743898-49772300 GCF_012274545.1 Fukomys damarensis
TTTCTTTAAAGATGTTCAAAGTTGGGAACTCAGAAAAATACCCTTGATGACCACCTCTGTCTTTTCAGAGTGGGTCCAAAGACTTGCACAGTCAGGAGGTCTGAGAGTGCGGGGTTGGGGATTATGGGGGTTCAGGGGCGCCCGCACGGCTACCTTCCTGGTGCTTGAGCAATGGTGGCTGGGTCGGGAGCAGGCGTGGTTCTCCTTCCCACGGTGGATCGGCCTGGCCTACCTTCCCGGCGCTTGAGCGATGGCTGCTGGGTCGGGAGCAGGCGTGGTTCTCCTTCCCGCGGTGGATCTGGGCCCGGCCTACCTTCCCGAGCACCCTTCTTCTGTTCCTAAAACCTGTGCTGATTTTTTTCCTGCTTGAGAATAAATTATCCCAATCCTTAGTAGTTTAAAACAATAAACATTTATCTTACTGTTTCTTTACATCACGAATCGGTCTGTGACCTAACATTGGGCTGTGACCTAAACTCCATGCCCTTGGCTTAAGTCTGTACTGAGGTTATAGTCATCCCAGGCTTGTTTGAAGCTAGATAATTCGTGAAGCTCGTGCTGATGGCTGTTGATTGGCCTCAAAAGATTAGCTTCTTGGCTCACTGATAAAGTTCTTGGCAGCCGTCTGTCCCGTCACCTGGGACACTAGTAGCAGGGGCTCTAGAGATTGAGAAAGACCCAGGAAAACCCAAATCAGAAGAAGAGTCCTTGTGAACCTAACCTCAGAGGGGACGGCCCATCATCTTTGTGGTGTTCTGTTTGCTAGGAACAAGTCTTAGGTCCAGCCTATCCTCAAGGGTTGGACTTTATAGAAAGCAAACACTAGGTGGTGGATTCTGGGGCCATCTTAGAGACAGCCTACCCCATGAGCCAATGGGGAAAGTTTTTGAGAATCAGTGGAAAAGAGGACCGGGGATTTAGCTCCGTGGTTCCTCCGCCTGTCTTGCAAGCACAAGGATCCAAGTTAGATCCCTGGTACCAAAAAAAAAAAAAAAAAAAAAAAAAATTAGTGGAAAACAAGAGATACTGGCAGTGAGAGGAAAAGAGCTTTAGAAATCTGGTCTTTAGCCCAGGGCAAGGCATCTGCATATTTGCTACTGTAGAGAAAACTGGTAGTCTGATCAAGGGCCAGTATGTGTCCCCAAGAACAGGTGTTGGCAAGCTTGCTCTATTTGTTGCATAATAGGGTTATCACTATGCAGATGCTGATATCTGTGAGGGGGAAGGATGTTGATGTTCTCTGAATGACACATTTATGGAAAAGGTAGAGAATGTGCAATAGATTGTGCAATTGAATGACCCAGGTAGATCAGTGGTAGCCTGTGGGGAGGTCTCTGGTGCTATAGCACAGGGCACTGTCCTGGCATGTTCACCCTTCTCTCAGTGACTTGATGTTAAGCAGGTCAGACTTGCATTTGATGTAAAGTTAGTGGAAATAACTAAAACCTTTGAAGACATAGGAGACAAATGTAATTTAAGAGATCAATGTCCAACATTTGATTTTTCTGTGCCAGATGCAGATGTGTGAGTTGGAGGATGAGAATTATACACATGAAGAAGACACAGTTGCTCATGCCAACTGTGAGCCCTGAGTTCATGAGGTGTGGTAGCTGGGGAGATAATTCAGTTTGGCCCCTTTTTCCGTTTAGAGAAGGATGGTAAAGGGCTACCGGGTCCAGTTCTGCTGCTCCGTCCTTGCAGCAACCACTGGCCAGAATGGCCGTTCGCATGGTCTCTCTGAGGAACAGCTAGAAGCAGAAACGTGCCCCTTGCTCACAAGTCTGAGCCCACCGAAACCTGAAGTAGGAGATAAGGTTGTGGTAAGACCAGTGGGTATGTTGGCCACAGTCTGTTCTTGGTGGCACAAACTGGCTTCTGGTTACTGGGAGAAGAAAAGATTCACCCTGCATTTTATGAAGCTGACTACCTTAGAACAATGGCAAGACCAGGGAGGGGAAGTTGTAGGAAGACAGATTGCTAGCCTGGGAGAGAACTGCTTAATGGGGCAGTCTGAGATTGTTTGTCCAGCCTCACATGTATATAAGAAGATGTGGGTATAACCTGGCTGTCAGGACACCAGAAGGCTTGTGTCCCCCCTGGTTTGTCTGGGGTGATGGGAAGATGGGTCAGGACCCGTGGGCCTTTGCAGACCTCCTAGTAGAGGTTACAGGAGCTCGTGTGACCTGAGTGGCCTAGGCTGGCTTCTCTGACTTGAGCTGCACCTGGAGGTAGCGTACAGAGAGATGCAGCCTTAGGTGCATACACACAGCACATGCATAGGCACGCATTGGTGCACCGTGTGCATGAATACATGTACAGATACAGATGTTCCCCAAGGCTGACACCACCCTCATTGCAGGTCATCGTGGGGAGCATTTTTGAAGTGGTGTGGGCTGCCATCAAGCCAGGAACCTCCTTTGGGATCAGCGTGCTGCGGGCGCTCCGCTTGCTGAGGATCTTCAAGGTCACAAAGTAAGTTGTCTGTGTACTTCTGGGAGGGAGGGAATTGAGAGTGGCAACAGAGGTCCAGGAAGGCAGGGGGTCTGGAAGCTCTTCTGTGGCTTGTTGGTTTAACTGTGGGAGCTGGTTAAAAATAGCATGTGCTAAGGAACCATCCTAGCAAATCTTGTTGGGCCCAGATGTGTCCTCAGGATCACTCCCCACTGGCCCCAGTGTTGGAGTCATGCTTCCTAGTTCTCTTGTTATGGGACACCCCAAAATTCCATACCATCTCCTCTTGAAACCACCAATCCCGCCTCCTAGCCTTCAGAAGAAACTTATTTTATAGCTGGTAGAAGAGTTCTCAGGTGGAAGGCCTGTCTGAAGGCCTGCCTGCCTGCCTTGCAGCCTGTTTCCTGCAGGTAGAGCAAGGCCTCAGCCCCTGGCCTTGTCTGAGCCAGCCCAGTGCCTACGTGGCTGCTGTTCCGGTCCTGTTTTCTGCATCCTCCTGCCCGACTAAGCCTTCATCATGACAACAGTGACATGAGTTTTCAGCCCAGGCTCACTCGAGTCTTTGGCCCTGCAAGGGACTTGTTTCCTTTGCTCATGACGAGATGACATATAAGGAGGTGTTGTGGTGCAGTTAGTGACAGGGACCTGAGTGGAGCCCCTGCCCCTCACTGTCAGAACTGCATGGGCGTGAGAAAAAGACTCACTCTGCGGGTTCTTAGCAGTAGCACAGGCTGCTCAGTCAGTCTTACCATGGCCAGTTTGTCCTGAGTTTTGGAGGATCTCTGAATGGCGTCCTCATAGCATCTGGGGCCCCCGAGGTCCAGCAGTCTCAGCACCGAGCTCGAGCAGGACCTGGCCTCTGCTGGTAGAGTCATGTTCTGTTGGTCTTTTCATTGTTTTAAATCCAAACTCCAAATCATCTGAAGATATATGAAAGAATGAATGACGAAAAGGTTGAGGCAGAGTTCAATCCAGTTTGATCCAAGATGTGCTGTGAGCATTTTCTGGGGTGAGTCCTCAGGCCTCCACTGCTTTCTCATTGCCGCTGATGGGTTTAAAGAAGGTGACCACAGGGGCCACATTTTTTTTTTTTTTTTGGTACTGGGAATCAAACTTAGGGCCTTATGCTTGCCAGGCAGGTGCTGTACCACTGAGCTACATCCCTGTTCCCCGTCCCCTCTTTTCCAGAACCAGGGATTAAACTCAAGACATTGCACTCGCCAAGCAGGCATGGTGCTACTGAGCTAAATCTCTGGCTTTTTCTTAGCCTCAGACCTGTGTTTCCTGCCAGGAGGCTGGTGACCCTTGTTCTGAGCCAGGTTGACTCCTGCCAACCCAGAAGGCAGGACCCCTTTTCCAGAGTCTTCTGCCACTCCTTCCACCAACCCTCAGGCCCCTTATAAGAGGATATAGAGCGCAGCTGGGCCTCTGATGTGGATGCCACAGAGAAGGATGCCACTTTTGCCCCAGAGATGCCCAGTGAGACCACCACTGTCCTTCCACCCCTCTGTTCCAGGGCTGTGGGTCGTCAATGCCATGCACAAAGTCTAGGGCCATGTCTCCAGGGGAGCTGCAGCTCTTTGTCTGGTGGGTTGTGATCATTGGGCTCTTGGGAAGAGTCCCCAGAGGCTGGGGACAGTGGTTGTAGCCACCACATAGCAGTGTGGCATCAGCAGGAGGAGCCTGTGTGCTGTGGGGATCAGTTGTGAACAAGGGGGCACATTTTCTGACCTTCAGGAGCACTTGGGGGTGGGTAGAAGAGGGAGCTTATGGGTGCCAGGGAGTTGGAGTTGCGTGGCACTGCTCCCTGTGCCCGATGTCCTGGTGCTCAGTGAGAGGAACGCTCCATCAGTGTGTGACAGACCTCACCAGAGGGAAGCAGTGCAGCCCCTCCTCTGGTGGGCTTTATTTCATGTGGTGCCGGGTGGTGGCTCTTGGTGGCTGATTGGGTACTAGGGAGTGAAGAAGAGGGAGGCTAAAGGTGAAGTCTGTGTCTGTCCACCTGAGGGGTAGTGGCGTTATTCTGCCAAAGAGGATCAGGGACAGTTATGAAGTGTGAGAGTCAGTCCAGCGCTACCTGCCTGCCTGCTTTGTCTGTGGTCCCTTGGGCCTCAGGCTGAGCAGCTGTGACGACAGGCCCAGGACTCCAGAGAGAAGCTCACATGCACACACTCACACATGACATCTTAGGTCTTAGAAAGCTGCAGAGGTAGATGGCTGCAGAGGGCCTGGAGGAATGTGGCCACATCTGGGCATAGCTCAGGGCTCTGACCTCACTGCTGCCCGGCAGGTACTGGAACTCCCTGCGGAACCTGGTGGTGTCTCTGCTGAACTCCATGAAGTCCATCATCAGCCTCCTGTTCCTGCTGTTCTTGTTCATCGTGGTCTTTGCCCTGCTGGGGATGCAGCTGTTTGGGGGACAGTAAGTGGGTGGAGGTGGGGGAGGATGGGACTGGTCCCACTGGGAGGCAGGGCTCACAGGTCTCTTCTCTGCTGTCCCTCCTGAAGGCCCTTGGAGGGCTGGTGATGCTGAGAAAGCCATCCACCTGCAGCCATCCACCTGTGCATCCACCAACAGCATGTTGTTGCCAGGTGTAGTTCTCGCTTCTGGTGGGGGGCTGCCTCTCCCCAGGGCTTCCTGTTTTTCCAGGTTCAACTTTAAAGACGAGACTCCAACAACCAACTTTGATACCTTTCCTGCCGCCATCCTCACTGTCTTCCAGGTGAGGGCTTTGCTTCGCTTTCCTCTCCCCTGTGTGACGGAAAGGCTGCCAGTCCTTGCCAGCTCTTCCTTAGGTGCTCAGCACAACCCAGATACACAGAACCTTCCACAAAGCAGACTATGAGCATGAGTTTGGACGGGGGAAGCTGGGTACTCTGATGCTGCCCCGAGGAGCTGGTGTAGCTCTCTGGGGATAAGGCTTCAAGCCACCAGAGCATTTCTTAGCCCCAGGACACTGGAATGCCTTGTCTTTTGTCCACTGGAAACATACAGAGTTCTTCTAAACTTCTGCAGTAACGCCTAGACCCAGTGGCGCCTCTTTTCCCTTTTGTCTGGGAAACACGCTCACCATAGCAGCAGGAGGCCAGCTTGGGCCCCTCTTCTGTATGGTAGAGACCTTGGCTCAGTGACCTCTGCCCTTTTGGATGGTCCCTTTCCAGGGACTCTTGTGTAGGCACTTTCTTCTTTACAGGTGCTGCCAGGACTGACTGTGCCAGTTGGGTGATGCTGTGTTTCTCTCCCATGGTGCCTATGTGGACGGTGGGGCTGGGTGGCTGTTGTTCTGCCTGTGGAGACCCTTAGAGAGACTCCACAGGCTGCACATGCCCATGTGTGAGGAGTGGCCTCTGCCTTCCACTTTCTCTAAGAGAAACAGACTACACCAAAGCAGGTGATTGGACCCATGATGTTCATGACTGTCCCCTTTCTCACGTTGTCTCCCTCTAGCCCTCTTGCTGGGAGCCCTGTGCCCATCAGTTTGGTCACAGCTACACACAGCCAGTTCTTGCCCCAGGGGAATGTCTACTCCAGTCTGGCAGTACTTGGTGCTGTGCTTGACCCTCCTTCCCCTCTGTCTCACCCTTGGGCAGTGCTGCCTCTTCTCTCCTCCTTGGCTTCCTAAGTGCAGGCAGCACCTGTCAGCTCATTCTGTTCTCCCCTCTCCCACTGAGGTTTGGGCTGCTCTGTGTTGCTCATAGGCTAATGGCCTCCAGAATCCAAGGCTTCAGTGGAGACGAAGTAGGGTGGCACACACTGGGGCCTCACACAGGCTGTCCTGAGGACCGTGGTTCACTTCTATGGGAAGAGCTCTTCTTCATGTGGCCAGGACCAGGTTGCCCAGGCAACAGGCCAGGGGATTGGGAGGAGTGCAACCCAGCTGAGCCATGCGCGTGATGTATGATATGGCCACAGGTGGCTCCAGGACCTGGGGCCAGGTTGGGAGGGCTGTGCAGGCCAGGTGAATAGGCCTTGCAATCACAGAGGAGACTTCAGGGTGAGGTGGTGACAGGCTGGCAGTTAGATGGTGCTTTCTATGTCTATTTCCAGAAAAGGTCTAAGCCACAGTCATGAGGAAAAGTGCCCCCCGCCACTCGTGGGCACTGTGACCAGGTCTTCATAAAAGAAACAAAGTCTGTAGATGGTAGAGACAGCGGAGGCACAGGCACTGGGATGTACCTGGTGAGAGGCTGGCTGGCTGGGCATGGGAGATTCACAGCCTCAGACGAATATAAAGGTGGCTTGGCCACTCTAAGCTCTGGGGAAGACACCAGGCCCTTCTGCAGAGGATAAAGAGAGAGAGCTGGAAGATACCAGAAAGAGGGCAGGCCAGGCCCAGTTATCTGCACAGGAGTTCCCTGGACCAGAGGCCCGAGCTAGACTAGGAAAGGAGCCCCTGCTTCTGAAATGGATTGGGAAAGGGATCAGAGGACAAGAGAAGAGGCAGAAAACACATCCACTTTGTTCATGGAGACCTACAGACAAACACTTGCTAAACACTGACACCCCAGGAGAGGACCAGCAGCGCCGTGGTCAGGAGGTGGAACTATTCCCAAAGAAAAATGATGGCAGAGCAAGGGCAGGGACTGTGAGGTGAGTATGCTGGCGACCCTCCCAAGAGGTAAATGAAGAGCTCATGTAAACCCCAAGTTGTGGGAAAAAGACAAAGAATAGGTTCAACTGAAAAAGAACTGAGTAGAAATCCTAGAAGTGAAAATACTTATTCAACTTAAAAGAAAAAGTCCGACGACAGGGACATGATCCTAGGGAGGGAGGAACGACATCTAGAAGACGTGAAGAGCTGAGTATGCTGCAGTTCGGAGACATGATCAGATGCCTTGGATGGACAGGGGTGCGACCCTCAGGTGTGCAGTGCAGAAACCAGGGTGGGGTAGGGCTGTGGCTTGGTGGTAGAGCGCTTGCCTAGCATGAATGAGGCCTTGCAATGGATCCCCGGCACTGAAAAGGGAGAGAGGGGAAGAGAAATTGAGAGGGAAAGAGAGAGGGACCAAGTGAGCAGCTCACCCGGCTCAGTACCCTTCCGGGGAGAGTCTTGGTGCTCTGCTCTCAGGGGCCAAGCAAGGTGAACAGAGTAAGTCCAGACTAGCAGCAGTCTGGCAAATTGAAGATTCTGAAGCTGCCCCAGAAAGATCTATAAAAGAACGACATCTAACCCGATAGCAGATTTCTCATGAACAGTAAATGGCAGAAGGTAATGGAAGTACTGAGGTCCAGTCTCAGCCTGCTGAGTCCAGAGAACTGCTACGAGTGAGGCTTGGGGAGACATTTCACATACCCCACCCCAGACGCTGAAAGCACTGTGAGCACTTACACATTTGAGTGAATGATGTAAAAGAAAAGTACGTTAGTCCAAGAAGAAGTGACCACTTCTGAAGTTGAATAACTGGTAATTCCCTACTGAAGCTACCAAGTCCAGACAGTTTGAAAAGTGAATTCTATATATTTAAGGACTTATTCCAATTTTATACAGACTGCTCGCTCAAGTAACCTGGGCATGGAAAACTGAATGAGAATAGGATCAGAAAAGAAGAATGCAGATGGCTGTTACAGGCAGAGGTGAAGGGTCCAGAAGTAAACCAGGAATCAGGTCCAGATATGGTTAGCAGCTGTCCATGTAAGATCACAAATGTGACTCGTCCTATTACCAGATTATGAAAGAAAACTCGAGCAAAAGCAGAGTGAGCAAGGGATTTAGCTCAGTAGTTCCGTTGCCTGCCTTGCAAGCGCAAGGTCCAGAATTCAATCCTGGAACCAAAAAAAAAAAAAAAAAAAAAAAAAAGACAAAGTGAAATGAGCTTGGCAGCCTGGCAGTTGCAGAAGCTGGTGAGGAATGTGTGGCTTCATTCTGTGCTCTGTTTTGTGCATATTTGACATGCCTGGAAATTGTTTTTCTAAAGAAAAAAGCCAGCACTCCTGCCAAATAAAAACTAGTGGCAGATCACATTAGTGTTTGTGCTTGCCTTTTATTTGGGTACCGGGGATTGAACTTGGGTCCTTGTGCTTGCAAGGCAGGCCACCGAACCACTGAGCTAAATCCCCGGCAAAGAGCTTAGCTTTTTTTTGGTGGGGGAGGCGTACCGGGGATTGAACTTGGGTCTTTGCACTTGAGAGGAAGGCCACCAAACCGCTGAGCTAAATCCCCAGCCCTCACATTAGTGTTGAGTGGTCTTAGTACCATAGAATAAGGAAAAATGAAATAAAAATTCTCAGAACTAAGAAGAAAGATATTACCATTCACAAATGTGTTATTTGTGTGCAAGAAAAGCCGAGTAGAGCTCGCATTGCAGATGGAGGACAATTTGTTATCTACAAAGAAAAACAAAAAACTTGATTCCTACCTTATATCAGGTATAGGAATTGATTCTCAGTGGATTAAATCCTAAACTGAAAGAAACCTAAAATCTTAGAACACACACAAGGACATTATTATTAATGTAGGGAAGAGAAGACTATTTTAGGGGACGGGAAGTCTATTTTAAAGAAGATAAAGATGCAGACATAAAGGAAATGATGGAAATAATTTGATTACATTAAATTTCTGTGTATCAACAGACACCATTAAAAGATAATGAGAACACCCAGAGGCAGAGAGGACATTTCCAGTGTCAGCAAATAACAAAGAAGGAATTAGCTTATTGAATGTATGGGGAAATTTCACAACTCAAAAAGATAGGACAGATAATGTAGGAAAGGGCTAAAGATACAAGCAGGTAGCTCACAGAGAAGCTGGGCTGAGTAAATGTGACCTATTTACTACCGTACGGGAGATGAGAATTAAACCCATAATGAGATAACCTTTCAGACAGCCATTCCCAGAAGTCAGTGTAGCTGAAGTTCAGAAGGGTAATGGTGCAAAGTTTTAGAGAAGACGTGGTGCGTATGTGGTTGGTGGGTTGGTAAAACCCCTCTGGAGCGTCACTTCCTAACATCCAGTGTACTGTTTCCATGCTGTGGAAATAAGGCACAGAGACGCGTTGACCGTCACGGCAGCACTGTCTGTAATGACCAAACCAATGGAAATCACCTGAGTGGCATCATCAGGAGGATGATAAGGACCGTATGTTATATTTATTCAACAGGAAGAATGAATGACCTAGAACGAACTTTGTAACAGAGGTGACCTCACAATGTTGGGCAAGATAAACAAACTTCAGAATAACACATAGCTTATAATACTGTTTAAATAAGGACGGAAAGCCTAAGACAGAGTTCTGTGTCTTCTCCAGTGTACAGTATAGGCAATAAGGGTCAACCTTGATTTTTTGTTTTTTAAATTAAGCTGGGGGATGGGTGCATAGAGGTTCATTGTGCCTTTCTGAGCACTTAAAATTTGATTTTAAAATGAAAGGATCCAAAAGATAAACAGTGACCAAGGAAAGGCTGGTGTAGTAATAGAATCAGCCAAAAGAGAAGTTCAGGTAAGGAATAGTTACACTGAGGATGCACATTCCATGGTGGTGAAGGAGGGCTCCACTGAGAAGATGCTGCCGTCGTGAACTTCACGATCCACAGCACAGCCTCAGAATACATTAAACAGAAACTGACAGATTGCACCAGGAATTGAGAACATTGCCGTCTCACCATAGATGTATGATTCATCAAATTGGAAGGTGAAGATGACAAAGGAGTAGGAAGGACATAGAAGAGCTCAGGGACACAACAAACACGAGCCACTCCCTGTACAGAACCACACTCAGCCGTGGTCAGTTTGGGCTCAGAACATTTATAGAAAATGCCCATTTGTTTGATCACCCAAGAAATGACAAATGTTGAATAATTGCTGACAGAGATAATAGGCACCACACATATACAAAAACAGACACCACTAATAAAGTCATATAAAATCTTTTTTTTTTCTGGTACTGGGGATCAAACTCAGGACCTTGCACTTGCAGGGTGGGTGGCGGAACCACTGAGCTAAATCCCCAACCCTTAAAGTCTTTGTAAGTAGAAGGATTAGGGTAGAGAGAGAATCACATGAACATCATCAAATGTTTGAAACTGAACAATAATATAAAAATTTACGGGATAAAATGTAAGCAATATTTAGAGGAAAAATTATAATCTTAAATGCAATTATAAAAATAAAAGCTGAAAGTACCTACCCTCGCCTTAACAGGAGGCATAACTTTAAAACAGGGATTTAAACATCCATATTTGATGACAGTTTTGTGCCAATAAACTTCAAACTTGGGTGAAACATGAAGTTTTATAGAAAAACATAAAGTAGCTCAAAAAAAATCTGGGCATTTCATAATCATTAGGGAAATGGAATCCATAGTCAAAAGTTTCTTCCCATTTTCCTGCCTTCTGACTTGGGCCCCTTGGTTACAAGGTTAGTTTTACCCAGCTGTGAAGAACAGTTGGCAGCTGGCTTACACAGCATCTCAGAAAAGGGAAGGAACCACTCTGTGAGGCAAGTGCAGTCTACGGTCTACTATGGGCAGAATGCAGTCAGCCTGGGAGTTCCATGGGTAGGTAGCCTGTGTCCCCTGCTGACGTGGGGCAGGCACTCTGAATGTGGGAAGGAAATGTGCAGGAAGAGGGCATTGGCTCTACCAATACCAAGATTTCTTTGAGGCCGCAGCTGTGGTGGTGTTGTAGTATATATAAAGACAGCGTCAAAGGATGGATGAGTGCCCAGAAACATGCCTAGTTAATCAAGAAGTTAGCCAACAGGGGAAGGATGGAGTATTCAAAAAATGGATTTGGGAAAATGGATTTTCCTTATGGAAAAAGATCACCCCCCCATAAATACGAAAAGCTTTAGTTAGATTAGACCTAAATGTGAAATACTCTGTTTTAAACATTATTAAGGCTTTAGTCGTTAAAGCCAAAACCATGTACACATCTATAATTACAGCTGGAAGTCCAGGTCTAGCCTGGGCAATTTAGTAAGACCTTGTCTCAAAAAACAAACCAAAGAAACCCCGAGGATGTAGCTCAGTGGAGCAGTCCTTGCCTAGCATGCGTTGAGGCCTTGGAGATCATACCTAACACCAAAGAAAAGAAAAGGAAAGGGGGAAAAAGGTACAAAAAGCAGAAAGTAAAGGAAAAGGTTGCCTATATTAAGTTCCCCTCCTGCTTTTTCTTTTTGGTGCCAGGTATCAAACTTGGGGTCCTTATGCTTGTGAGGCAGGTGGTGGAACCACCAAGCTAAATCCCCGGCCCCCTTCCTGCTTTGATACTGGCAATTGAACGCAGGTGCCTTTAGCCCTTCTTCTATTTTTAACTTTGAGACTTTTCCAAGTAAATACCCAGACTGGGCTTGAACTTGTGATCTTTCTGTTTCAGCCTTCCAGAGTGCTGGGATTACAAGTATGAACCAATAGACCTGGTTTAAACCTTTTTATAATAATAAGTGAAAATATAACAGTAAAATAAGAACAAAAATATTTCCAAAAGGTAGTGTGGATAATGGAATGGTATATACAAGAATGCCTAGGGAAATCTGACAGATCAGTAAGAACATGTGCCATCAGAAATGTGGGACAAGGAAGAGAGAGACCTCACAGCTCCTGGACTGATGAGCCATCAGAGGACGTGACAGTGCCCCGGTGACGTGAGGATGTAGAGAGACGACACACTGCTCGAGATGGGATGTCGTGCGACTGGGAGAACCGCTTTGGAAACACCTGCAAGTCAAGGATATGCATGGCCTCCTGCCCAGCTGGCTCTGTGATAGAGACTCTTGACGTAGCACAAGGGACAATAATACTGAAAACCTGAAAGTGCTGTCAGGCGGAAAAGTGGGTGAACACTGGGAGGAAAACCGTGTCAGTATTTGTATGAGTGAGTAGGTTTTTGTGTCTTGACGTGAACTTCGAAGTGGAGCGCAGAGAGAACATCGGGTGGAGTAGCAGTGTGTGGCTGATGCCTTCCTGAGCATGCGTAGCACACAGCTGCTCTGTGAACGACACGCCCGGCCTGCTGCAGGATCGTGGAGCTGTGACTGGGGCTCCCAGTGGCCATGGTTATGGGCAACAGGACTGATAGAGTCGTGACAAAATGTTAACAGTCTGCTTCGGTGGACGTGTGTTACCTTATACCTGGTACTTAAAAAAAAAGACGTGGGCTTGCGATGGGGCAAGGGTGGTTTTAGCCAGGCTGTGAGGATGAAGTCACAAGGCTTGGTGGCAGGGCCTGGGAGAGTGAATGGCCCACTTCCATCATGTGGCCTCCAGCAGCTCGTGCCCCTCTCTGCCCTCAACTCCCTTCCCAGGGATAGCACTTCTCCCCGCTGGCCTTTGATCACCTCTCTTGGAGCTCCCCAGTTTTCCTGAAAACCTAGAACACAGCCCGGGATTTAGCTCCAGCGGTTCGGTGGCCTCCCTTGCAAGCCAAGGACCCGAGTTCAATCCCTGGTACTAAAAAAAAACCCAAAACAAACCAAAAAACGAAAAACCTAGAAGACGTTTGTCTCTTAACCTCACCCAAGTCAGTATGTGTCCCAAATATGCTTTGGAACATTTTTCTGCAAGATTCTAGGCTGCCTAGACCTTTGGAACCACCTTCATCTAAAGACCCTTGAGTGGGTCTAAAGACCCTAATGTGGGTGTGCCCTGCTCCGACCCTGGGTGTGTGCACTTGCACTGTGTACAGTGCGTGCAGGTGTGCCCTGTGTCCTTCTCCTCGTGCAGATCCTGACTGGAGAGGACTGGAATGCAGTGATGTATCATGGGATTGAATCGCAAGGTGGGGTCAGCAGAGGTATGTTCTCCTCCTTTTACTTCATTGTCCTGACACTGTTTGGAAACTGTATCCTTCTGTGGGGCTGGGTGCAGGTGGTCAGTACACAGGACACTTCTTTCCCCCAATTCCCCTGCCCTCCATTCAGCCCCCTGCCCTCCCTATTTCCAAAGACAACCCCACCAACACTTCTTGCGGCTACCCTTTGGCTTCCTCAGGAGGACAAGGAAGGGGAGAGGGTTGTCACCTGTGTGTTCTCAGCTAAGTGCAAATACGGAGATCTCCAAGGTTAGCCCAGGTGACGGGTCTAGAGGCAATACACATGGCAGCAGACGTGGGGCAGATGGGCCACCATTGTGGCTTAGGAAACACTCTAGCAGCTTTCTGGGGCTCACAGGAAGGTGGGAGACTTGGAAGGCCAAAGGCAGCAGAGCTTCCTCCCCTTCTGATTTAATATAATTTTGGCGCATGGCTGTAAGAAACCTGCTGAAAACTAGCGCTAGCAGAGAGATATGGAGGGACTCCTCTGCAGGGATACCAAGGGCTTTATCTATAACCTGGTGCTGGAGGGCCTTGTGCAGGGCCAGGCAGGCACAGCAGCTGGCAGTGAGCTCAGCTTCATGCAGAGGCCATGTGGGAATGTGCTGGGGCCCAGGAGAATCCAGAAGACAGAATCTACAGGGTTCATGATGCAGAACGGGGTTCAGCCAGGAGAACCAGATGCAAAAGTGGTTGCTACAAATGCAAGTAGGAATGCAGGCCTAGGAGGGCACTCTGGGGATGTGTCAGATCCCACGGAGCCTTGGAGTATGCCTTCTACCAGTCTCCCAGGGGCTGCCGTGCTGCTAGGGCTGGGTCTTCTGCTTGAAGAACTATTGTGGTAGAACCTTCTGTACCACCTGAAAGAAGGCCTGAGCTGGGATAAGATCTTGTGAGTTGCCGCAGCCGACCTGCCTGCTGTGAGCATCTCTCACCTTTTTGCACACTCTTCACTTCTCCTCACCTTGCCATCTCACCCTCCAGTCTTCCTAATCTCTCTCTGGCTTTGTGACCACCTACACCTTCGTTTCTTCTCTGTTTCTGTCCTTTGCTTCCTCTCCTCTGACTCCCTGGATTACTGCGCCAGGAACTCCTGCCTCTGCGAAGGTGTCCTGTGGGTGACAGCTCAGATCCTAGGCCCCAGTATGGGGATCTGGTCTCACATGGCCGAATACGAGGCCTCTGAAGGGGCCGGGGCTTGGGGGACAGCATTTGCCTTGGAGATGGGTGAGCCCAGGCCAGTGCAGGCCACCCAGTCAGGATGGCTTCTGCTAAACTTGTATGTCCCTTTGGCTGGGCCCCTAGGGCATAGCCCTTAGTCCTAGGCATAGAAGGGCCTCTGAGCAGTCCATGGTTATGCTCAGTGTTCTGAACATTGCTTCATGGGGTATCCACCTCTCTATACCTGAGAGATTTTGGTGCTTAGGACTGGGATTACAAGCATCAGGTAGATCAGGGATGCATCAGAGATGCTTCTCAACATCCTGCCCTGCTTGCCCAGCCCAGTGTGTCGGCTGTGCCAAGGTTGAGACCCTAAAATGATGAGAGGACTTAGGAGGGCAGGCCTTGGCTGTAGTGTGGTGGGACCAGCACTGGTCACAGAAGGGAGGGCTGCTGTCATCGTAGGGGACAAACCTATAGAAGTACCACTCAACAGAGAGATGAGCTCTGGCCAGAGGCTGCACCCAGTGCTGGAAGGAAGATGCTTTTTGCAAGAACACCCTGGTGACTCAAGGTAGTGATAGAGTGAAGGCCTTCCCTGGAGAGATTGGAGAGGGCCTGTGCTATGCTGGGACCTGGGGCAGGGCATTTACTTCTGTACTTTGGCTTCTTTGTTGCTAATAGGGTAATGTCAGCTCCTTGCCACAGGGTTCCTGGGATCAGGTCAGGGTGAATACAGTGCTGGGTGTTCGGGCTGCTCTGTACCTTCCAGCTCTGGCGTTATTCAGGAGAGCTCCTTGAGGGATGGGTGCCAAAGCGTCTATGAAGGAATTTGATGTGAAAGGAAAGGGGCAGGTGAGACTGGGAGACATCAGGAACCACTAGGACTGGAACAGGGTAGTCAGGGTAATCATAGGTGGGCTTGTGTATTGACTGTTTGCCTGGGAAGGTGCTGGAGACCCAGCTAGAGCTTGTGAAAACAGATATTTGTTGCAAGGCTTTTTATGCTGACCAGAAAATGGGTGAGGTAAGGACAGGCAGGCAGACCCTGTGTTCTCTAAAGGCAAACTGACCCAACATAACCCCAGTGTCAGCCTTGAAGAGCTGGGTGGGGAAAGGTCCATGTGGCTCTTAGGGGAGATTGGGTGGTATGACACTGAATAGAGGAGGGAATAGATGGGGTGTTCAGGGAGAAAGATGAGGGAGCTGGGGCCTGGTTAGTGAACTGAGGTGCATCCAGGCACAGCAGGGGCTGAGGGGCTGGTGGTGACAAGGGAAGGAGGCTGCACTAGTGTTGTGATCCAGGGAGATGGGAGCCCTTGTCGGATGTGCCTGTGGGATGGTTTTGGAGCAGAGGGCTTCCTTCCTTAACTGGAGCCAAACAGATACCCTGCTGAATGTCTTCCTGGCCATTGCTGTGGACAACCTTGCCAATGCCCAGGAACTGACCAAGGTAGGTAAGGATGCCACTTGCAGCCTGGGTGCCAGGAGAGGCTGGAAGTTAGTCCAGGTCACTCTGGATGAGGCTGCAGAGTCAGGAGGAGGTTCTGGTTATGGCTCCATGTGACCCCTGTTCAGGGGAGTGTCTTGAGTCTGAACAGTGGTAAGTTAGTCTAGGCTCAGGTTGTGTAGAATTACATCTGTGGGAACGTGGGCTAGGAGGGCAGACTGACACATGGACAGGCTCCCAGAGCAGCTGTGGCCTGGGGGAAGGCCTGGACAGGGAGGAGGGGTGCAGACTGGAGAGGGAGTGAAGGCCAAAGATGCTCCCATCAGAGCAGTGTGTGATGATGGGGAAGCATCCCCTAAAGATGAGGTGCATGAGGTGGGCCCTAGAGAAGGTCCTGCTCTGGAGACCCTAAAGGGCAGTGGGGAGACACCTACAGTGCTGCCTCAGATTCTGGGCATGGCGGGAGCCTGGAAAAGCAGCTGGTACGCTATCTTAGCACATCTGTGCCACAGCAGGACGGCTTCTCCAGGCAGTGCCAGCAGGTGCCCTTCAGTATTCATCTCTCCTCCTAGATCACGGTGGGGGTTGTAATTACACATCTCCCTCTGTGGTTTTCCTTCAGTTGACATGGCCCCCTACCTGGTCATCCTTTCCTCACTGCCTTGGACACTGTGCCTGGCTGCCCAGGGTAGCCTCAGGCCTGTGTTGTGGCTCTGTAGTACCACTGACCTTCGTGTTGCTGTCATTAACTGGGGGCAAGGCTTAGTTTTTTTGTCTCAGAGTGGCCCAGGTCCAGGCTGGGCTGCCTTGTCTGGGGAACCCATTTATCTATGTATCCATAGATGTCAGGATTTCTGGGACCTCATGAACTCGTGGTGCTTGGCAACATTGGTGATCAGATCATCAGTTGTCCAGGGCAAGGTGAGCTGAGTCCCAAGGCTCCCACTTTTGTCAAGTTCTCCTGGGAGTGAGGATGTGCAGTGAAGTGATATCCTCAAGGACCTGGTTGCACACATCTTCTATGATTGGCTGTGACTTAGGGATTCTTCCGTCTTGCAGGTGGAATTAATGCAGGCCAGTCTGTGTGGCCATGGGGCATTTTCTCAACTCACCAAGGACTGTAAGACTTGTGTCTCACTTTTACTCCTGGAGCGTGAACAGCCAAGAGGCCTTCACGATGCTGGGCTCAGTAGCTCAGCGAGGCTCCAGGAGCTTGTCCGATAGCGAGAGTCACCCAGGAAGGAACACACCAGGCAAGTTGGCTAATAGACCTTTATTAGTCTGGCCAGACGGCACCTCCTAAGCCAAGTAGCTCAAGAAGGGCGGCTAGCTCAGAAACAGAGGCCATTTTATATAGGGCTGAAGTGGGGGGGTTTATACTTAAAACTTACAGAGAGAGGACAAAGGCAAAGAATCAGTTAATCTGAGCTAGTGGTCATCAGGCATATACTTGACCGTCACGTACTAATGATCAGCAGATTGATTATCCATTTTTCCATTTTCAACTTAGATTACAAAGTTCAGAACATTCCACTACAGGCAAGCAAGGAGTGGTGTGATTTATGTTGGGTCTCTGTGTTCACTACAGTTTCCATCTAGCCTCCCAGCTACTTCAAAGCAGCCACCCAACAATTCACAATCAATCATTAGTTATCCTGTAAGGGATGAGGGGGGGAGCGACAGTCTGTAGGTTGTTTGCTGGTCAACATGGAGTTGCTCTGGTTCAGTTAGGCTCCCACAGGACCCCAGACTATAGGACACGACTTTTCCTTTATAGTGGTACCTCAGTTCACGAACTTAATTTGTTCTATGATTTTGGAAAAGACGGGCCATGTTCATGTTTGTGTGAAAAAGATGGCCGTGGTTGTGTCTGTCATCTGATGAAGAGTTTGCAAAATTTTGCCAAACATTTCTGTTTGCAAACCAAATTGTTTGTAAACAAAAGCATTTGTGGACAGAGGAACCACTGTATTTTCATAAATACAGTATTCTTTATTTTGTGAAGTGGGAATAAATTTAAATTGAATTGTTTGTAGACCTTTTAGGGAACTTTAGAATACTCCTTGAGGTAATTAGGGTGTTTTTGCCTTCGAGGGCTGTTAACCAGGAGTGGTTCTAGGCCTTTGAGAAGGGCCTTGATGGGAGTGTTCTGTGTAGACTAGCTCTGTTTTCTTGCCGGGCCTGAAACCTGAGGATCTCTTCTCTGAGAAAAATTTTCCGAAAGCTATCGGGGGATTTAGTTTTTGCCATTATTGTACTTCTAAGAGCAGATTAAGGACTATTTTGAGGGGATGTTAGGTATGCCAGGTTCCAGGGGAACCAGGTAGGCCTGGGCTTGGGCATTTTGTGGAAGCCTTCATGGCCCCAACAGTTCAGATAGCCTTTTTTTAGGCCATGAACTCAGCCCAGAGCTGCTGATCCAGAGCCCAGAGGCACAGCATGTTAGTTATGACTTGGGGTCAGGGTCAGAGTCTCTCCAGATGTCCATTCTTCCCAGGCAGGACCCAGAGGTGCCTGCACATACATAAGCACATGTCCAGCCCTGCTGGCAGAGAGCCATGTGAGCTTTACAGCCATAGCTGGGGTTGGCTGGAGAATGTGATCTGATGAGTCCAGGTGGAAAAGCTCAAAGGTGGTGTGTGCCCCCACTGGAGTGCTTCTGGTAAAAGCCCTGGGGGCAACGTTGGGCAGGACCAGCCCTCCCTACTAGCTCTACAGGGAAGTTAGCTTTGTTCAAGTAGGACAGGTACTCCTGGGTGAGGCAGGTGGGATGAAAGGAGGGGCAGATTTGTATTTTACCTTAAGTCTGAACTGCATGATATAGACAGGTAGAAACATAGGGTAGTAGCTTGGTGCCTGAGGCAAAGGCTCAGAGGTGAAGTCAGGGTACAAGCACAGATGTGGGTCACTAGCTCGTGAGCACATGGAAGATGGCATAGTGGAGAAGATATGAAGCAGGAACTTTGGTGTAGTAGTGAACTTTCTCGTTGCTGAGACACAATACCTGACACCCACAAATTAAAGAGGAGAGGTTTAATTTGGGTCGTGGTTTTAGGAGATTTAGTCCATGGTCGGCTAGAGTTGCAAAATCATGGCAGAAGGGCATGGCAGAGATGCTTAGTTCATTGCAGCTCAGAAGCGGAGAAGGGAATAGCACCCGAGAAGGAGGACCTAGAGACCATACTTAGTACTCAAGGTAACATCTCCGTAACCCACCCAGACATACTCGGAAGTGTGCTTTACTAATCCCCCAGGCCTTTTAATCTAATGAAAATGACATGTTTCATGATTAATGGTTACAGTCCATCCCTTGTCAACTTGACACTCAAACATAGCTCCTTAAAATATGCTTAAACTCCAAATGAGCACAATAGTAGTAACTTAATAATTCCACCTAATATTTTATAGTTATCTTGCTTATAACAAAAAATAGTAGTCTCTTCCTGAAAATCTCAGCAGTCCCTGCATTTTTCAAAAGTCCAAGTCCAAGTTTCTTCTGAGACTAAAGGCACACTCGTATTTGTGAACCTCTATCAAGAACAAACAAACAAATAAACAAGTTACATAATTCTAAAGTATAGTGGCCCAGGGTAAACATTCCTATTCCAAAAGGAGGAATAGAGAGAAAAGAATTGGATCAATGCAAGACCAAAATCGATCAGGGCAAACATTAAGTCCTGTAGCTTCTTATCTGGCATCTAGACACATGGTAGTGAGATGTAACTTTCACAGCCTTACTCCTACCCCTGCAACCTTGCTTGTTGCAGCCCACGTCTTCTTTCTTGGGCTAGCTCTTGACTTTCTGAGGTGTCCACTGCATCTTTTGCTTTATTCCCCCAGCTCCAAGAACCCATCTCTCAGAAGTACCTAGCCTGACCTCCCAGGCCTTCCTTTGAAATCTGGTTAGAAGACTGTCTGACTCCGTAGCTCCAGCATTCTGTATGCCAGTAAAACCAGCATGATATAGACAATGCCAAGTTCTTCCACCAGTGCAAGGAGTGCCTGGATGGCTGAATGTGGTGAAATGAATTCAGGGAACCAGTTCCTCAGGTGGCCCTCTTTGAGTAGGGGACCAAGGGGGTTTCTTCCCAAATGATTGTTTTATTATACTTTTGCACATTGGAACCTCAGATGGGTGGGGTCTTGATGATTCCTGAGATGCCCTCAAGGTATCTTTCTTTTTTTTTCCCCCAAGGTATCTTTCTTATTGTCCCTGTACAAAGTATCTGTTTTCTTTTTAACCATGCTAATCTCTTCATTAACCACACTATCTTTGGTCTCAGCTTTACATGTGGTTCCTGTTGAGCCAAAAATTTTAAGTTTTTCACAATTTTCTGGTTTGCTTTTTACCCGTAATCCTCACTATAAATCTGGCTAAAAGTAGCCAGCAGTACCCATACCACAGTCTGAATATTGGGCTGCTGTGAAATTTCTTCCAGATTAGTTAGTCCACCACCCTTTATCTCAGTTTCAGGCAGTCTTGATATATGGGCAAAATGTAAATAGGCGTTTTTCCCCTCAGAGTGTAATGTGTGGTCTCTCGTCCGATTGCAAATGAAGTCTTGTTCCAAACTGAAACTTCCTAAATCTGGCCTTTAGTGTATCACATTCATGTTGACATTCTGGTCTTCTGAGCTCTGACCAGAATTATCCATCAGGCTCTCCTTACAGCATTCTAGAAATCCTGTAGCTCATCTCTAAACTTTCTCAAACTACTTCTATAAACTAGTTTCAAAACCACATAGTCAGACATGACTTCTTCTGTTTAACTGAATGGTGTGGTGGGGATGTGAAGAAATATAACAGGATACTGTTGGATTGCTTCTGCAGTATTTCTTAGAATTGTCCAGCCCTTGCGTATTGTTTTAAAAACTAAAGCTTAAAACTTCATGTTATTGCCTGCTAGATGTGCTGTTTTTGATGGAAAATTCCCATAGTCTGTATTTAAAAAGTGCCTGAAATTTATTTGTGTTCTTAACTCCATCTAATAAATTATGTATATTTTCAAAACAAAAACAAAAACGCATAGTCAAGTATAGTCACAGGAATGACCCCAATTCTCTGGTACCAGTTTTCTGTATTAGCATCCTATTGCTGAAACATAATACCCTTATACCCACAATTTCGAGGAGAGGTTTAATTTGACTCACAATTTTAGGTTATTCAGTCCGCAGTGGCTGGCTTCAAGGCAGAACAAAGATATTTAATGGTGGTCAGAGCAGAGGAGCAATACCTGAAAAAGGAGCCAGGAACCACATGTAATACCTAAGGCCATACCTTCATGACCCACCTAGACATACCCAGAAGTGTGCTTTACTAATCCTTATGGCATTTCTTAATCCAGTAGAGTTGACATCACAATTAATGGTCACACTTTGGAACCATCACTTTTGAGCTAGTCCTAGGACAGGAGCCCTGAAAGTTGGTATGGTGGATCATAGGGAATCCATATCCACACAATAGCTGCCTTCCTGGCTCCATGGTATGGAGGGGAGGAGGGGCACAAAGACCCTAGGAGTAAGAGCTGATGGTATGAAGTGTTCATAGCACTCTGAAGGGACTGTATTTCAACAGGATGAAGAGGAGATGGAAGAAGCAGCCAATCAGAAGCTTGCTCTACAGAAAGCCAAAGAAGTGGCTGAAGTCAGCCCCATATCTGCCGCCAACATCTCCATTGCTGCGTAAGGCTCCTAGGAGCAGGTTGTGGGTGGTATGGGACAGTAGCAGAATCCATGGCCAAGCCAAAGCAGGATCCCCTTCCAGAGACTTCTTTAGAGCTCTTCTTGCCTTGACAAGGTCTTATAAGGACATAGTCCTCCCCATAGCAGGGTCCAGAGGAGCCCTGGGGCCCAGCCCACAGAAGCAGTGCAGGTCCCTCCCGTGCTGAGCGTGGGCAGGATGCCTTCACATTCAAGGCGAGATTGGCTGTGCTGCAGTATTTGCTCACTGGATGGTCTTGGAGGCTCTAGGACCCTCCCCCAATAGGTTGGGAGTCAGGGGTGAGGAGTCAGCATGTTGCTCTTATGTATAGATTTTCAGAAAGGTTTTTGGCAAGCTGAGGGGTTCTGTGTGGCACCTCAGCAGCCCAAGGGACTCGATGGAGCTTCCAAACATGTCCCTGAGAATATTTAGTTTTGGAACAGAGGTCAAGGAGCTTCTGAGATTAGAAGGGTGAGTGTGGGGCTAGGGTTGAGTGCTGGAGCTGCCCAATTAGGAGGGTTGAGGACTATAGAGTTTGGGCCGAAGGCAGCAGTGGGCTGGGGGAAGGCAGCTCCAGGGAGGGAGGCAGGAAGGCTGGCCAAGCTGGTTGTAGGGTAACGGTAGAGCAGAGCTGCTCACTCTGGATTGCTGAGTGTATGTGTTCGCACATGGATGAGCATGCTGGGTGTGAGTGCGTATATGAGTTGCTTGGTCATGAACATGTGAGTGTATGTCTGTGTGAAAGCTGCCAGTGTGCGTGTGAGTGTGTATGCACTCTAGTGGCCTTGTTCTTACCCTAAAGTTACTGTGGAGATGACATGTGCAGAGGACTGGTCTCCAAGCCAAGAAGAAAGCTCTGGCCACAGGAGAGATTCAGCGGGAAGAGGCTGCAGCTCTCAGGGACCATTGCAGAGAGCCAGGCGAGCTGTGGACATGGCAGCCTAGCTGCCGAGAGGCTATGTGATCAGTTGTATTGTTCTGTTTTCCATGTCTGGCCAATTCAGCTATTTAGTCATTTGGTCAGTGTAATGCAGTATGTTGGCCCTGAGGTTGTTGTGGCCCAGCTGCCTTGCCCCTTATAAGCCCCTCCACGTGAGCTCTGCACGCTAGTGGGGTCTGTGGGGCAGATATAGCACGTAGGTATTCGGCTCACTCAGCTCCTGGCCCACGTGGCCTGCGGTATGTCTGTTCAGCACCTTTCCATTGTTCCCAGGGTGAGTGCTTGTCCTGGGCCCCTTCAAGGTGGCCAGTCCTAGAAGTGTGAGGAGCTTATCCACTCCCATCTGGGCCAGAAGAGGGTGCAGTGCCCTCAGCACAGCTCTGAACAGTGCGTAATGCTACCAAAAAGGAAGTCCAGACACTTTGTCTACCACACTCGGGCCCTGTTGGAGACATCCTGTGCAGGCACAGAGCACCCTGGGCACAAGACACACGATGCCAGCTGTTGTCCTGAGCACTATGGTAGTTTCTGGGTGGAAAAAGTGCTTCTGCCCTGGGCATCCATAGATATTCTGCCTCACCAAGTTCTGAGTGCGGTATCCACTCCAGAGCCGGGTCACAGCCCCACACTCAGCCTGTGTCCCCCCTCTAGGGCTGGCTGTGGGTCCTGAAGGCCCAGCTTTGGTGCTCCTTCCTGAGTGGTATGTAGTCAGAACCCTGACACCACAGGAGGCCTGGGTGACTGTAGCGGCCTCCTGGAGTTCAGAGGGGAGCCTGAGTTGGGAGAGGCCTGTCCTCCCTTGTGTGGCTGCTGGTGTGAGGCTGCATCTACTGCTGTTTCTTGCCTGTCATACTGAGATTGCTGAGGGTCGAGATGTCTGTGTTCATTTCTGCAGATTGAACTGTGGAGCTGGGGAGAGAGCCTGGCCCCTGAGCAGGTCATCCTGACCCTGCTTCCTGAAGCTGTGTGAGTGTAGTTTGTGCTCTGCAGGGATGGGGTGGAGGTGGTGCCTGAGATGTTAAGAGGCCTATAGTGCTTGGGGCAGGTGATGGACCATGCAGACCCTCAGAGGATCGTTAGGCCTGTGTTGGTGGCCAAGGAGGCAGCCCCCTCAGGCTCCTGGGAGAGGAGGGATGCTGGGCTTGATGTCCTCCTCCTGGTTCTCTCTGCGGTGGCACTCTGGTGCTCGCCTGGGCTTCTGTAAACTGGTATACGTGCTCACACACCATCTAATGCCCTCATAACCTCACTCATCTCTCTCATGAACACACATACACACACATTCATACACAACCACACACTCATGTTCACGCTCTTGCAGTCTCACACATTTATGCATAATTGTAATCTCCGCACACTCTCAACTCTCCAACACACGTCCTGTCTTACCAGCCCTTTGGGTAGGTGTTCTGTCTGCTCCTTACAGTTGTGTAGAGACTTTGACCCTGAGAAAGAGGCACCCCCCTCAGGCTTCCTGGGAAGCTGTTGTGGAGGGTAATGCCTGTAAAGAGGCTTCTGGTTTTTCTTTGTTGGAAAAGCTTCTGCACAGTCACGGGGAAGTGGCTGTTATGATAGTCAAGTGGAAGATGATTTGGTGAGTGATAGCATTTGCCCCTTGAGGGGCCATGGTGAATTTGAGCCCGCGGGCTGAGGGGCTGGAGTGGAGTGGGGACCAGATGCTCACGGGAGGCCCAATGGGCCAGCAGTATGCACGGGAGGATGCTGTTGCCTCCCACACTTGCCTGGCCATTAATTTTGAGCCCACTCAGTCACCCGCCCAAGCCCTGCAGCAGAGGGGAGGGCTGTTTGGATCGTAGACGTGGCTCTGGTCTTTTCAAACCCAGTGCCATTCTTGGAGCAGCGTGGCCTGAATCACTATTGATCCGTGGGCCTCAGAGATAAGTGCTTCTCATCTTCCAGGCATTCAGGGTCTGCCATATTCCCATTAGTTTCTTTTCTGCACACACGGAATTGGTCCTCAACTTCTGTCTTGCCCTGAGGTCTCGGCAAGCACCCGTCTAATGCTGCCTCTCTCCGCTCCTGCCCAGAAGTGCGCTGCAGCCGGTGCCCCCACTGACTGGGCACGAGCATCGCTGTGGTCTCTCAGAACTCTCTCAGTTCTCTCACTTCTGTTTGTGTTTTGTTTTTTGCATGTGCAGCTTTGTAAAGCAAACTCGAGGTACTGTATCTCGCAGCTCATCTGTCTCCAGCGTAAATTCACCGTGAGTCGCTCTGCTACAATACTCCGTCCGTGGCTCCATGATTAGCACATACACACACCTGCCCTCCACTCCTCACTCTGCTTTCCCACCTTAGTTGTTTGCATAACGGGCAGCTCCAGGCCCACCTTCGGACGCCTGGCTGGGAGTAGTGGGCGCGCTCCCTGACATCCCTCTCTGAGCTCGGCCCTTCCTCTTCCTCCTGGTCTCTGCCTCTTTGTCTGCTGTCACTCTGTGCACGGTTGCTCTGGTGTCCCAGGATCATCTGCTTCTCTGAGTGGATGAGATGCTATGGGCTCATTGAGGGCAAGCCCTGTGCAGAAATGGCAGGGAGGGTTCCTGGGGCCTCACAGGGCCGTTCATGATTTTCCCCAACTTCTGCTTGGAGGGAATGTATCAGTGATTCTTGGGAAAGTCTGTTTTAGCACAAGTAGAGCTCACTGTGGAGCTTATGGTACATGGATCAGGTGGAGCCACGGTAATCCTGGACTGGTCCTTCTGGAGGTGAGACAACCTAATAGGCTGGCTGTTCCCCAGGCAGCTTCTCCTGAGGGATGCTTCTGCCTGGTTTGTCCTCTTTAGTTTCCCCTTGAGAGTGAGGCTAGACCTGGCCAGTGATGGTCCCTGAAATAGTTGAGTGCAATTGGACCACCTGAATGGAGTGGCCAGGTGTCTTCCCTGCATTCTGGTGGTGTTGAGGACTATGCCATCCCTCCATTGTGCCTACTTGGCAGCCTTTGTAGTGCTGAGCTCAGTCTTTCCGTAAGTACTGTTGCTGCTGGCTGTTGGGGCCCTGATGCCTCGTGGGGTAGGAAAGAATGGTAGGATCCATATTGTGAACAAGATGTGAATATGGGCATGGACATTTTTTATCAGGGCTTCCTCATACATCAGCAGTTGTGGGTAGCTGGCTGTCTCAGGCTGGAGACCCTCAAGGCTTTTTTCTGCACTTATCTGCAGTGCCTGGCTGGGTGTAGTGAGCTGTCCTCCCTGGCACAGGTAGGTTGCCCCTCCACGCTGGGCTGGGACATCACAGGAGGAACTTCTCTGTGATTCCTTAATGAACCCTTTTAAGAAGGAGCTGCCTAGACTGGAGTTGCCAGCCATTCTGCACTGGAGGCTGGAGAGTGGCTCAGCTCATTCTCAGGTTCTTACGTTGCTTGTGAGCTTGGTAGAGAAGAATAGAGTGAAAGACTTATGCTGGGCAGAGGTCAGTGGGGTTTGTGTGCCAGACAAAGCAAGGCCAGAGATGGCAGCTAGGGCAGGGGAGGGCGACTTGGATACCTACAGCGAGGTGAGTCCCACTGTGAAGATTCAGACCTGGGATCTGTGCAGAGGACCCAGTGGTATAGCTGGGCTGGGGCAGATGCATGGCAGGGGGACCCATAGAAATGGGCTCGGTGGGCAGGTGGCCTTTGCCCAGTTGGTCAGTGCCCTGCACTGCCTGGTAGTCATGAGAGGGCCCTACCAGTCCCATGGTACCCTTAGCCCCACAGATGTTCTGGTGTCTTCAGCTGTCCTTGAGGTGATTCCTGGGCAGGAGAGTGAGGGGAGAGCCATGCAGTCTGACCTTCGAGCTTCTATGTGTTTCCTATCGTCTTCATTGTCTTTTGTGACAGGACTGTGGTGCTGGCCCTAGGCTGTGGCTTCATCTGAGGAGCTTCCTCCCTGCTGATCAGGGGCTTGAGAATCAGGCTCAGCCTGGGCTGCTGGACTTATTAGAAGGCTGGAGCCAGTGACCTCGCTGGGCTTGCACACCTGGGGAGTGTCTGTCTTGGCTCTGTTCCATCTCATACTGTCCAGCACCGCTGAGAGCTGGGCCCAGTGTGGGTAGAGAGACCATGTGGGTCTTTGCAGGGCATCCTAGTAAGTGAGGGTAGTGCAGCTTCAGTGCTGGGAGCTGGCACATGGCTCTTGTCCTGCCTACACCACTCCAGCTCTCAGCAGAGGCACAGACACTGTTTCCACTCTTGCAAGTGCTGTTGTGAAAGTGCCTTCCGCACTGGAGAGGGGATAGGCTGGGCTCTCCATCCACCGGAATGGGCAGACAGTAAGGACAGGGCTTCTCCCATACATGATGACTGGCCTTGCAGGTGGCCAGCTGGGCTCCACAGGTGCAGCTGCAGCGTATGATTTCCAGGCAACTGGGGTCTAGCTGAGGCCTCGAATTTCTCTAGATACTTTTCCCTTCTATCCCTGCATGTGTCTTATCCTGGCTCCATCAGTGACTCACCGTGGACCCTGAACAGGTCACATCGTCTGTCTAGCTTGGCCCCCCAACCCCTAGAGTGGCACCTGTCTTTGAGGTGGTTGCAAGGGTTAGTTGAAGAGGGCGTGAAGCCTAGGGCACTGATACCACTGCTGTCATTGTTAGTGATGTCACTGCCACTGCCTTGGCTATCCAGAAGCCTCCAGAGGCTGAGGCTGGAGCTCTGGCCTCAGATAAGGTTTCTGCCTGGTGTCAGTGGGGGCTGGGGCCACCTGCTGTGCCTTATTTAGCAAAGTGCCCAGAGCTTTCCACACACCCATGGAGCCCCTACATGATGTAGGATCAGAAGGTCCTAGAACAGTGAATCTGGTATCCTATGGACCGTTTGCCACCCTCCAAAGAGCCTCATCTGGCTTTGTTCCTGTGGGACGGAGGGGTCCCCAGGGAGATGAGAGGGGAGCATTGGTGACCACACGAGGGGCTGTTGCTAGCCTCAGTCCTGACCTCTGGGCTTCTGGTCATTGAGTCAAGTGGCTTCCCAGTCAGTGCTGACCGCTTTGGGGGAGGATCAATGCTCCCTGGACTGCATCTGATTCGTGTGGTGCCAGCTACCTCCCGAGTCCCTGGTCTCCTGGCTTGCAGCTCTCTTGTGGGAAGTAGGATTGGCACAGCTCTGCTCTAGTGCTTGGGCAGTGCCAGCTCCCCAGGAAGGATGCCAGGGACCCCCCTGTCTTCCCAGTGCTACTCCCTCTTATCCCTTTTGGGCCTTTCTGGCCAGCTGACCACCTGCTGGGACTCTATACCAACCCATGCTGATGCCAGTGGCCCCCCCCGCCTTGTACCCCTGGGACTTGGGACTGCCGCCCACCTGCTCAAGAGTGCCCTTGAGCTCACGCCTCCTCAGCTCTGTTCCTCTGCTCAGTCCTATGGGGCACCTGAGGGAGCTGGGGCTAAAATTCGGTCCTGGTCTTCCCCACCTGACCAGCATCACTCTGCTGGGGGTCTTGAGGGCTCCTGCCACCTCTCCCTCCTCCTTGTGCTCCCTGCACCCCCGCCATCCCTCCATCGCTATTTGTCCATCTGTGGCTTCCCTGCTCAGTAGAGCGGCTGGGCAGTGACACTCATGGCAAGTCTCCCTGCAGCAGGCAGCAGAACTCGGCCCGGGCCCGGTCCGTGTGGGAGCAGCGAGCCAGCCAGCTGCGGCTGCAGAACCTACGGGCCAGCTGTGAGGCACTGTACAGTGAGATGGACCCTGAGGAGCGACTGCGCTATGCCACCTCGCGCCACTTACGGCCCGACATGAAGACGCATCTGGATCGGCCTCTGGTGGTGGAGCCCAGCCGTGATGGACCTCGGGGTCCTACCAGTGGCAAAGCCCGGCCTGAGGCCACGGAGTCCACAGAGGCTCTGGACCCACCTCGACGGCACCACCGGCACCGAGACAGGGACAAAGCCCCCACCACACTGCCCTCAGCCAGTGAGCAGGACCGGGACCAGACAGATGCACAGAAGGCAGGACAGGTGG
>NW_022900948.1:49772411-49803892 GCF_012274545.1 Fukomys damarensis
GCACCGGCACGGCCCCGACCCAAGCAAGGACAAGGACGGACCTGTGACCAAGGGCGAGCGACGAGCACGGCACCGGGGGCCCCGTGCAGGGCTCAAGGAGGCGGAAAGTGGTGAGGAGCCTGGGCGCCGGCACCGAGCACGGCACAAGGCACCGCCCATGCAGGAGGCAGTGGAGAAAGAGGGCGAGGCCCCAGAAGGGGACAAGGAGGTCCGGAACCACCAGCCCAAGTATGTAAGCGGCCTGGAGCAGGCCTGGTGATGGGTGGGGACTAGGAGTCAGGGCCCTCTTGTATCACGAAGGGAAGGGTTGGCCCGGGTGATGCCCCCACTGTCCTAGCCGATGGGCCAGGATGACCAGGGCAGGCAGCCCTTACTGCTGCTGTCGGCCCCTCCCTGGCCAAATGCTCAAAGCTGCTTGGCACAGAGTACGCTCAGCAAACTTCGGGCATCATTTTAAGCTACCCCAAGGAACAGAGGGCTTCGGGGAAAGCTGTTGTGTTTGGGGTGCACTGACAGGGAAGAACAGAATGGCCTAAGCCTGAGGGGTGCTGGCAGGGTGGTACACCTGGAGGGGGCTGGGCTGTGTGGCTGTGTGGCTGTGACAGAAAGGTTCCCAGGCCACCTGAGTCTTCAGGAGGCCTGGGGCTGGGAGCCTAGAGGCTGAGGCCAGCATCTCCACACACCAAGCAGGACAAGCTTAGGTGGAAGCCGCAGCTGAAGACCAGGCAGCTGAGGGCCCTGTCTTTGTGTGCAGAGTTCTGAGCTGGGCCTTTGGCCTGGTGGGACACCTGGTGGGGTGGCCCAGGGAAGCATCCTGCTCTAGACTTCCTCACTCTGCAGGCAGTTCTATTCTAGGTATTTCCTTCTTTGTGTCTGTGTGTCTGATTATGGATAAGGTGGTGCCAGCAGTGTGTGACTTTGTGCCAGGAACAGGAAGATGAATCGGCCCCATACGTGCCTTTTGGATCTGAAGACAGAAGTGCAGGATGGTAGAAACAATACAAAATGGCAGAACAGCAGAAGATGGGCTGAACGGGTATAGAGTATAAGGAGCTAGATGTTGCAGATTGAATAGTTTGAGATTGCTCAAGCTCTGATGTACATTCGTGGTTGCAGGGACCCTCACAGTGACCTGGAGGCCGGTGGGGTGATGGGTATGGACCCTGTGCTCACACTGCCCAGCACCTGTCTCCAGAAGGTGGAGGAACAACCAGAGGATGCAGATAATCAGCGGAATGTCACTCGGATGGGCAGTCAACCCTCAGACCCAAGCACCACTGAGCATGCCCCAGTGACTCTGACAGGCCCTGCTGGGGAGACCACGGCCGTTCCCAGTGAGTATCACTGCATCCTGGCAAGGGCCACTTTGTGCAGGTCCAGCTACCCTTCCCACCTGCTCCCCAGTAGCTCCTGTGGAGCCAGTTTGCCTCTTTGCATTGTTCTCTGAGCTGGAGAGAAAGTCCTTTGCTTCAGCATCTGTCCTTTGATACTACTTGACTTTCTAGTGATCCAGAGGTAACTGAAGGTTAAGCTTCCTTTTCTTTCCTTCCAGAAATGTTTCTGAGTCGCCAGCTAATGCCAGGCACTGTGTTAGAGTGCTGGAACACAGAGGAGGGAAGTAGTATCATCAGTGACAGACCACAAAACTGTCTTGAGCATTTATAGTTGCGTAAAAGCTGCTAAAGACTATGACCGCTGCCTTGACTAGGGACAAGAGCTGGTGGGCAGGAGGAGGTTGTCCTATCCGCTCATGTGCTCCCAAGGTGCTTCTTTGAGGCTTCCCGAGGACTTTGCCTGAACTGCCCTTTCTTCCCTCCCTAACTGTCACATGTGCCTACCACCCCAGCTGAGCAGGCGAACCAACCAGTCTAGTAGGAAGAGACCTGCAGGTAACAAATCTGGGCTCCTTCCACAGTGGGGAAGGTGTGTGAGCATCTCACGAGCACCAAGGAGAAACCATTCTGAGGGCACAGGGGAGACCAAACAAAGGCCAGCACAGTCTGTAGCTGGCGAGCAGACCAAGTGAGCTTGACCCATCCGTGCCCATATTTGCAGTTGCAGCCACACATGGACATTGTGACAGACCTGGTCCTTCTGCTCAGGCCCGAGGAACTGTAGCCCAGTGCATGATCCTAGGTGAAACAGCGGAAGCGGGTGGAGATTGGCTACATAGCCTGCCTTCCATCTTAGGTTCCTTGGAAGAAAACTGATCATAGTCCATTTTCTTGCTTCATTTTTCATGGGCACAAGTCATTTTTTTTCTTGTCAGACTCCTTATCCGATTCCCTCTGGATTAGCTAGAGGATGGGCCCAGGTCCCCACCCGGTTTTTGTCCGCAGGAGCCCAGATGTGGCCCCTCTCCACCCTGTGTGTATCCCCTTGCACTCCATCCCTGCTGGCAACCACTAGAATGTTGCCTCTTCCAGAGTACTGATTGGTGCAGTCATGTGATACGCAGCCTTTTCAAACTGACTTCTTTCACTTGGCAGCATGCACTCAAGGTTCCTGTATTTCACTGTGTAGCTGGATAGCGTATTTCTTTTTAGCATTGAGTTAAAATCCATTGTCTGGATATACCACAGTTTGTTTATCCATTTACCTATTGGAGGATATCATGCCTACTTCGCTTTTGGTAATTACGAATAAAACTGCTTTATTCATGTGTGGACATACATATTTAACTCATTGGGTTAAATACCTAAGAGCATGATTGTTGAATTGTATGCTAAGACTATGTTTATTTTTTTATTTTTGGCACCAGGGTTCGAACTCAGGTCCTTGCACATGTGTGGCAAGCTGGTAGCACCACTGAGCTAAATCCCCAGCCCGACCATGTTTATTTAAAAAAATTTTTTTTTGAGACAGGGTCTCACTACGTAGTTGAGACTGCTGCAGAACTCACTACATAGCCCAGGCTGGTCTTGAATTTACAGTGATCCTCCTGCCTCAGCCTCCCAAGTGCTGGGATTGCAGGCGTGCACCACTATGCCCTGCTTCGACCATGTTTATTTTTGAAGAAATTACCAAATTGTCTTCTAGAATGGCTGCATCATTGCATTTCCACCAGCAGTGAATGAGACTTCTTGTTGCTCCACACTCCCATCAGCATTTGGTGTTATCGGTGATTTGGATTTTAGCCATTCTGTTTAACTGTACAGTGGTATCTTGTTTTAATTTCCAGTTTCCTAAGGACATACGATATTGGGCATCTTTTACTGTCTTAGTTATATCTGTATGTCTTCTTTGGTGAGGTTCCCATTCTGGTCTTTGCCCACTGTTAAATTGGGTTGTATGTTTTGTAACTGCTGAATTTGAAGAATTCTTTGTATATGTTATATGCAAGTATTTATTAGACATGTTTTACAAGTATATTATTTATCCCGGTCTGTGACTTAGCTTTTTAGTCTCTGACTATTTGGTATTTTTGATTGTTGTTTTTTGGGGCTGGGGATTAACCTGATCCTTGCTGTTACTTCTACTAGAAGCAAAAATCTAGTCTATTGATGTTTGTATGTTAATTATATATCTTCCTACTTTTTTTGAGTCCTGAAATTGCTTATTAGTTTTAGTGTTGATTCTCTTTGTTTTTTTGAAGTCAGTTGTCAAAACATCAATGAATAAAGCTCTAACTTTTCCTTTCCATGTCTTAGGCCTCTTATTATTAGTTGTGCTGATAAGGTAGTGGGTATCATTACCTTGTTTCTGACAATAGTAAATTATGAATTCTGGTGTGGGGCCTGTAGGGCCTTGTGCATGTAGAATCACGTTATGGTATTTTATATCAGTAAGTGTTTTATCTAGCAAAGATGTTGAATTTTGTTGTTGTTTTCAGTAACCATAGAGATTATATTTTTCCCATAAATATGGAGATAATATAGCAGTGAAATTCCTTATGTTGAACTATCTTTGTAACCTTAGAATAAACCTCATTTGGTTATTTTATTTATTTATTTATTTATTTATTTATTTTGGTACCAGGGATTGAACTCGGGTCCTTGCACTTGCAAGGCAGGCCACTGAACTGCTGAGCTAAATCCCCGGCCCCTATTATACTTATTTTTAATATACTGTTGCATTCTGTTTCGTATTTTATGTAAGATACCTGGACTGATGCTGTGAGTTTTGTTCTATAGCTTCCTCATATTGTGTTTAAACATAAGGTTTAAGATAACATGCTTTTGCTCAGCTTCACTACTCCAGTCCTAAAAATCAGATGTTCTGAATTTCTATAAATTGTTTCATTTCATATTCCATTTCATTCCGTTCCATTTGTACTTAGAATTGAATCCAGAGCCTCACATGCTAGTTAAGTGCTCTACCACTGAGTTACACCCCTAGCCCTTTCCCATTTCTTTAGATGTTAACAGATTATGATGTATTACATGTCAACTCAAAATCCCCAATTTCCTAAATATAACTAAAGCATAGTTAAATATTGAAAAGCCGCAGAGTATCATATTAGGACATAACATGAATAACATTTTTTCCTGATCAGTTAAAATAGCTATTAAAAGTGATTGCTTTGAACACCTCCTCTATTGAAACTATTGAACTTTTGAAAAACAACTATACATGATTCTGATAATTTACCAGGAGAATTTGCACTTTTGCCTGAGTACAGTGTTACTTTGTTTAAAAGGCTGTATTGACTTTCAGTGTTGTACACATTTTCCCTACTTTAATATCAGCCCCCAAACTCCAAAGGATTATAATGAGACAGTTTTGCAAGATTGTAAGTTTGCAATATGGAAAATTAGAAGACCCCTACTAGCAAACTGAGGAGCTATTCTGTGGGATATAACAATTACTGGTTAGTAAAAAGAATTGGAATCTTTTGTCTTTTCTTGTGCTCTGGGATAGTTCAAGAACCATTAGGTGGGTGGTGGCACACACCTGTAATCCTAGCATTTGGGAGGCCAAAGCAGTAGGATTGCCTCGAGTTCAAGGCCAGTCTGAGGTATAGTGAGACCTTGTCTCAAAAAAAACCAAAACCAAAACCAAACCAAAAAAAGAACCATTGTAATTATATGGTCTTTAGATACATGGTAGTCTTCTTTTGTGAAATTGGGTATGCCTGCTTTTTTGTAGGGTAATTCTTTAGTAATTTCTCTATTTCTCTATGGACATTGGTCTGTTTAAACATTGCAGTCTCCTGAGATGAGGTTGGTAAATTATATTTCCTTTAAAAATTATCCATTTGATTTAGGTTTTCTATTTATTTATATAAACTGTGCGAAGAAGTGGCTTGATTTTTATTTTGTTTTGTTTCTGGTAGTATCCCACTGGTTTAGTGTTTTTTCCTTGTCACTTTTAGTCTATGTATTTTTGTGTTGCCCCCCCCTTTTTTTGCTTGACTAGATTATCTAATAGTTTATGTGTTTTATAGACTTTTTTAAAATGAAAATCATTAATTCTGTGGTTTTTAAAATCATGACTTTCCATTTTGTCTTTATTATTTCCTTTCTGCTTCATTTTACTTTATTGTTCCTTCTATTTCTTGAGTTAGATATTTTATTCTTTACTTTTTATTACATTTAAGTATATGGATTTTCCTCTGATCTCTAATTTAATTGTATTCTATAGATCTTGAATATTTGATATCTTAATCTTAATAAAATTTTTAAGTAAGTGATTTGTTTTTGGTTCATATTTGCCCAAGGTATGTCTTTATAGATCACTTGGGTTTTTTAACCTAGAGAATTATCTGCAAATATGTGACTTTGTTTTACCCTTTCTGCCACACGGGCTTTTATCCCCTCTGCTCTGTTGTGCTGGCGGCGATGGTGAGGATGGACACTCCCTGCTCCTGTTTTCTGGGAAGGACCATCATTTTCCATAATTTTAGTATGATGTTACCTGTACATGTTTATTTTTTTATTTTTGTAGCTGTCCTTTATCAAGTTGACAAAATTCTTCTTCATTCCTCTTTTTATCCGAGTTTTTTTCCAAGTCTATTTAATAAAAAGAACTGAGTTTTTATCATTAATGGTTGAATGTTGTTAAATGATTTTCTGTATCAGTTTATATAATCATGTGCTCTAAACTTTATTGGTTATTGTGCGTAATTATTTCTATATGTTGCCCAGTTCTATTTCTTATACTTTGTTAAGGAGTTTTAACCCAAATTTATGAGGGATATTGGTCTATATCTTGGGTTTTTTTTTTTTGGTACTGTCCTTGTCTGGCTTAAGTATCAGAGCAGTACTGGATCTGTGCAGTGTTTTGAATTTAATAGAATTGTTCTCTCTTCTGTTTTCCAGAATAGATTATTTTTAATTGGTGTTACTTTTTTCTTAGATATTTGGTAGAATTTTCCAAAGAAACATTTCTTTTTTTAGAATTTTTAAATTAAAATATTCAACTTACTTTGCAGTTATTAGACTGTGCTTTCTGTTTTATATTGGGTGACCTGAAATAGTTTGTACTTTCTGAAAACGCAGTGTATCTCACTGTGGTTGTCGCATTGTGTGTCTTGTGGTTGTGTGTTGTGTTTCCTCCCCGCTGTGTGTAGCAGTAGCCCCTTTGTCATTCATTCCTGCTATGGTAATTTTTTGTCTTCTCTCTTTTTTCTTTGTTAGTCTTGCTGTAAATTTGCTAATTTTATTGATATTTTTAAAGAACTGGATTCTTGTTTCATTTATTTTTTCTGTATTATTTTTGTTTTCAGTTACATTTAATTTTTACTCTATAATCTTATTTTACTTTATGCTTATTTTTCTCCTTTTTAGTTTCTTGAAGTAGGAGCTTAAATTATTGATTTGTGTCTTTTCCTCTTGTACAATGTAAACATTTAGTGCTCTAAATTTCCCTCTTGGCACTGCTCTGCTCTATGCTGGGTGATCATGTGATATATTTTACTTTTTTTTTCAGTTTTTAAAATGTCCTTGAGACTTTCTCTTTAACTCATGGATTAATTACTTAGAAGCGTGTAATTTAGTTTCCAAGTACAGTATTTGGAAACTTTTTTGTTGACTTTCTATTATTGACTTTTAGTTTTGATCATTTTGTGATCTGCAAACATAATCTGTATTATTATTGTTTTAAAAAATTGTGTTAGTTTATCCTGTGGCCAAGATATGAGTGTTGGACAAGGACATGTGTTCTGCTGTTTTTGGGTGGAACATTTTTTAAGTGCCAGTTAGGTTCTGTTGCTTGATGGTGTAGATGAGTTTTTCCGAATGTATAGTGTTTTCTGTCTATCAATTGTGGAGAAAGATGTTCAAGTCTCCAGCCCTAAATGTGGATATGTCTGCTTCGGCTTTCAGTCTGTAAGGTATTATGTCATATATTTTCAGTCCTGTTGTTGAGAACATGCACATTTTGTATTTGTCTTGGTGGAATGGCTCTCTCATTGTGTGACATTCTTCTCTGGAGCTGGTAATTTTCTTTGATCTGAAGTATATTTTACCTTCTATGAATATATCTACTATTGCTTTCTTTTGATTAATATTTGCATGATATATCTTTTTTCATCTTTTAAGCTTAGGCATTTGGTTATATTGGAAGTGTGTTTCTTGAGGATAGCATGTAATCAGGTTGTATTTTTAATCCACGTGTGTTAGCTCTTTTACTTGGCGTATTTAGACCATTTAGTGTAACTATCGATAGATTAGAGCTTAAGTTTGTCATTCTGTTTTTATTTTCTGTTTGTTCTGTTTTTAATTTTTCTGGTTTCTTTTTCCTGCCTTTTTGTGTGTTATTGGAACATATTTTAGAGTTTCATTTTGATTTGTCTGTATTTTTGTGTTTTTTTTTGTGGTACCTGAGGATCGAACTCAGGACCACATGCTTGCCAAACAGGTGTGGCACCATTGAGCTACATCCCTGGCCCTATCTGTAGTATGTTTGAGTATATCTCTTGTATAGATTTTTTTAGTGGTTCTTTTAAGTATTATATTATACTTGCATAACTTACCCAGCTTATTGTTGTCATCATTTTACGAGTTTGAGTGCGGCATAAAAACTTTACCTCTGTATCCCCCATTTTCTTCCCCAATTTATAATTTAGTTTCCTCTGCATACTTGTAGAATCATATTGTGTTGTGACTTTTAATTTCGCTGGAAACATAATTTAGAAAACTTCAGAGAGAAGGAAAGTTAAATCATTTTTTCCTGTTATTCTTCCTGCTTTTCCAATATTTCTTTCTTCACTATTTATTTTTCATTTGGAGCACCTTCCTTAGCTATTCTTCTAGTTTAGGTCTGCAGTGGACAGGTCCTCATAGTTCTCCTTCATCAGAGAATGTCTTGATTTCCCTGCTTTCCTGAAAGGTATTTCTTCTAGGTATAGAATTCTGGGTTGACAGTTCTTTTTTTTTCAGCACTTGAAAAAAACCTGTGCCTCTTCCTTCTGAGCTCCATGGTTTCTGATGAGAAATCCACTGTCATTCGAATTGTTTTCTTCCTATAGGTAAGATGTTTCTCTCGCTGCTTTCAAGGTTATTTTCTTTGTCTTTGTATTTCAGAAGTGTGAGCACAGTGTATTTTTGGCATGGTTATCTTCAAGTTTATCCTATTTGGGGTTCATTCAACCTCTTGAATCTGTAGGTTAATGTCTCTGGCCAGAATAGGACATGTTTCATCCATTATGTCTTTGAATAAATACTTCTGTAGCTCTGCCCCTTTTCTTTTTTATTCCAAACTTCTGATGACACAGATGTTAGATCTTTTGTTATACCCCCAAAAGCTTCTGTGCATGTTGACTTTTTTCCAGTCTGTTTTCTTTGTTGTTCAGAATAGATAATTTGTTCTTCAGTTCACCGATTCTTCCTGTCTCTCCATTCTTCAGCTAAGCTCATCTATTGAGTTTTTAATTTCAGTTATTGTATTTTTCAGTTGTAAACTTTTTGTTAGCTTCTGTTTCTTTAATGAAATTGTCTGTTTCTATTTGTTTAAAGTGTATTTTCAGTTGCCTGTTGAGCATTTTTTGTGATGGTACTTATAGCACTATTGTCAGTAATTCTGACCTCAGTTTTATCCTGGTCATATTGTTCCTCTTCTCTCATTCAGGATGATTTCCTGGTTCTTGGTCCAATAAATGGTTTTGATTGAAATTTAGGTGCTTTGATGTTACATTATTTAGATCTTCCATTTTAACTGTCTGCTGTGTCACCACTCTGCCAGGGGAAGGGCTGGGGGTTTGGGTAGAAGAATAGCTTCTTTGCATGACCTCCATTATACCCAGTCAGAGGGTGCTCCTCATACTGCTGGGTTAGGGTGGGAGGCCTAGTTCCCCACAAGGCCTCCCTTATACAGTCTTACTGGGAGAGGTAAGAGGCCATGTCACTGTTCCCACAAGACTGCCACTAACACACAGGATTGGCCCCATTACCTCTGATTCATAGTAGAAGTCCTGGCTTTCTACTAGGACTTACTATGACTGGTAGGGAAGTGTTGCCTCCCTACTATTGGTGAGGCTCAAAGTTGGGGCTCCCTGTGGTCTTTACTGGCATTGAGTGGGCTGGGAATCGTGTTACCACTGTGTGGATGAGAGTCCCTACTCCTGCTTGGCTCTCTCTGGTTCCACCCCAATATAGACTTATGTTTGTAGGTGGTGTGGGACAGAAGCGTGGGGCCCTTCCTTGAGGGTACAGCTTTGCTATGAAATTGGGCTGTAGAACAGTGATTAGTGCCTCTAACACCTCCATCCTGCTGAGTGGTCCTTCCCCTAGTCCTTTCATTGTAAGACCTATTTAGAAATGGGAAGAAAGGAGCTAAAGGTGTAGGGAAGGTGGGATGGGTAGGGGAAGAGTAAAAAGGGAAAAGAAAAAAATGTGAGAGAATGAAAAGATGAAAATAAAGTGTTTGTAGATGGGGAAGGGAGGAGGGGGTGAAGGGAGGGCAGAGGTAAGGGGAAAAAATGAGAATCAAGACTTGTCATGTAGAGGTACAAGATCCCAACAATGAATGTAACTGTACTGTATCCCTAAAATGTACCAATAAACTCAATTAAAGCTGGAAAAAAAAAAAAGACCTAAAGTCTCACTTCTACTCCGAGGAGTGTGAACAGCCGAAAGGGCCCTCACAATGCTGAGTCCTATAGCCCAACGATGGCTCCAGATGCAAGACCCAGGGCCTTACTTCTGGGAGCTTTGAACAGCCCAAAGGGCCTCCAAAATGTTGGGACCTTTAGCGAGGCTCTGGGAGCTCGAGGCACAGTGGGAGTCACCCAGGAAGGAACACACCAGGCTCGTTGGTGAATAGACCTTTGTTAGTCTGGCCAGACAGCACTCTCAGTACTTGGCAGCTCAGAGAGGCCCAGCACAGGGCTTAGCACAGTTTCTTAAAGGCAAGGGAAGAGGATGGCAAGCACAGCAAGTGGGCCAGGGGTCAGGGGGTCGGTTTTCTGCCGTCTGTCTAACGGAGTCAGCTATGCGGTGCACCTGGCCTTTCATCTCCAGACCTCAGGCTGTTCTGTTCTAACAAGGCCTTGAGTTGCTATCTTGTTTGCTGGTACCAGGCTTCCATACACTGTTTTAATCTTATCTTGGAGCTGGGTAGAAAGAAATGTGTGCTGCTATATGCTGGCTAACTAGGGGTTACATAGCGGTTTGGGTCCCACATCATGTGGGAGAGCTGCAGGCAGTTTACAAAATCTAAACCTTTTGGTATTTATGAGTTGTTGGCTTCCATAGCACAGGTCTGGGGTATGTGAGGTATAAGAGAAAACCAGAAAACAAAGATGTATTGTTGTGTCATTCCTTGGGTCCCAAGGTTCCCCAGCCAATCCACCTCCGCTTATCTGTCAGAATCTTATGTTTACCATATAGATGATGTCCAAGGATCAGATATATGTGGTTGTACTTAGTGGGATGAATGGGGTAGAATGATTCTACTCTGTCTTTGCAGAAGCTGAAGTCTTGAGTCAATATTTCTTTATGGTTTTATTTATAGATGCTTATTACAGTCTGTTAAACAGTGTCCCCTTCCCATTGAATTACTTTGACATTTTGTCAAAATTTGATTGATAGTTGTTATTTAATGTCAGAAAAAATTTCTGGGATTATGGTTTTCATTTTTTCATATCAGACATCCCAGTTTTATATATGTTGGATTTATTATGTCTTCTATGCAACCTAATTGTTTTTTGTTTTGTTTTTTTCTCATTGTTTTTATATATATATTTTTTGGTACTAGGGATCCAACTCAGGTCCTTATGCGGCGAGGCAGGTGGCGGGAACCACTGAGCCAAATCCCTGGCCCTTCTCATAGTTTTTAAATCTCATTCCTTGTTTCATATTTTTTCCTCTTGGCTTATTTCACTCGTATCTTCTTTAATTCTTGCTACACTTTTAGTCATGTTGTTCTTTATTCGACTCCTTGAGCTTTATGAAATAATTTTGTCTATTTCATTTCTGAGATGATTTTGTCCTTACCTGCAGTTTTTCTTTGAGTTTGATCAGCTCACATCTCTCAATTGTACACCCATCTTTATTTATTTATTTATTTTTTCACCTATCTTTATTTTGAACATTCAAGTCTAATTTGTAGGCTTCTTTCTTAGTAGCAGTTGCTTTTATAATTATATTCATTTCATGTTGGAAAATTGTATTAGCTTTTCCCTGCTTTATAGGTGTGTGTGTGTACTGTTTCTTTAGCTGACTAGTTTTCATCTCCATTTTGTTTCTTCCTACAGAAGCTTTATATGGATGTCGAATTCTTTCTTTCAGATAAAGATAAAATGTGCTGAATTTTCCTGCACTAGCAATTATGTGTGGTTCTGTGGAGCACAGGGGAAAGGTTTGGGTAGTCCACTTGCTTTCCGGTTTGAGTGCCCTTTCCTATTAGTGGAATGAAATCTGATTCTTTGGATACTGGGGGTTGGGTCTGTCTGGTTCTCATTCTTTGGTAAGATCATACCTCTGCATTGCCCTTGACCACCACCTACAGTTCCCCCGACCTCGGCCCACTGGCATCTTCCTACAGAGCCACACAGGGCCTTTCCTCTTGCAGATTCTCTTTTCTTTGAAGCAGGGGCCAGGTTGGCCAACTCTAGTCCCAGGTACTTCCCAAGTCCCTTCTGTTGGCCTAGTGGTGTCCAGGCCCAGTGGTCTGGACTACCTGGGTCCAGACTTGTTTTCAGTATTTCTCTACTGAGAAAGGATGGCATACGGGGGTGGGACTTCTCCTCCAGGGTGAATGCTGGCTGATGTCCATATTCAGATTACTGTCCCTACCTGGCTCCACTCTTCTCTCCTGCATCCTGTCCCTGCCTAACATTGCGAGTCTCAGATGTTTGTCTCCTTACTTCACATAAATTCAAGTTTAATCTTCTTATCTGCTATAGGGTGTAGACAGCTTATGGAGGACAAAAGTATGAGTGGAAGGGCTGCTGTGTTTATAGGAACCAGTTTGTATTCTCCTTCTAGTTTTTCTGCTGGGTTTATAGTTATGCCCACCTTCACATTTCTGGTACCTTCCCCTCCTCATTCGCTTTAAAAAGCCCCTTTCCCCAATGGTTGATCATTTTAAATATTTCATCAGTGTCTCAGTCTTGGTCTTTTTTTTAACTTTCTTTATCATGTCATTGTTCTGTGTTTATTAATTTCTGCTCTTGCTGTTTCCTCTCTTTTGCTTTCTTTATCTGTACTGTGATATCCTTTCTCCTGTTATTAGTTGAATATTCAGCCCATGACCTTTGGGCTTTTCAACACTTTGCTAGTGTGTCTTAAGTTTTACGTTTAACTTTAAGAGTTTAGTTCTACACAATAAATTTTAAAATTGTTTCTGTTTTAAATCTTTTTCTTCAAGTTTCATTACCACTTCTCATTTGATTCATAGGTATGGTTTTGAATTTCCAAATGGTGGCAGAGTTTTGTCTATGTGGTGTTTTCTTTCTTCCTTTTTGTTTCCTACTGATTTCATTATTCTTTTTGGTATTTCAATACTTCAGAGTATTATTTGGGTTTCTTCTTTTTCCCTCTTCTGCTTAAAGAACATCTTTCCTCATCTGTTTGATTAAGGCTTGGTAGTGGTTAATTCTCTTACTTTGCCTGAATAATCCATTATGCCATTGTTTGTGAAAAGTGGTTTTCCTTTGTGTAGAAAAGGAAACTAGCTTATTTTTTTCTTTCAGCATATTGAGACTATTCTATTGTCCTCTGCCTTCTGCTCTGTTAAGAAGGCAGTTGTTAGTCTAAATTGTTACTCTTTTGTGTGGCTCTTTCTTCTCTCTATGGCTGTATAAATAAAACTTGTTTTCATAGAGAGTTGAAGCAGGAAAAGAAGAGACAAATGTTTAAGAGTCCCTGTGTTGAGTGCCATCGGTATGTCACTTGCTGTCTGTGTATCATGTTCAGGATAAGTATGCCAGTAAGCATCTCCATGAAGGATTTCACATAATCACAATAGCACTGGTTCCTTAACATTGCCTAATATACATTCTAAGTTCAAATCTTATCATTTATCTCAGAAATACTTTATATACTTGTTTTGTTTGACTTCTTTCTTCCTTCCTTTCTTTTGTTCGTTTGTTCGTACCAGGGATCGAACTCGGGACCTTGCCCTTGCAAGGCAGGCAGCGGAACCACTGAACTGAACCCCTGACCCTCTAGCTTTGTTTGAATCAGTATGCAGACTTACCTGAATTTGCTCAGTCTCAGTCTCTTTACAACAGTTTCTCCCTTCTGCTTTTATTCATGCCATTTATTTGTTAAAGAAGCAATGTTTTTTTGTCCTGTAGAACTTTCTCTATTCCGGATCTGTTTGACTGTGTCATGCCTTCCTCTGTCTTCGCCACACCTTGTTTACTGGTAATTAGAGTAGAGCAGGGTTTCTGAACCTTGGCATTACTTTCTTCCTGTTGGCAATGCCTTGTGCATTGTAGAAGGGTTGGCAGCACCCCTGGCCTTGACCCACTAGATGGAAGCAGCACTGCTTGTTGTGAGAACCTGAGGATGTCTCTAGACGTTGAGCAGATCGCCCATCTGAGAAGCTCACATCCAGAAGCTCAGTGGGGAAGCATCCAGCTCTCTCGCCTGGCGGGTGCATCCACAGCATGATGACCGAAAGGGCCGTGTCAGGGATGGGCTCTCTCTGGGTGATAGTAAGGTGGATCGGTGGGTTCAGCTGGATCTGTTCTCCATCAGATTCTCCACAGCCTTCCCCCTAAATGGCTCCAGTTAACAGAGTGGTGGCATCACTAAGGTTGCAGAATGGTGAATTTGTAATTCTGTCTTTCTGCATTTATTATTTAGACCTTTTTATAAGGAAGATCTTACTTCATGAAATGTTTGGTTACCTTGACATTTAGTTTATAGTGTATTAAGCAAGAGATAGGCTTAATTCTGTCCTTTTATTTTTAAGCTTTCAAAATAGTTGCTGACTCCAAATATAAACAGTGAGAGATTTAATAAGATGATTATGTCATTATGAAAGTTTTGATATAATTGATACAGTCCAGTCCTCTGAGAAATCACTGTCACTTCTGATGCTTAATTTGTTCCTTCGGGGCCAAGGGCCACCCTTTCAGGTTGGCTTTTGTGTTCCTCTAGTGCCTGTAGGAGTCTTCAGCAGCACCCTGGTTGTTGTCTCTGATAGTATGTTCCAGGACCGTTTTATACATTGCTTGCCCCAGACCTGGAATTGGCCATTTCTCACGACTACAGGTCTGTGGTCTGTTTCTTCCTGCAGTGGCCCTGAGCCTGTGACAACTCGGCACTGAGACTGAAGGTCAGGTCTGCCTTGGAGTATTTAGGAGCTGTGGTGTCCTGGGGAGCTAACCCTTCCCTTGCAGGGATTTGTCGGTTTCTCCTGGCATGGCTTCTTCATGTCCCTGGCCTGCTTTCTCACTTGTTTCTGCTTGCTTCTGGGGCCACATCCTTCATCGTGTGACTGTTCTTCATCCTTCCCTTCTCAGCAGAGGCTTTGTGAGGTAAGCGAGCCCTAGAGAACATGCATTGGTTGACTGCTTTTCAGCTGTGGGTGGTGCCTAGATAGTGTCATTCCGGATATGCAGGGGAGATGTTCTTTCTGTGTCATGGAGGGCTTGGGAAAGCCAGTCTTGAATTCTGTCCCATTCTCCTAACCTGTGGGCATTCTGTGGGCCAAATGTGAGACATGTTTTGTCTAGAGGATTTGCGTGTCCTTTTTAGGGGTTAGCCCACCTAACCCCGCCCGGCCTCTTCTCAGACGCAGTTTGACCTGGAGAGTCAGCGCCGGGCTCAGGGCTCCTGTTTTCCCTCAGACCATTCCTCAGGACAGCCTCAGTGTCTCCCCTTGGGAGATGGCACAGCACCGGTTGGGTGCAGAGCCAAGTGATGGAGCTCCAGAACTCTGGCCTCAGGCCTTCTGGAGTCAGATTCTTCCTCCTCTGCAGTGAGCCATTTTGCTTGCCTCTTTCATTGGTGATTTGATTTTTGTTAATATCAACACTTTTTTCTTTTGAATAGCCTGCTTCAATTCAATGAGTTTATTTAGTCTGTGGCACTCCTCATCTAGATCTGATCCGTCCTCTTTTTTTCTTGTTATGCGTTGAAGTGGCAGTTTTTGTAGGGTTTTGTTACGGTAAATCTGCTTAGGAGGGGTGGTTCCACCCAGACACCGGCGCCTTTGTTAGTCTTCTGAGCAGCAGACAGTGAGTGCAGGTTGGTTCTTCTGAGTCTGTGTACTCTTGGTTTGGTTTTGTTGTCATTGGAAAGGGGTCTGAGAAGGTGCAGTTTTAAAATAATAAATATAAAATATGCTCATTGTAGAAATGTTTTTTTAAATGTTAAAAGTTTAGTGAAAAAGTTTAGATTGATGTCAGAAAGCCACTGTGGGCCCCCACTCTGCAGCCTGGAGAGAATTTATTGCTTCTCATTTCGTGCTTCTTTGGTTGGGACCATGTTCCTCCTGTCCTAACTGCCAGTTTATTTATATCTAATGTCCTTTAAACTCTCATAGGTGGGTTTTTTTTTTTTTGTACCAGGGATTGAACGCTGGGACCTTGGGCTTGCGAGGTCATAGGTGTTTCTGATAGCCATTGTATGGCCCTTCATATAAATACTGAATATTTTACTTAGCTGGCCTACGATTGCATGTTTTTAATTTTTCACAATAATATTATTTATTACAGGCTAGGTGTGGTTGTCCATGCCTGTAATCCCAGCACTCTTTGAGACTGAAGCAGAAGGATTACATATTTGAGCCCAGACTGAACAACTTAGTGAGATCCTGTCTCAAAAAAAATTTTTTTTTTTTTTTTGGTACTGGGGATCGAACTTGGGACCTTGCACTTGTAAAGCAGGTCGCTGAACCACTGAGCGTAATCCCCACGCCTCAAAATTTTTTAAAATAAGTTTTTTAAAGGGCCTGGGATGTAGCTCAGTACAAAGACACCCCCTCCCCCAGGTTTAATTCCCAGTATGGGACAGGGTAGAGGGAGGAGAATTTATTTATTTATTTAGTTAGTTTTTTTTGAGACAGGGTCTCACTGTGTAGTTCAGACTGACCTGGAACTCATTAATGTAGCCCAGGCTGGTCTCAAACTAACAGGGATCCTCGTGTCTCAGCCTCCCAAGTGCTGGGATTAAAGGCGTGCACTACCACGCCAGGCTGGGAGGAGAATTTATAACAAAGACTTTGTGACTACTTACTTTTGTATGCACACTTTATTTCCTCCAGAGGTAATGTTTTATGACTAGAATTTTGTAGATTTCAAAAAAGTTTTGCCCGTTACTTTCTCGGAGATTATGTAATTTACATTTTCAGCGTGGAAATTTGATAGTAGTGTACTTGTTTCAAAAGGGGTTGATTTCAGAGCACTTGCAGGCAGGTTGCCTCAGCTCTGGAGCTGAGGGCTGTGTGCCGTTCTCATGTTCTGCTTACGGCTCCAGGCTGTTTGCAGGAGTCCAGAGGGCCAGTGTGAGGGAGGGGCTGGAGATTTGGTCTTCACAGTAGACTCTGGGGATAAGCACCTCCCCCCATTCCTCTTCCTCTTCCTCCTCCTTCTCCTCCTTCCTCTTCCTCTTCTTTTTCTTTTTTCTGTACCGGGAATCAAACTCAGGACATTGTGCTTGCGAGGCAGGCATGGTGCCACTGAGCTACATCGCCGGCCCCAGCACCTTCATTTCTGTTGCTCTTTTTTAATTTTATTTTTTATAAGTACACATTTTCAGTATGGAGTGATTACATGCAGCCTGGTTTGATATGAACATACATCACATCTTGATCATATTTATTCCTTCCCTTCTCCAGTTCCCTTTCCATCTCTGCCAACATTCCCTCCTTGTTCTTTAATGTGGCCCTTTATTTTGTTCATTACATTGTTTACGATTATATTTTGGAGCTCTCATATTTAGAAGTACCATGTGATATTTAACCTTTTATGACTAACTTATTTTTGCTACTTAGCATCCTCTTTGCTTTTATTCTCTTAAAAGAAAGTTAAATGAGATAGGGCAGTAGGAGGTGGCTCAGGTTACTGCACTGTCTCCCTTGGTGTCCCTCAGGAACTCGGTCACCCATGAGACCGGAAATAAGCATTAGCATAGTCAAAAATAAAGACATAAGAGGATTCTACATAATGTACCAAGAAAAGGAGCAAAGCTCACAGCCATTTTAACTCAAAGCGTTTGGTTTTTAGGTGCAGAGCTGAGTATGGGGCTGAGAGGACAGAGGAGCAGCCAGGGAGGGGTGGTAAAGTGTGGGAGCCCCGTCCTCTCCCAGGGGTGAGGGCAGCAGGCAGGGGCTGCAGGAGGAGCCCTGGGCCAGGTCAGGCTGGACTGAGAGTTAAAGGGACATCTGTGATTCTGTGGGCTGCTCCAAGACCACAGAAGGTACAGGGAAAGACCCCCCAGGCTCCATTGTGCTTAGCACTCATGGAGGGACGGCATCCTCGCCAAGGGAGTCGTGTCCAGCTGGTGCCTCTCCCTCTGCACCCCTCGATGTGAGAGGCAAGGAAGTGCCTGTCTGGGCATCTGTGGTAGGCAGTGCTCGGGTTCTATTCTTGCTGTCTCAGTTGTTTTACCCGGGAGAAATTGTGTTCTTAGCCACACACTCTTCCCTTGGTGGCCTGCCTTGCTTGCGTGTAACACTGATGTGGGCTTTATGGGTGCTGCGCTCCTAACTTGGAGGCCCTGTGTCCTTATAGGTGGTAACGTGGACCTGGAAAGCCAAGCAGAGGGGAAGAAGGAAGTGGAAGCAGATGATGTGCTGAGGAGTGGCCCCCGGCCCATTGTCCCGTACAGCTCCATGTTCTGTCTAAGCCCCACTAACCTGTGAGTCTCCACACCCGCCCTTGCTTCCTCTTGCCCTGTCCATCCACTGCTGGGCCCACGCGAACACCATAGCCAGCATGCATGGGCTATGCAGCTGCAGGGATGGACTCTGCACACTTTGTTCACTGAGTACCTCTAGCCATCCAGCAGTCCCGGGAGGCGCGCCCCATCACCTCCTCCTGTAGACGAGGACACAAAGGCGCCAGGAGTTGTCTGAGGTGGAGCTGGCATACTCTCTAGAGCTGTGCCCCTCCCTGCGCTGCAGCATGAGCTCCGTTGCACACAGGGCCCCTTTATCCCTGTCATATTTAACACCTTCCTCCAGCCACCTTTCCACCATACTGTTGCCCGTGTGTGCATGTGTGTGCATTGCATGTTCACATGTTGACCGTAGGTCCCCTCCTATGTTTATCACAGTTTGTCATCTCTAATCAGTCCAGTGCTTTCATGAATCCAGACAATATTTGTGTGCAAACAGCATTCTAGGTGCTGGTACCGAGACAGACAAGAATACTTGTCCTTGCCCAGAGAGTGGGAGTCTGGGCTGGTGGGAGAGAAAGACAGCAAGCAAGACAATTCGAGAGACATAAAATGTCAGCAATAAGTGCCAGGAAGAAACATGAGTTGGAGGCGGACATGTGGGCTGCTGGGGGCTAAAGCTAAATGGAGAGGTCAGTGGTGGGGCTCAGAAATAAGGTAGAGCCAAGACTTGAGAAGGGGTCGCAGAACACTCTAGGGAGAGGTAGAAGAAAGCTGAGACACACAGACACCACTCCAGGGAGGAGGGCAAAGGACAGCAGTGTCAGGGGGCCCCTTGCTGATCGGCCTTGGGTCAGTTGGGTCCTCACCCGGCCCTCCTCGCTCGCCTCTCTCCCTGCTGCCTCCTTTCTTGCATTCGTGCACACATACTGTTGGAAGCTAGCCCTGCCATGCTAGTGGGTAGGAGTAAAATGGTAACAGACTGAGTGTGCTGGGAAGGCAAAGTGTAACCATCAAGTGAGGATAGCGCAGAGGAGGAGCTCATGTTCCTTAGAGAAGGGCACTGAGTAGAAGCAGAGCTGCACGTAGCCAGAGCAGCTGAGCTGGAAAGCTGGAGAAGAGTAGCTACCGGGTAGCCAGGGGAGGACCTTGGTGGTCCCTGAGGAGCACGGAGGAGAAGGGGAGGGATGGATGCATGGTTGGGGGCCCCCTGACCAGGAGAGAGGAGCCTACTTAGTAGGTGGTCCAGGAAGAGACTGGCTCCGTTTGATCTGGGTAGTCCCTGCGGAGAGTTTGGTGTGGAGGTGAGGGGTGAAGGCAGGAGGAGCTGGCAGCAGGTAGCGCCTGTGGCAGGAGAGCTGGACTGGCCTCTCCGCTGGTGTGTGGCTGCTCTTTCTTGCCCACCACTTGGAGACTGGCCTTGCTGACCTGGCCACTGTCTATTGCTGTGTGGTAGCATTTGTCAGCATCGCACAGCCTCCTGTGTATTTTGGCATTCCTCACTGGTGTTCTGCCTGCTGGCGTGGAGCTTGCTGAGGCTGGGCATTTGCCTCTCTTGGGCTCTGCTGTGCCCCTGGTGTCCAGCAGATGCCCAGAGTGTTGAACAAGCTAGTGAGAGTCAGCAGGTGACTGAGCAGAAGGAAGTGTGTGGCAGTGTGTTCTCACGCAGCCTGGGAACACACCCAGCACAGGGACCAGACAGACACCATCCTGAGGGTGAGCCTTTGGCAAGTGCTGGTGCTGAAATCCTCCTCTCTAACCCAATCTTCCACCTGCTGCAGCGCACCAGTTTTGCAGATCCAGATGGGCAGTGGTGTCACTTGAGGCTACAGATAGTAGATAAATGGGTGGATACAGTTGTCCTCCCCATTCACATACAGAGAAGCCTGCGGGCTGTCATTTGCTGGCCTCTGACTCTAGGCCCCTCAAGAATCTTTCACCAACAGTCAAGTGGTTGCTGTCCACTGACCTCAGGGACACTTGGCAAAGTTCTCTCTGGTGTCACAGCAAGAGCCCTTCCTGCAGGAGAGGGCGGTGTGTGTTCCAGTTCGCGGGCCCAGTGGCGACATTGCACTGTCCTTACAGGCTCCGTCGCTTCTGCCATTACATTGTGACAATGCGGTACTTCGAGATGGTCATCCTCGTGGTCATTGCCCTGAGCAGCATCGCCCTGGCTGCTGAGGACCCTGTGCAGACAGACTCATCCAGGAACAACGTGAGCGGCTCTGCGGGCCAAGCCTGCCACCCAGCTGTGGGGATACGTGGGGCATGTTCTCGGGGCTGTGAGGCTGGTGTGCTGTGGGGTTCTGTGTCCTCACCCTCCTCCCTTCTGTGTCCTTCCTCTGGGTCACATTCAGGGCTGCGATTGGTGGGGGCCTGGTTCCCGAGAGGAGCCTGTCTTAGTGTGCTCCCCTGATGGTCATCTGCTCAGAGCTTTAGGGGAAAGCTGGGCCCCAGGAATGGTCCTGGCTCTGCTTCCTGCCCAGCCTTGGAGAGTAATCCTCCTTTTGGTTGCAGGCTCTGAAGTACATGGATTACATCTTCACAGGCGTCTTCACTTTTGAGATGGTGATAAAGGTAATCCATGGTCCCTGAGGCCTCTGGTGGAGGGTGTTTGAGGCGTGCACTGGCTTGTGCTCAGTGATTAGGGTGTCTGCTCTGTGCCATGATGTATTCTGAGAGTCCTAGCTCCATGCTGCCCTTTGGGGTGCCCCAGTGGCTCCTGATCTTGCTGCTTGGCTCCTGAACATAAGTGCCCCAGGCTCAGCAACTCTCCAGTTTCCTGGTGCACCCAGAGGAGGGGGCCATGTGACAGCAGTTAGAGGACAAGGAGACCTAGGAGAGTGTGGTGGCTGGTGGACTGTGGGAGTGCAGGCCATAGACCAAATTTCAAGGGTATTGTGTTGGACAATAGGCGAGTCTACCATGCCTCTTTAGCCTTCATTTTCCTTCCTAAAGTGACCCTTACTACAACTGACAAGGTGGCTGTCATGTGTGCTTGCACAGGCGTGCATTCACTGCAAATGGATATGCACATGTGTGTGTATACTCACGACTTCAGTGCAGCTCAAGGTGTGAGGTGCCTGGGTGTATGCACCCAAGGTCACTTTTATGTATGGAGAATTAAAATGGGTATATAAATGTATTACCCTGCTGTTTAACATACAGTAACGTCACTGGAGTGTGACTCCCATTTCAAAGGAGACAGCTGAAGCAATTGGAAAAACATACAGTAAGCCTACCGTGGTGGTATGTGCCTATGATCCCAGCATTCTGGGAGACTGAGGTAGGAGAATCTCAAGTTTAAGCCCTGCCTGGATAACTTAGTGACTTAATGAAATCCTGTCTCAAAATTTTAAAAAAGGGCTAGGCATGTAGCTCACTGCAGAGGCCCTGGATTCAATACCCAGAATCAGGGGGAGAAAAAAAAAAGCAGTGCTAGGAGTAGCAGAGCCAGGTTGTAAGTAGAGCTCTGTGAAATTCCAACCAGTTCTTCTCATTGCCCTGAGCTGATCCTCTGGGGTCTGGGCAGGCTGTGAACTCCCTAGGGTAAAATGTGTGCCTGCTGCCCAATGATGGAGGAGTAGAGGGAGACAAGAGACTTCACTTTCTTATTAGGGATCTGGGGAGGTGAGGAATGCAGGAAGGCCATTGTGATGTTTGAGGCAGAGGCCCACTGAGGTTGTGAGAGTGTGTGGCTTGCCCGGGCATGGGAGCGGTGCCAGAGCTGCACTTTTACCTCAGTGTGCAGAGTGCTCTGTGGCTGGCCAGCCCTGCCTCCCTCTTCTGGGATAGAATGTACTGTAGGTGTGCTTCTGCTTCGCAGATGATTGACTTGGGGCTGCTGCTGCACCCTGGAGCCTACTTCCGGGACCTGTGGAACATTCTGGACTTCGTTGTGGTCAGTGGGGCCCTCGTGGCCTTTGCCTTCTCGTAAGTAACCGCACTTGCTCCAGATTTCGTGGGTGCAGCCACCAGAACCGCGGTGGGGCTGGGTGAGGAGGAGGGACAGACCCTGTCCGCCTCGCTGGGTCTTCTAGACCTTCCTTCGTGGCCCCTCCCCGCCTGCCTGAGCTGGGGTGTGCAAGGTTAGCAGGACCGAGCCCTGTCTGTCCACAACTCAGCCTGGAGTCTGGGACTAGGTAGGCAACAGGCCCTAGCGTTTTGTCTTTTGTCTTGAGGGGCCCTTCTGAGGCCAAGTGCCTGACCAGGGAGACCATGCTGTTTTCTACCCCAGCTAGAGCTGGTGGGTGTCTTCCTCTTTGGGGGCGGGATATCTTCCTATGATCCTGAGGGAGTGGTGCTTAGCCCGGCAGTGGGTGGGACTGCACGGAGGGTGTGATGCTCAGCTGGGCCAAGCGTGGGGAGATACGGGGGAAGCCATGGGTAAGACCGAGGTGAGAAGGACTGTGGTGGAGGCCAGATACCGAGGGAAGGGTCCTCATCTTCCCTGCCCCCGCTCTGTCTCCCACGACACTGACTCTGTTCTTTTTGTCTTCCTGTTGCCGGACTCGGTAGGAGCTTCATGGGGTAATGCCTCCCCCCACCCCACTGCCACCAACATCACAGCACACCCAAGGCCTCTGGCCGTCCCGTCATCAGCCTCACTGTGCTCATCCACCTCCACCTACCTGGTCTGCATGCTGCCAGGAGCCATCCCAGGCCATCATCCCTGCCATGCCTGTGGGGCCAGATGCGGGCTGGGGTGGGCTGGGGAGTTTGGCCTCTGGTGGTTTCCTAGGAACAGGGTGTGCTGAGTGAGCCCTAGAGGCTGAGACCGTGGCCCAGAGGACAAAAGGGATCTGAGTGGGAGCAGCTGCTGTGGCCATAGCCCAGGGTCCTGGCCACCCCAAGGTGTCTTCTCATGCAGCTTGTTTCTGGAAACATTGAAGCTGGCTTTCCTCCTCCTCCACAGCACCCTGCAATACTTAGTGTCTCTTTGGGGTGTCTTAATGGACCTTTTTCTAATGACAAAGGAAGCAAGAACTTGGCCAGTGTCAGCAAAGGACCTTGAAGTGGGAACTTCAAGATGTCAGAAAGGCCTTCAGATAGGAGCAGGGTTCAGCCCTGTGGCCCAAGAGCAAGAAAAGGAAGCAGGTCCCAATCCCACAGGACTACCTGCCTGGAGACCCCTCTCCAGAGACTTCCTCCTGCGCTGGGCCACTGTGCAGTGTAGTGCAGTGCCCTGTGCACCCTCTTCTGGAACACAGAAGAAGCAGAGTAGAAGGGCTGGCAGCTTTGTGTGGAGGTTGTTGATGGTGCCCAGTGATGGCAGCACCTGAGCCTGGTGTGTCAGGGGCAGCTTGGTCTGGTGTGCAGTGTAGAGCTGGGAGGAGTGGGGGCTGAGCTCCGCTTTTCCTGGGAGAACAGCCTGGGATGGGCAGTTCCTCCTGCTCAGCACAGAGTTTTGCTGGTGCCTGAGGAAGTCACTGGGGCAGGGCCCCTGTTCCATGCAGGCTGGGCTGGATGTCTTGAGGCATGGCCTCTGAACAGCCTGGGCAGGGCTCTGTGTGAGGGATGTTGCCCAGTCCTGAGTGTTTCTTGTTAGGGTGAGCGAGGCTTCCTCAGTGGGGAGCTTCTTACACAGCTGGCCTGGATTAGACAACCAACTTCTGGGTCCCCAAGAGGCAGAGGCAACCACCTAGGTCTGCTCTGGTTGTGAAGGCCCTGATGTGGATCCTTTAATTCTGGTCTTCTGAGCCTGCTTCTGGTGTCCAAAATTTTCTTTTCCTTGCTGCTTCTTTCTGTGTTAGTCTTTGACTCTGTTTTTGCGTAACTTTCTCTTTTTTTACTCTTCTCCCTGCCCTTCTTCCTTTTGGTCAGTCTCACATCACCTGGAAGAGGGTGGGCCCCTGAGCATGGACAGGTGAACTGCAGAGCAGGAGCCAAACAAGCCTCTCCATGAGAAGCAGGAAATCGCTTCTCTAGCACCTGGAGCAGGCCCAGCACTGCAGGGCTTGCTTGCAAACCTCCACGTCTGGGCTCCAGCCACATGCCGGCCCCCTCGGGGCTCTCTGTTGCTGGAAGCTGCTTTGGGCCAGGGTTAGGGTGCACTGGGAGATGGAAGTAGTGGCTGTGGTCTGAACAAACATTCTCTTCCCACCCACTCAGCAGTCCCGGAGTGCCACAACTGCGGAACTGGCCCTGGCCCAGGCCTTTGTCCTCAGAGAAGGGCCAGAGCAGGCAGCCACTGGGAGAAATCTCCTGAGTTGGGTCCTCTGCCCTGGAGACTGAGACAAAGTGTGCAGGGCAATGTGAACCATACCTCAGGCTGGGAGGGAGCCAGGCACACCCTCGTACCTTGCCTGTCTGCATCTGTGGCTTCTCCCTTCTAGAGGATCCAAAGGGAAAGACATCAGCACCATCAAGTCCCTGAGAGTTCTTCGTGTCCTGAGGCCCCTGAAGACCATCAAACGGCTGCCTAAGCTCAAGGTAGGAGCCTGGGTTTGGGACTTGTGGAATGTGCAGTGTGTGTGGTATGTGCCTGTGTGTAAGATTGTGCACACATGCACGCACATGTGTGTGTTTACGTGCATCTTCTCAGATCGTCCCCCTGCACGAGGAGTGTGGCGTGCTCAGCCCCACGCCCCCTCAAAGGCAGCTTGTTCCCAACAGTCTCCCGTGAGACTCCTTGTCTTTAGCCCAGGAGTCCCCAGTGAGGCCTTACGTTTTCTTCAGTACTTCAGGCCAAGGAGGGTGCTTCCCAGGGACACAGGATGTGGTTGCTGGATTGGGCCCTGTAGGGTGGACACAGCTGAGGTTCTGGAAGAGGAAGGAAGAGGATAAACCCAATCTTTTTTTTTTTTTTCTCATTGAGTTTATTGGTACATTTTAGGGACACAGTACAGTTACATTCATTACTGGGATCTTGTACCTCTACATGACAGGTCTTGGTTCTCATTTTTCCCCTTGTCCCTGCCCTCCCTTCACCCCCTCCTCCCCTCCCCCTTTACAAACAGTTCATTTCCATTTCTTCATTTTCTCATATTTTCTTTTTTTCCCTTATTTCCTTTCCCCTACCCTTCCCCCTTTCCCTACACCTTTAGCCCCTTTCTTCCTATTTCACATTGTCCATTATATCATTAAGATAAACCCAGTCTTAATAGTTACTGAGCCTATGCTTCCTGTCCTTTACCTCTTTTAATTCTCCAGAGCTATGTTTTGGGCTCTCATTAACAGCTGGGCACTCAAGCCTTCGAGACATTGGGCCAAGTAGGAACTGCAGGATCCAAGCTTGAACTTTAAAAAAAAAAAATCTGCTTGGTGTTTGTAAATCTGTCAAACCCCAAATCCAGCCTGAAGAAACCTGTATGGACTGAGTCTCACTGCAGACTCAAAGGGGTGACACTTCAGTCTAAGTGCTGCTCTTGCCCAGACAACATATAGAGCTCATATTTGTGTGTTAAAACATTCACTATTGTGTGTGTGGGGAGGGGGAAGGCGCTTTATTTCCTTAAAATATCATAACCTTGGCTCCAAAGAAAGTTAGTGATACCAGCAATAAAGCTAAGAGGAAAACTATGAGAACCATGATAGAGTTAAGGAAGAAATCACTGCAAAATTTGTTAAAGTCTTGGAAAAATAAATTTTAAGTGTAAAATTTGGACCTCAGAACCAATTATTTGGTTTCCCATTGTTTCTAATGGGAAACATACATTCAGTTCTTGAACTTTTTGGTGTTAAAACACAAATTTGGAACAAGTTAATTTCGACAACCGGGGGTAACAGTGTATAAGAAAAGAGTTTGTCTAGAACGTGTGTCTGGAGGGGTAGGTGGGAGGTGATATGGGGAGGCGCCAGAGCCCCCAAGCTAGGCAAAGTCATGCCTGCAGTTTAGCAGAGGAAGGGTGCTGAGGGGCAGGTGCTTGCCAGCCAGCATCTCTGGAAATGTGGGTCTGCAGGGTCTGGGAGCAGACTGCACAGGGAAGAGAGGAACCTAAGAGAAAGCCAGTGGGTGGTGGTAACAGACCATTGTTAGCCTTGGGGCCCCAAAACATGCCTGAGTCCCTGTCCTCTGCTACTGTCTTTGGGCCATAGCCTTGCTGCTTTGTCTAAAGACTGGCCATCCCTGCTGTTCATGGGCAGGAGCAGGTCAAGGATAGGACGAGAGGCTATCATATCCTCTGACAGACCTGGCAAGGCCCTCCTGGCTTTTTTCTGTGGCTTGACTGCAGTTCTTCTGGGCATCCGGCCTATATTCGCACCTGCTGCTCATGCCATCAATCAAGGCCAGGATGATCTCTTCATAAGAGAAAGATAGTGGCCATCTGATCCTATGGTGGTGTTGGTGGTAGTGCCTTTCATGCTCAGGGTCCTCAGATGCACCTAGATGTTGGGCCTCATTGGTCCTGAGTTTCCCAGCCTTTGGCTGCCTGCCCTGTATTCCCTGTTGGTCTGCCTAACCTGCTTCCCTTAGCCGCACCACTGCCTCCTCAGCTTCTGGGTAGCACTCAGCCTTACCCCGTTCATGTGGCCCTGCCACTCACATAGCTCTGCTCTCCTGCTTGCAGGCTGTGTTTGACTGTGTGGTGAACTCTCTGAAGAATGTCCTGAACATCCTGATTGTTTATATGCTCTTCATGTTCATATTTGCCGTCATTGCAGTACAGCTCTTCAAAGGGAAGTTTTTCTACTGCACTGATGAATCCAAGGAGCTGGAGAGGGACTGCAGGTAAACAGGGGCAGGGTGGGGCACACTCAGCACCGGATGGAGCGCCTAGTGTTTTTCATGGACCAGGTGGGGCTGATCACATGGCTCAGGAGCCTCCTCTGCACAGTGGGGACATATAGTGAGGCCTGCTTGGGTAATGCTGGTAATGAAGAGGGGTATCCAGGGCAAGAGCCTCACCAGGGCTCCTCAGCATGTCTTCCTCCACATGGTTAGGGACCAGCTCTGCTTTGCCTGCAGACATCCAAGGATCTCACTGTAGTCCCAGCAGGGCATTGTGCCCCAGGGTTATCTCAATCTAAACCCTAGCTAGAGATGTAGCCTGGGCTGTAAGGGCAGAGGGGCTGCTCACCACTGGGGATGCTTTCACTGTCCATGGGATGCCTAAGATCTGCTTGGGCCCTCTCTACCCTCAAGACAGGAGAGGTCCTCTTGGGGAGGGGATAGCAAAATGAGCACTCTACCCAGGGTCAGTTGAACAATGCTTTCGTACCTTCGCAGCAAAGGTCTCTGTTGTCTCTGGTTATGTGGATGTCACACAGTTTATTGATCCACTCTGTGATGGGTAGACATGTGAATGGTTTCCATGGGGGTCTGTCCTGAACAATCCCACATGGATATCTGTTGCGGGACCGTGCACTGACATCTGGGAGGTCAGTCTAGCAGGGTTATGCCTGCGTGGGTAGTGCCTGTGTCCGTCTTTGCCAATATTGCCAAACACTTGTGTGAAGTGATGCCTCTCCAGCATGAAGAGAGCCCTTTATTCTCACTTAATGTCTTCTGTCTTGTTACTCAGCTTTTTGGCTACAGTGGTTCGATTTACGCTTGTGAGGTGACTAGTTAGGTTGCACCTCCTTTCCTGGTTGGATTGGCTTTTCAGATGCCCTTTCATGGGTAGTGTCCATTTCAAGTATTTACCCGTTTTCCCCTGTGGGTTGTCTGTCTTTAGGTTGATTTGTAGGAATTCTGTCATGTCCTGGGTAGGAACCTTCATGTGATCTGAGAATTATAAATGTCTTTTCTTCCTTTGTGGGTGCTTCCTGTTCTTTCAGTGAGTTTTTAAAAGAACATAATGTAAAGAACAGTGGTCTCTTAAAGAGCAGGATTTTCCACTTAACGTTTTACAGTGGTACCTCAGTTCATGAACTTAATTTGTTCCACAACTCTGGATAAGATAGCCACGTTTATGTCATGAAGGGAAGATGACCATGGTCATGTTGTCGCCTGATGTGGTTTGTACACAGAAACACGATTTTGCCAAACACTTGTGTTTATGAACCAAAATGTTCACAAGTGTTTGTGAACCAAAGCATCACTGTATATTCTTTAATGTTTACTACTCTCAACCCTACTTAAGAAATCTATCCCATGGTTAGGGATATTTTCTTCTGAAGTGTTGTTTCTGCCTCTCCTTCAGATCTCGTCTGTTGAAGCTAATTTTGTGTTGTAGAAGGCATGGACAGAGATAAATTTTCTGAAGGTGGATAATCAGTTGCCTAGCATCATTTATTGGAAAAATAATTCTGTCACCACTGCAGTGATATCCTTTGGTGTTTTTAGCAGTTTTATTGAGATACAGTTCACATACCATACAATTTATATAATCCTTGTAATGTATACAGTTAATAGGTTTCTAAGTGTTCATGTATAGATATATACAATCTTCACCACAGTCAATGTTAGAACATTTTCATCACCTCAGAAAGACCAGAATCAAAACCAGAAGTACACCTGGAGAGAGAGGCGGAAAGAGAGGGAGAGTGGGCTGGGGATTTAGCTCACTGGTTTCCCTGCCTGCTTCGCAAGTACAGGGTCCCAAATTTGATCCCTCAGTACCAAAAAAGGAAAAGAGGGAGAGTGGAGAGAGAGAAGGAGGACAAGGAAAATGAGAGAAGGAAGGAACAGAAGTCTAGAATATACCTTTCCAGGTCACGTCCCTAGCGGTTCGCCTCTTCTGGCTAGGAGTACATTCAGCTCTGAGCTCATGCGCTGATGAGTATAGCTCTCCTTTGGTCATTCACCTTCCAAAAGCCTCACCTGTGAACATGTGAGACTTTTGGAGGTCATTTCAGATCTGAACCATAACATTCTGCACCTGGTCCCCGAAAGGCTTGTATCTGTCTCATTATGCAAAATCCATTTAGTCTCTAAAAGTCACCAAAATGTTAACAGTTCCAGTACTGAAAAGTACTGAAAAGTCTAATAAGTGCAGAGTGTCCTCTGAGATTCAAGGCAAACTCTTAGGTATGAGGCCCTGTACAAATCTGAAAAAAGTTAAATACTTTCAACATGTAATTAATTGCACAGGGTAAATATTCCCATTTTAAGAGGAAGGAATAGAGGGATATAATGGAATTGGATCAATGCAAGACTCAAAACTAGCCAGGAAAACATTAAATTCTGTAATTCCGTACCTACTAGCCAGGGCAGGTTGTAAATTCCAGAGGGCTTGGGCAGCCCCACCTGTGATGTTACAGTTCATATGGCCTATCTCTTAGCCTGGCTCTACTTGCTGCCTTCTGCTTTCCTTGATGGACATGGCATATTGCTAGCATCTTTTAATTTCCTGAGATCTCCATCACACCTTTAGTTTCATTATTACAGCTTTGTGCATTGCCCTCAGGGTCACATTGCCTGCCCTCCAAGGCTTTCCTTTGAAATCTGGGTGGAAATCTTTATGACCCTACAGCTCTTATATTCTGCATTTCTGAAAAACCATCACCACATGAAATATACTAAGGTCTTCTGCCAGCTGGGACAGTAGCCTGGCCCCCTTGGACCATCGTTGGAGGGGCCTCTGAGTACCTGAATAGCTGAACTCAGGACAACTCTAAATAAGCAGGCATTCTTGGGCTCTCTTCTCAAAGTAAAGTCTACCAAAGGAGTTCACCCTTTTTCACCCTTCAGCCTAGGATCGGTGAGGTCTGGCCATTTCCTGAGATGCCCACAAATTGTCTGTCCTATTGTCCTGCTGCAAAGTACTTGGCTTCTTTTCATTGCTTTTCAGCAATCATGCTGTGATTGGCTCCGACTTTACATACACTTCCTTTCTGGCCAAGTTGCAAAATTTTCTCATCTTTCCACTCTGTTTTTGCTCTTATTCTTACTATATAGATCTAGCTAAAAGCAGCCAGCAGTACTCATACCATAGCTTGAACATTGGGCTGCCTTGAAATTTCCTCCACAATATTGATAGTCCACTACCTTTAAATTCAGTCTCACATAAAGTCTTAGGATATGGAAAAAATGCAGACAAATTCTTTGTCAGTATGTAACACTCATGACCTCTAGTCCAGTCACCAATAGAGCTCTTATTCCCAGCTGAAACTTCCTAAGTCTGACCTTTACTGTCTGCATTTATATCAGCATTCTGATCTTTTGATCTTTTGCCAGTATTGCCATCAAGCACTGCTCAAAACATCCTAAGGCTTCTGTAGGCTTCTTCTCCAAACTTTTCTAAATTCCTCCCACAGACCTGTTCCAGAGGCTTCTGAAGAACATGATTAAGAACAGTCACAGCAATGACCCCACTTTGGACACTGATTTTCTGTATTGGTCACACTTTACTGTCACTGGGACAGAATACCTAACATCCACAGTTTAAGAAGGAGATGTTTGTTTTGGATCATGATTTTAGTGGCTGGCAGCAAGACAGAAATGGCATGATGGAAGGACAAGGAGAGGGAAAGCTGCCAGGGAGGGGAGAGAGGAAGAGAGAGAGAGAGGAAAAGGAGGAGCAAAGGATGAGAATATACCCTTCTAGATCATCTCCCAGTGTTCCCCCCCCCTTTTTTTCCCAGCCAAGGCCTCACTTTGTAGTTCATGCTGGCCTTAAACTCACTATGTAGCTCAAGCTGGCCTCAAATTCCTAGCAATCCTCCTGCCTCAGCCTCCTGAGTGCTGGGATTGCAGGCGTGCACTACCACACAAAGTCCATTCTGTCTTTTCTGACTAGGCCACACCTCATCCTCTAGTGACTAGCTGCCCATGGTCAGTTGGCTTCCAAAAGTCATCCTACCTTTGAACACAAGACTTTTGGGGACATTTGATATCTAAACTATAACATGACTCATTGTATGTCACATTTTACTTTTTTATTCACCTGTGGATGGGCTTCTGGTTTATTTCTACTTCTTGGTTATTATGGATAATGCTACTGTAAACATTTGTATGTAAGTTTTTGTATAGACTTGCATTTTCCTTTCTTTCAGATGTATTGCACACCTAAGAATGGAATTAATGAATGAAATGGTAGCTATATTTAACTGTCTGAGGAAATGCCAGATTCTTCCCAAAGTGGCTGAACTGTTTTATATTCCCATCAGTCGTGTATGAGGGTTCTCTTATCTGCTTATGTCTTTTTTTTTGTACTGGGGCTCAAACTTGGGTCCTTGTGCTTGTAAGGCAGGTGGCAGAACCACTGAGCCAAATCCCAGGCCCCTGGTTCTCGTTTCTCTATATCCTTGCCAACAAGTTTTCCTTTTTGTTTTGGTTTTATTTAGTTACATTCATCCTAATAGGAGTGAAGTGATTGATAGCTCAGTGTGGTTTTGATTTGCTTTTCTCTTACGATTGATGGTGCTGAGATCTTTTCATGTGCTTAGTGGCTCTTTGTATGTCTTTTTTTTTTTTTTTTT
>NW_022900948.1:49804122-49810089 GCF_012274545.1 Fukomys damarensis
TGTGTTTTTTTATTTTTTTTTTTTTTTTTTTTTTGGTACCAGGGATTGAACTCGGGTCCTTGCCCTTGCAAGGCAGGCCACCGAACCGCTGAGCTAAATCCCTGGCTCTGTATGTGTTCTTATTGACCCATTGTTTAAATTGGTTTGTGTTTTTCACTGATTGTAATGATACTTTATATATTGTAGATGTGAATTTCTTGTCTGATAGATAACTAACAAATATTCTTTCCCAGTCTGAAATTTAAAATTTTGATGAAGTTCATTCTGATTTTTTTGTCTTTTGTTGCTCATGATTCTGGTTCCATGTCTAAAAATCCATCCCCAGATGTGGGGCTATGAAGATTTACCCCTGTGTGTTCTTTGAAGAGTATTATAGTTTTAGTGCTAATATTTAGGTCTTTGAACTGTTTTGCATCAGTTTGTACATGTGGAGTGAGGTTAGGGTTCAGATGTGTGCTTGTACATCAGAGCTAGTGGAAATCCAGTTGTCCCAGCACGGTCTGTTGAGGAGGCCATTTTCTCACGTGGCACAGTCTTGGTACCTTTCAACATGAGCTCACCAGCCACACGTGGGCTTTGGGTCCTTTATCTAACCTCCCCGCCCTTGTGTTTCTGCTCTCAGGGGTCAGTATTTGGATTATGAGAAGGAGGAAGTGGAAGCACAGCCGAGGCAATGGAAGAAATACGACTTCCACTACGACAATGTGCTGTGGGCCCTGCTGACGCTGTTCACGGTGTCCACGGGAGAAGGGTGGCCTATGTGAGTGCTGCAAGCTCAAGACAGTTGTTAGCAGAGAGGAGGCTGAGGCAGGCACTTGTGAGCTCTGCTCACCCCTTCCAACCCTAACATCCCTGGCCCCCATCCCTGGTCTTCACCACACCTGAACTGTCCCTGTAGTGCAGGTTCGAATCTCTTGGAAGCTCTCCTGATGTCTGCCATCTGCTTGGCAGGGTGCTGAAACACTCTGTGGACGCCACCTATGAGGAGCAGGGGCCAAGCCCTGGGTTTCGCATGGAACTCTCCATCTTCTATGTGGTCTACTTTGTGGTCTTCCCCTTTTTCTTCGTCAACATCTTTGTGGCCTTGATCATCATCACCTTCCAGGAGCAGGGGGACAAGGTGATGTCCGAATGCAGCCTGGAGAAGAACGAGGTAGGTGGATGCTCTGTGCACTCTTCGATGGGCAGCGTGGGTAGAACCACCAGGCTTTCTGTTCATACCCAGGACAGGCAGGACCTCCTTCCTTCCACAGAGAAAGGCTGCTTTTGGTCAGTTAGTACCTGCTTAGAGGAGGCCTGGGCTGCCTCTGGGCTCCACCTGGGGCACCATGGGACAACACTGGGTACAGTTGGGCCACAGGGCTGGGCGCTTCCTGAATTCAAGGTGCTCTTTCTCCCTATGCAGAGGGCTTGCATTGACTTCGCTATCAGCGCCAAGCCCCTGACACGATACATGCCTCAAAATAGACAGTCGTTCCAGTATAAGACGTGGACGTTCGTGGTCTCTCCGCCCTTCGAGTACTTCATCATGGCGATGATAGCTCTCAACACTGTGGTGCTGATGATGAAGGTATGGGACAGCTATGGTGGGTGACTGGGTGGCGCCTGTGGAGGTCAGGATCACTGACTCCTCCCTGCCCGGCCTTCTGCCTGGTGGCACACCCTGGGGCTGTCGTGGCTTCACAGGCTGCCCAGCACAGGGAGCCTATGGTACACTAGCCTTTGTTGTCTGTGGCTGACACAGTGAGAAGGTTCTGGGAGAACTTGGGGAGAGTAAGGAGGGTTGTCCTGGGCCCGTGCAGGTGTGAGTTCTGCCTGCCCACTGTCCTTGGTGGCCCCAAATGAGGCATCTGGGGCTACTGAACTCTCAGCCATTGACACTCATTCCTTGGACAGTTCTACGATGCACCGTACGAGTATGAGCTGATGCTGAAATGCCTGAATATTGTGTTCACATCCATGTTCTCCATGGAATGCGTGCTGAAGATCATCGCCTTCGGGGTGCTGGTACGTGCCTTGACTCTGTTTTTGCCTTTTGGCGGCCTACATTTTGGCTCCCCGTTTGGGTGACCTTTGGGGGCTCAAAGTTTGCATCTGGGAATTCTCTGAATCCTGAGAGCACACATGACACTGTGGGAACTCCAGGAGAGGGGCTGTGCTGGCACTGTCCACTGCATGAGTCTTGCCTCAGCATGGTCCTGGGAGATGTCTCTCAATTCTGCATCCTCCTGGGCCAGAGGTATCGTCTGCTGCTACCTGGCCTTGCGCTGGGATTCCATCATCCTTGCCCTTTCTTGATCAAGGGCCACCACCTACACCAGTTACCAGCACTAACTGCTCTTCTTTTTCTCTAGAACTATTTCAGAGATGCCTGGAATGTCTTTGACTTTGTCACTGTGTTGGGAAGTATTACTGATATTTTAGTAACAGAGATTGCGGTAAGTAGCATTTCTTTGTCTCCTCTCTGGGGACCCAAAGTGGTTTCCTTATAGAGGGTTTTCCCCTCTGTGTATCTCCAGGACTGATAGAGGTGCCTCCCCAGAAGAGGAGCTTGTGGGGATGGATGTTGTTTTGGCAAATGTTCTTTCTTGGATAAGAAACTGGCTCCCACAGGTCTTCCAGGCTGGTGGCCTGAGCATTCTCTGGAGCTCCATGGTAACAGCTGACCAAGGAGACATCAGTCTTTAAATTTGTATGTGTCTGATTAATATATATCTACTAAATTAGTCTCGAAAATACATGTATCATGTCTCATTAGTGCAAGGTCCTGAGTTTGATCCCCGGAACCAAAAAAGAAAAAACCAAAAACATCAAACCCAGTAAAATGTCAGGTTTGTGAGATAGATCAGTTTGTTTTTCTGTCTACCTATATTTGTTATCCATCTCTATTATCTGGAGATATTCATATCAGAAGCATGGGTTATATCTGAAAATTGATCAGTGCTGTGACATAAAGTCACCTCAACATATGTCAAACTGTCTGAATTTAAAAACATTTTTGTTTTTGTTTTTTGGTACAAGACATTAAGTTGAAAACATAGAAAATCTGCTTTGTTTACCTCAGTTTGAATTCTTTGGGAGTAGATGCTGAAATGAGGGTTCATGAAGAAATTACTTCTTTAGAAGAAAAACCAGTGGCTGGGGAGGAGGAGGAGGACCAGCGGTGCCCCATCTTGAGCCACATTCAGGGCAGGGTGTGGGCCCTTCCTCAGGGGAACTCTGAGATGGGGTAGGTCACCTCTCAGAGCTGGCCCTGCAGGGAAAGGGAGCTGTGGATTTGTCTGCCTTTGCATTGTATGGGGCTGTGGGCTCTACCAATGGTCAGTCCTCAGACACCCTCACCTTCCCTGAGTGAACTGCATGCAGTCATAACAGGCCAAGGGCCACTGCGTGCTATCATCTAGGACTGTGGTGTAGAGTGCAGGCTCTTGTCTGGCCCTGCCCGGCTCTACCCACACCTTATACTGGGTATGTTGTGCATTCTTTAGAAGGTACCGGCTAAGTGCTCTGGGAGACAGACGAGCTCCCTGCTGTATTGGTCCATGTGGAGCTGATGTCATTCTCTTGTCCCTCCACCATTCCTGCTAGAGCCCCTTACCTGTGGTGAGCCGCCTTCTGCACTTGCTGGCCTGATGAGGTGCCCAGCCTCTGCTTGCCTGTTCCCTTGTCTGATTCTGGCTGTTGTAATGTCCAGTCACCGTTAAGACTGGCTATAGGAAACTAGGAAGGCCCTGTGGAGTTCCTTGGCTCCCAGACAGACTTCTTCCTGCTCCATTACGTAGCAGCAGCTTTGCCCGTCACAGTATTCAGGCTCAGTACCCTGGCCGGTAAGGAAACTCTTCATTTCCTGCTGGCCTTCTGGCCTGAGCATTCCTGACCTGTAGCTTTGTCTAACCCAAAGTTACGGTGAAGATGAATACTTAGTCCATATTGTTCCTCTGGAGAGCTGGTGAGAGGCCACCCTTGTCTTCCATATCCATGCACTCTGATGATTACTCACTGTGCTATCCCACCTTAGCCTCCTGAGGTACATTGCCGGCCTAGCATTTTATCTATGCTTTGGATTGTTTCAACATTTTATCTGGGTGCTGTGGTGCTTGAGACACCAGTGGATCATCCTTTCACCACTGACTCCTTGAACCAACTTTGCTTGCCAGGAGTTGATATTATGTAGACTTCTGTGTTGGTCAGTCTGAGGCTAGCTCGCAGACCCCCACGCAGACCAAGGTGCCTGGGACATTGTGGCGCCCAGCTGAGGAAAATTATTGCCCCTTCCAGGTGAAGGGTATGTGTGATCATCACACCACTGAGTGACTAGTTGTAGCTTCCTCTACTCCTGTGGCACTGTATGGAGGCATGCTATGAGCAAGTAGTCAACACTAGCCAGGGCTAGCTCAGCCTTGCCTGGAGGGTCTTGGCCATCATAACCCTTCCCTTCATGGTTCTGTGGTGTACCTGTTGGGAATGTGAGGGCAGAGGCTGCCTGGCATCTGTTGTTAATGCATTAAATATTTTTTTTCTCCTATGGTCCTAGGGATTGAACCCAGGACCTTCAGCATGCTAGGCATACTCTAGCTCTGGACTATATCCCTAGCCCTCTGTATTTTAAAAATTTTGAGACACAGTGTTGCTGTGTAGCCCAGGCTGACCTTAAACTTAATGACCCTCCTACCTCAGCCTTCCAAGTAGCTGGGATCACAGTTTGTACTGCTGTGCTCAGCTAGTAACACTTAGTTTTGAGTGACTCTGCAGCCATGGTTGCACTCTTGTGGGCGTCTTTGTGCAATGCAGAGTCTTGCATGCCACGCTTATTCCAAGGCCCACCTATATGCCTTTTCCCCAGACACCATTCTCACCAGTCCCTGGGCCAGACTTTTGCCTCTGCCTCGGTTCTTCGAACCCTTAGGAAGGCAGCTGCTCTGTCCACACACACAGTGGCTGAGCAGGGCACTGCTTCACCACTGTCTTTCAGGCTCCCTGTGCGGAGTTCTACTGAGGCCTGCACCTATGCACCAAACCAGTTCATCCATAAACCAGCTCCCCCAGGGGCTGCCCCCATGGAGCAATGGCAGGGTGAGCCCAGGAAGACATTGATGTAAAGGGTGTATGAGGGAGATTCTCAGCTTACAGTTGGTGCCCACCACTGACTTGAGTGGTGCCATGTCCTTCTCCCCAAAGTGTCCCTGTGCTGTCACTCTGGGAACTAGTCAGCTGGTGGGATATAGTAGGTCCTTCTGGCATGTTCACCTCTGTGTGTCTTTATACCCCATTTAGATATACCCAAGGTAAGAGTGTCAGTGTTTTCACTGCTAAGCACACCAGGCATTACTGTCATGTTGCTTTACCACCAAGAGAAGAGAATCTAGCCAGTGTCTTAGGGTCAGAGCCTGTGACCCCGATGCAACTTACTAGGAAATGTTCCATCTGTGGCTGGTGAAGAGTAGGGCCATTGGATGAGGAAGGAGCCGGTGTCATGCAGCTCCATGGCATACTTGTGGCTTAGAAGGTACAAGACAGAATTGTGACGACACACAGGTGTGAGGAAGAAACAATAGGATGTTTTGAACTGCTTCAGTCAATACATTTGAAAACCAAAGTATTAAAGGAATTGAATCAGTAAACTTTCTGCAAAGAAAACATCCTAGTCTTGTGGGTACTACACAGTATGTCTCTACCTAAACTACAAGGAACTGACAATTCCAGTGTTAAACAATTTTTTACCAGAGAATAGAAAAAAGAATGGTATTACCTGATATTATGTGTTTAGTTTGTTGTTTACTTGTTTAACTTTATTTTGAGACAGACTTGCTGTGTTGCCCAAGGCTGGGGTCAGACCCTTGAGCTCAAGCGATCCTCCTGCTTAGTCGTCCAGGTAGCTGAGATAGGCACCATTGTGCCTACCTCTGCCTAGTGTGATCTTTTTTTTTTTTTTTTTTTCTGGGGTTTAGCTATGAACCTGCTCTGAGA
>NW_022900948.1:49810546-49842375 GCF_012274545.1 Fukomys damarensis
TTTTTTTTTTTTTTTTTTGGTTCCAGGGATTGAGCTCAGGACCTTGCGCTTGCAAGGCAGGCATTGGAACCACTGGGCTAAATCCCTGGCCCTGCCTGGTATGATCTTGATGCCAAATTTTTGAAAAAAGAATGTAAGTTAGGAAGATCACAATCCATGTGTGCTAACTAATGATGGAAAATCCTGGACAATATATAAGCACACCAAATCCAACAGCTTACAGAAAATATAAGTCAGACTTATTCCAGGAATTCAGGGTCCAACTCAGAATATCTATTACTGTAATTTACATTAATAGCCCAGAGGAGTTCCAGGGATACAGCTCAGTGGTGCTGCACCTGCCTGGCAAGCACAAGGTCCTGAGTCAGATCCCTAGCACTGCCCCCCGCCCAAAGCTCAGCGGAATCCAAGAGTGTGATTATGTCATGGATGCAGAGAAGACATCCATAAAACAAATTTTTCATACAGATTACTAGCAGTTAGGGGTTATTTACTACATAAGAACTATCAATAAGAAATCCTGTACATATATAATGGTAAAATTTAGAATGGATTCCTTTTAAATTCAGAAAAGGACAGTGATGCCTCTTACCACTTCTTTTCAACTTTGAGCTTCTGGTTCTGGCCAGTTCAATAGGTTGAATGTCAGTTCCATGACAGCAGAGCTTTTGCCTGTTTTGTTCAATGCCTAATTCTTTGGAAGCATTAAGGGAATACTTAAGGAACAGGCCTAAATAAATAAATGAAATAGGTAAGGATTAGAAAAAGAATAAGCAAAACTATCATCATAAACAGATGCTGTTGTTATCTATGTGTGAAACCTAGAATAGTCTTAAGAATACCTTAATGTTTAGCAAGTTTACTGAATGCAAGATTACTCAAGTCAATTGTATTTCTTTTTCTTTCTTTCTTTTTTTTTTTTTTTGGTACTGGGGATCAAACTTGGGCCCTTGTGCTTGTGAGGCAGGCAGTGGAACAATTGAGCTAAATCCCTAGCCCACAATTGTATTTCTTTAAAATATCAGTAATTCTGACAATAAAGCCCACAAAATATGTGTGTAAGATCTTTATGTAGAAAAGTGGTTCTGGCACCTGCCTCACAAACACAAGGACCCAAGTTCGATCCCCGGTACCAAAAAAAAAAAAAGAGAGAGTAAAGAAAATTACTGAACTTTATTGAAATACATTAAAAATAGTGGGAGCCAGGGATGTAGCTCAGTGGCACCACACCTGCCTGCCAAATGCAAGGTCCTGAGTTCAATGCCTGGTACCCCCCCCAAAAAAGATGGAATTATGTGTTAATTATTATCAATTTTATAGGATTATTGATTTCTTCTACATTGATTCATGATTCAGTGTAGACTTGGTGAAAATACCAATGTTTTCATTTCCTTTGGAATTTCACAAGCTGCTGTTAGATGTATTATAGGAAAGAGCAATGGCCCCGCCAAGCCGTCAACGTACTTAAAATGAACCTGTATGGCTGGGGTGGCCTGGAAGGGATCCACTCCTGCCGGTGATGAGACTCGTTCTAAAACTAGGATATGATGACGGTGTGGCATTGGCTCAGAGATAGCTAAATAAGAAGTGGATGGAATCAAGAGCTAGAATCAAAGCTCTCATGTACAGAAATGTGATACAGGACAGAGGATTGCAGCTCAGTGGGAAATGGATTAATACTTCAGTAGTCAATGTGAGTGTCAGGAAATGCTAGATACCATTCACAAAAAAATCCATTTTAAATGGATGCAAGACTTAAATATAAGAAGCAAAACTTTAAAGCTTGTAAAAAGAAAATTTAGGAGATTACCCCTAAGACCTTGGGTCGGGACTGATTTGCTAAGCAAAACGTAAAGCACCAGTCATAACTGGAAGAAAACCTCTCAAAATAAGGGTTTTTGCTCACTGTGCCTTTGATGTGGCTGCATATATGAGGGTCAAAAAGAGGTGGTGGTGCTGAACAAGGGGTAAAATGAGCATTGAACAGGGCAGTGTGAACAAGGGTAAAATGAGCATTAAGACAGAGGAAAGGGGCACAGAGTGTCACACATGGGAGAGAGTGAAGGGGTGACATGATCTGGCTGTGAGTCAGAGCCTTCTGACTGCTTTGTTGGGAATGTGGAATGGGGACATCCTGACCAGTTAGGAGTGTTTCCATTGAGTTCTGCCAGAAACAGCCAGAGAAGAATTGGATATGAGTTGCTCATTTGGGAGGCAGTCTCAGGAGCACTGGATGGGATGGTGAAGTGAGAGAGGGCACAGGCGTGGGTGACCACCATGGTGGCAAGAGCTTAGTCTTCTAGAAAGCCAAGAGCCAGTGTGGGCTGTGCCAGGCATTCTGCAGGGAGCTAGGAAGCCCCAGTTGTTGTACATCATTAGATGGAGGCTTCCGGGGGTGGGGCCACAGCATGCTGAACCTCTGACACTCTGGCCTGGCCTGGAAAAAAATGTGAACCTGGAAATTGGTGTTGGCCTTGAGGTGGTGAGCTGGGAGCTATGGTAATCCAGAGCGTTCCTACTGGCAGCCAGACTGTGGGGCTGGCAGCTGGATGTCGGGTGAGAAACTGCTGAAGTCTGGTAGAGCAGCGAATGGAGCAGATGTGAGTGGGAAAGACTAGGCAAGAGCCTGAGCACTTGGAAAAGTGGGTCACTGTGAATTAAAATGGGAAAGAATGTGGGTGGAACAGGTGTTAGAAATTCAGGATGCAGATTGGACGTGTCAGGTTTCCTGAGGAATTGTCCAGCAGGCAGTTGGACAGAAGGGTCTGGAGTTTGGAGCAGATTCAGGCCAGTGATGTAAAATTGGGAATCATTAGCATATAAAATGGCATCAGGTCCCCAGGACTGGACAAGGCTGTTAAAACACAAGTAACTGAGCTCTGGGATACTCCCACATGAGTGACCCAGGAGAGGAGCAGGACCTAGTGAAAGAGGCTAGGAGAGCATGCAGGGTGGGGGTGGTGAGTTGGGGGTGTTTCCAAACAACTAGCAAAGGTTAACGTCCAGGAGGTGCAAAGTCCTCTGTGAGTCAGTAATAAAAACAAAAACAGGCAAGTGAAAAAAGGAGCAGAAAGTACATTGATTAGGCATTTTACTGAACAGAAAACATAAATGGCCAATAAATAGGAAAATGTTTAACCTTGTTTGCAGTCAAGAAATACAGATGGACACCACACTGAGATGTCATTTCACACCTGCTCATTTGTCAGACATTGGAAATTCTAACAATACCAATTGTTGACAAGAATGTGGAGATACAGAAGTCACCCACACAGCTGATGGGGTGTCGAATGGTACCACTGGTCTCTTGGAAAAGTTGCCAGTACTTAGAAAGTTGGTAGTGTGCATAGCTCCACGTCTTCTCATGGGTGCTTGTGGCAGCACTGTTCATGGTAACTGACCCTGCAGAAGGCGTATGTGAATGGCATCCACACCTGTAAGATGCCTCTCAGAAACAGGGTCTGCTAACTTCAGCACCAAGTCTGCACAAGCTACCATTACAGAGGCTCAGAACAAGCTGGCAATAATGCATTCTAAAGACTATGGTAAAATTGTAAGGGTAAGCAGTTATTGACAGGAATTAAGGATGGCTGCTACATCCAGCAAACAAGGAGCAAAAAGGAAGACTTCAGAAGGGGTGCAGATGTTCTGCTTTTTAAGTTGGGTGATGAAAATATGTATATTTATTTTTCTTTAACTTATTTATGTATTCTTTTGTTTACACGATATGTTTTGTGGTTTTAAAACCTAAACGAGGTGAGTATTCGAGGCAAAAAGCCTAAACCTGTCATTTAAACAAAAACCAAGAGCCAGGCATAGTGGCATATGCCTCTAATTACAGTTTTCTGGGTGGCAGAGTCAGGAGAATTGCAAGTTTGAGCACAGCCTGTGCAGTTTGGCAACTTTTGAGGTCCTATCTTAAAATTTAAAAAAGAGGGTAGGGATGTAGTTCAGTGCGAAAAGCCTGAGTTCAGTTCCTAGTACTGCATACACATACACCCCAAATCAAATTAACCAAAAACAAAGAACAAGATAGTCTTGTTGCAGCAGCTCTCGGTGCTGTGGCATTTCCCAGGTAGTTGTGTGCATCTCACCCAGAAATATTGGGCCCAGTGTGGTTTCCAAGGGAGCAGTCTGGCTGCATTTCTGGTACCTGTGGGACTTCTCTTTGGAAACAGACATCTTAATTCGCTCAGATAAAGTGATGCAAAGTTGTAAGGACAAATCTGGCAGTTTCTGCAGGTGCTACCTCCATTCCAAGAGAGAGAGAGACCTCCAGACTCTTGCCTGCAGAGGGAGCATAAAGAGAGGTCCGGAAGGAAAAGGGGTTGCTAGCTGACATCACAGACATGGAGAGGTCTGTTCTCAGAGGAGGCCTCCTGCAGTGGAAATGAACCAGTGGCTCTGTCAGGCCTGGCTTTAAGCAAGCAGCTTGGCAGCCACTGTCCACAGAGGTGTCTGGCAGGGCTGAGGTGGTAGGAAGGAGAGCTAAGAAGCTGCCTGGTTTGAAAGCTTAGCTGTCCTTTGGCCATGATTGTTCTTGGAGCTCAGGTCACCTTCCTGTTCTGCCCGAAGGAGAAAAGATGAAAACCATCATGTGGATTGGTGGTGTTTTGTGTGTTTGTTTTTCATCTGGAGCCACTTCATTTGTTTACCTGGTGAATGCACTTTTTTTTCTTAGGCAAAAATATGAGTGTCAGTTTCCAATCCCCAACTTGAAAATCAAAATAGAGCAATAGTCTTAGCAAGGGTGCCTAGAGAGAGGGCTCCAAGCGTGTACACAACTGACATTGATTTCTTTGCCTGAAAATTGAAAAAAAAAAAAAAGTGTCTGTGAGTCATCTTTAGATTTGCATTACAAACAATGCAAATGGGTGCTGCTCTATCTGCATAGCTTACAGATATCAAAAATTTGCTTTGATTTGATGCATTTTGAGACAAATACGCAGCTAACTAAAAATCCTAAAATTTTCTGGTTAAGTATTCAGAGTTGGAGTTTTTGCTTGTGTTGATGACTCATTTTCTCTTTTGTTTTCTGTTTCTGTTATTTATCTTAACCTACCTGCTGACTCACGCCACACAACCAACATACAATGCGAAAACCCATGTCTCCGTCTGTATGTTGTGCGCCTACTGCTCAAACCATCCTAATTTATAAATAATACGCAAATACCCATCCATGAAAACATCACATATAGGAAACGGTTGGTTTCGTAACTTTAAACGGTTCTTATTGATCCTTCCTCTGCCTGCTCTGCTCTCCTCTCATTTCCATGGTTCCTGCCATTGCCCTTTGAGACGTGGATGGATTCTGCTGCACTCACCTCTGGCCTCTCATGTGCTCTCCCCAGGCCCTGGCTTCCAGCAGGGACTTCTGAGGGCCTTCCAGGAGCTGTCTGAATCTAGGACCAGTGCAGGGAAAGGAGGTGGGAGATTCTGGGGTCTGGGTGAGGACTCAGGACAGATTTTCTTGCTGAGCCCGGATCCCTGAAATTCTGTGGTTTCTGCTGCACACTATATCTCCTCTGCTGGCCTCATCTTGCCAACACAAAAAGAAGGTTCAGCTTTGCCCAGTTGGCCTCTATGAAGTCCCCTGTAGCAGCTGTCCTTCCTGAACAAGTTGTCCTACCGTGGTCAGGCCTGGGGCACAGGGTTGGAGGTTTGGACTCCATGATTCAGAATAGTCATAAAGGGCCCAAGTAGAAGCAGGAGGCCATGCCCTAGTAGACAGCACTGCATGGCTTCCAGCCATGTGTGACTGACCTACAGTGTGCATTTGCAACTGGTGCCTCCTGCAAGGTCGTGGAGAATTTTGAGGAGAGAGTAAGGGTATTTGGTGCAACTCAGCTTCAGCTGTGGCTATGGAAATTCATCTAAAGAAGCGGATATTTGAGACTCCTTTTATAGAGGCTCAAGGTTTGTATAGCTGGCTTTTATAGCTGGAGTGGAAATCTTGACTTTTGAGAGAACAGCATTGGATGCTGCAGAAGTGTCCAGACCATCAGCTCAGGCTGGGCAACTGCCACCTCCTGTGAGGGCTCTTCTTGCCTGCCTTTCCCTCTCCTGCTAGCACGCATGGCCATCAGGTGTGTGACAGATGCTTGTATGCACACTTTCTTTTTTATCCATCAGTCCCCATTAAAGTGAAGGCAAGAAAACAGCTTATTTACAACTGCAGGACCTCCTCCAACATGGTGCATGGCTGGCAGTGTCCACGGGTCTGGGTTGAGTGCCCAGGTAATACTCAGGAGCCAGTCCTCATGCCCTCGTGAATGGCTAGAGGCCATGGTGGTCTTGGGCACTAGGTGCTGCTCCTGGCTGGGGCAACCTTTGTAGGGCAGGATCCTACAGAGCTTGGCACATGTTTGTTCTTGTCCTCCATTATCTCTTACTGCCTGAATGTGGATGTCCCTAGTGCCCAAGCACGACTTTGGATGAGGAGGCAGAGGCTAAAGGGTCAGGTGATGTCCCCTCAAAGTGAGTCTTCCTTACATAGAACCATGTCTAACCAAAAGTAAGGTGGCTCCGAGGACCAGGCTGACCTTGGACTGGGTGTAGCAGCTTCCTGTGCAGCAGAAACCACAGACCCTGGGAGGATGTGGCAGGTTGCATCCATCTCGAAGAGGTCACCCAAGGCCAGAGGTGATAGTTAGTGGTGCACAACCCCGTGCTTGCTGTACCCTGTCATCCTGCATGTAGTGGGCCTGGTGCTGCCAGCCCATCATTGTGTGTGGGCGTCTGGAGCTGTTGTCATCATCTGTCTCCACAGCACTCCTGGGTTGCATGTCTGTTGTGAGCCCTGCCCTTTCCTGAGTACTCAGTGGGAGAAGAGGGGAACAAAGGCTGTTATCTGTCCCCACTTGAGGTCCTTTGGATAAGCTATTATTCTTCACAACTCCTCACCTGCTCTGTCATCTTTTGTCCTTTCTTCACTCTGCAGGCCTTCATTTCCCCGAAATCTTCAGGAAATTTTGTCTGTGCCAGCTGCCCAGCTGCAGATGCCTTTGAGGTTGGCAGGTGCAGTGTTGTCACAGTCCTGCCCCTCAGACCCACCTGAGCATGTGCTTTCAAAATGGAGCTCTAAAGAGGCTGGACACAAAGAGCCTCTAAAGAGGCTCTACACGTGTCCCCCACTCAGCCATCTTGTACAGAGACTTCCTGACCCTGGACACAGTATTTTACGCCATGCCCATCTGCTGAGGCTGGGCACATTTGTGTGTCCTCGAGCCCTACAGTGGCCACTGGGCAGTCTTGGCCATCGTGTCTGTCCCTGAGATTCCCTTTCCTTGGCCTCTAAGGGAATATTCAGGTGCAGAAGTGCTCCTTCAAGGGTTGTGGCCCGAGGCTTGCCCCACCTTCTTGCTGACATGGACACTTGGACCTGTTGTGCCTCCTGATCCCTCTCGTACTGTTCAGAGTCAGTTCTATTTCCGGAGCTCCTGCATGGCACTTGGGTCCTTCTAGGTGGCTTGAGTCTCCCACTGCAGCAATAGTCCATAGACTGTGCCACCCTGGTGAGAAGCACAGAAACCTGCCTCTGAGCATAGAAGTGACGGGCAGAACAGAAATCTTAGAAGTCAGTGTGAGATCCCTCCCTCCACAGAATCCTCACTTGGCCAAGACAGGCAGCCCTGGAGTGTCTGTCCAGGCATCCTCCGCCCTTGTTGCATGTGCTCTTCTTCTACTGCTGTCTCATTCAACATCTGAGTTCTCTTTTCTCTTTATTTGGTCACTGAATGTGACAGCACAAACGTGTCTGAGCCTGAGCTGCTTGCATATTTTAAAACACCAAAATGGCAGGAACCTGCCCTCAGGCCATGTGCAGCTACCTGGTCTCTAGGCAGAAAGTGCCAGGCTCCACAGCCCTCCCCATACCCGCTCATATGGCTCCCCAGAGAGATATTCCCTTGAAAAAGCTTTGACAATAATTCTAGGTACCTGATGCTGGGGTAAGCCTTACTCCCAGGTAATCTTGGGATTCTGAGTTTATCAGTTCACCTCTGCTTGGTTCTGAGCAGTGCCAGACATGCGTTCTCTGGAGCAGAGACCTGTGGACTGAGGATCGCACTGGTAGCTTCCAGGGCAAAAGCTGCAGAGAGGCTGGACCTGCCCTTTCCCTTAGTTTCTGCAGATACTGGAGCAGCCCTGGAAGAGGTGGCTGGGGTCCCAGGCAGGCAGGGACTTCCCTGGCTGAGCCTGGAAGAGAAGGGTGTGATTGCCAGGCCAGGAGAGGGGAGTCCCTTCCAGGGTACCCACTTTTACCTGAACTGCTTGGCTCTGTCCCATGAGAGGTGGTCTCTGTTATAGGTCCCCAGTCCGTCTCCTCTCAGCCCCACTTGGCAGCAGAGAGTTGCTTCATGTCTGTTATGGTTGGAGGGCGGTCCTAGCCTAGAGAGAGTATTTGCTGCCCAGAAGTAATTCAATGACAAGCTTTTCTTTTGGAAGTTGTCCCCGCCCCCTGTGGCCGGTTGCTACTTAAAACTGAAGCAGTAGCTGTTTTGATTTCTTTCTAAGCACTTGCCCTTGAAGCCACAGGGGCTCAGGGAGAGCTCGTGGGGTGGAAGCAGCTAGCGTGGGGTGATTCCTGAAGGTCAGAGTGCAATCCTCCTTCTCTGCAGAACAACTTCATCAACCTTAGCTTCCTGCGCCTCTTCAGAGCTGCACGGCTCATTAAACTGCTCCGCCAGGGCTACACCATCCGTATCCTGCTGTGGACTTTCGTTCAGTCTTTCAAGGTGAAGTGTGGCAGCAGGGTGGGCAGGGTGGGCTAGCTCTCTGCAGGTGATTTCTGTCCCTCTGCCTTTTTTAACTCCCCTGCATCCCCAGCAGTCCTGTCCTTTGTCATGCTGCATAGGGGTAGGGCACATACTTGTCTTCATTGGCATCTGTTGACCTATTGTAGCTTATAAAAGGTATTTTGAGTGATCAGTAGACTGTCTTGTTAATGCCCATAGAAACTCTGAAGTGAGTTTTATGATTCCAGTTAATAGATGAAGAAACAGGGCTACCCCTTGGCAGAGGGGCCTGGTAGTTGGGGTGGAGCTGGGCCAGGCTACGGTCTTTGGGACCTCAGACAGGGCTGGGAGCTGATGTGTCTGTGTTTCCAGGCGCTGCCCTATGTGTGCCTCCTCATCGCCATGCTGTTCTTCATCTACGCCATCATCGGCATGCAGGTGGGTGCTATCTGCTTGTACTGGGCTGTGCCCAGGGCCCCCGTTCATAGGAACACGAGGGCATGGGGGAGTGGATTATGGTTGTTAAATGATGATAATAAGCTGGCACTTAGCAAACATTTGCTGTGGAGCCAGATAACTGAGAGAGACCTTGACCTTCACCAACACTTTCAGGGAGGGAGGCACTGAGGCTGAGCTGCTCCCGGTGTCCTGCTACAGGCAGGCCAGCTCTCTGCCCATTCTTGGCCATTTTGCTGGACTAGCAGAAATGAAGGTCAGCTCCTGACACATCACAGGAGATGCCATGCTCCCGAGGAGTCCTGCTGGAGCAGGTGGGCAGGATGCCATCAGGTGACTGTGGTCACTCCATACGATAAGTTCAGGTCCCCTGGTTTAGCACGTCTTTATTTTGCCAAAGAACACTTTTTAGGTGAGGATTTAAAAAATGTAGCTTTCTAGCTATAAAGCTTAGGCATCTAGTCACTTCCCAGCAGCAGGGGTGGGAGATTGACTGAATGGTAATTTATTATTAGAAGTGTCAGTATCTTAAAGTTGAGCTGATTTCTTAACTCTAATTACAAGGATTGGAAAGTTCTTTTAAGTTTAAAATTTCCTGAGGGGCCAGGGATTTAGCTCAGTGGTACTGCTGCCTGCTTTGCAAGTGCAAGGTCCTGAGTTTGATCCCCAGTACAGAACCAACACAGAAATAAATAAAATGTTCTGAGATTTGATATCATATATAATTTTGGGGGGGTCGTTTGAGCCAGGGTCTCATTATGTAGTTGAGACTGACCTGGAACTCACTATGTAGCTCAGGCTGATCTTGAACTCACAGTGATTCTCCTGCCTCAGCCTCCCGAGTGCTGGGATTACAGGAGTGCGCCACCCCACCTGGCTTTTTGATACTATATATTATATGATCTTGCTTTGGTCTGTGGGTATATAAGAGCATGTATATTGTTGATTTTTGTGGAAATGTGATAGTTTATAAATTTGCAACCAGATTCCAGTTTTTAGGCTGAGTATGGTCCTTGACACATTTATATTTTTTACCCTGAATAAAATCAATTAGAATGGATGAAAAGCTCTCTCCACTATTTGCACAAAGGTTTCAAAAGAAACTATCTATTGAAATGTCAGAGTTATTACAATATAACTCTTAACTTGGGGTGGTGACTAAGAGTATGACCTGAAATGCATCTCGTCCCACCCACAGCAGAGCCAGGACATTCCAAGGACAGGATGGCAAATGTAGAGCTCTGGGACATGAGGGACAGTTCAAAAGTGGTTGTCTGTGCTAGGAATGCACACTGGGCCCCGGGCAGTCCCCAAGTTGCATGCACTCCCTCTCCTGCCCAGCATCTTGCTATGGCTCCCAGAACCTGGGAACCTGCCATGTCAGCATGCTGTGGTCCTCCATTTCAGGTGTTTGGAAACATTGCTTTGGATGATGACACCAGCATTAATCGGCACAACAACTTCCGGACGTTCTTACAAGCCTTGATGCTCCTGTTCAGGTATGTTGTGTGGTCAGGCCAGTGTCCATGCGTCATCAAGATGGAGGAAAGCGGATGCCATGTGGGCACCCCTCCCTCCACCCCCTGCTGCTTTCCACCGGTGGACCTTTCCAGTTCTTTCTCTCTGCTCATCCTTTTCGAAGGGTTCCTGCTGTCTGCCACAGCCTCAGGACAGATTGAAAAGAAGCCCTCTGGGGAGATAATTGGGGATGCTCTGGGCAAGCCTGCCCTCCACTCCCTTGTTTCTGCTCTCTGGTGACATCTTAATGGGCTTCAGTGGGGTTATGGGGACAGCACATGCCTGGCAGGGTCTTGCTTGGGGTGTTGGTTTTTAGCTTTCCTCCTACACCTTTACTGATAGAGGGATTGCAGGGGATGAGGGAGAAACAGACTTTAGGGAAAATAGCTGCTGACAGCAGGTGTTCAGTGGCCCTGGAAGACCAGCTTTTCAGAGCTGATTGTCTCTGCCTTCCACCCTTAGCTCCCTAACTCCTTTTGATGCGACCAAGCAGAGCAGCAAGGTAGGAGGCAGGAGGCCTTTGGCACAAGCTTCAGGGCCTTCACATGCCTCCTTGGAAGTGGGCTGAATACCAGCTGCTGTTCCCAGATAGGGAACCTTCTGTAGACTGGGCATTGGCCCTCCTCATCTGGGAGTGACTGTGTCTAGGAGAAGGGCGGAACATGCTCTCCTGCCTCCTGAGACTCCCTCATTTTGCCAATTATGACCCAGGAACAGAAGGGGAAGAACTTTTTGTAGGCATTTATAGTGAGGGTGCTGACATTCTTGTTTCTTTGTGTGAGATGAATAGGTATCTTCAGGTGCACACTTTCCCCTAATCAAGTTATTTCTCTGGACTTCTGTTGTATTCATTTTATGTCTTCACTTACTCTGTTGTGCACCACAAAGATGTGAGGCAAACCTGTGATGTCAACCTTAGTTTTAGGTCTTTGTTCTCAAAAACTTGCTAACCCTGAGCTCCATCAGGCTGGGCCATGCCTGAGGTGTTGAAGGAGCGGAAGCTGGAGTAGCTTGAGCAGGGACAGAGCGGAGCAAGGTTGGCAACAGCCCAGAATTGAGAGCAGATGCGTGGAGCATTTGGGAGCAGTGTCAAGATCCATCCTGCTTCCTGGTCCTGCTGGGAGGCTGTGCAGGTGGAGCTGTCATGGCGGCTTAGGAAGGTCACTGCTGCCTGGCCCAGCTGAACAGAGAAATCTTGGCTGTTTTCTTAAGGTGACTGAGCTAATGGACAGGATTGAGAGACAGGGTTGAGCAGTAGTTTTGGCCCAAGCAGCTGGAAAGGCAGAGTCCTGCTTCTTGAAATGAAGAGGATGAAGACAGCACATGTTGGGAGGTCAGGAGTCTGCTGGGCTGTGTTGTATGCACTGAAGAATGCTCACTGTGGCGCCAGTCCTAGCATAGTAGGTCACTCTTAGTAATTACTTTTTCAGGTAATGGTCACTTTGGAAATCTAACGTCAGAGGGGTGTTTTGAAGATACAGCCATCTGTCACACAGGCCAAGTGGGGTGCATTCACCAAGCTCTCCAAGGGCCCGGCTCCCTCAGTTCATTGCTGGTATGCTGCAGACCTTCCCTTCCACGTACTGTGGGCTCACACCTCTGCCATTCTCCTCAGGAGTGCCACAGGGGAGGCCTGGCATGAGATCATGCTGTCGTGTCTGAGCAACCGGGCCTGTGACCCAAATGCCAATGCCAGCGAGTGTGGGAGTGACTTTGCCTACTTTTACTTCGTATCCTTTATCTTCCTTTGCTCCTTTCTGGTAAGTCCTGGTCACTGTGCTTATGTTTGCCTATCTCAGCTTATTTTGGGGATCCATATCTGTTGGGCCCTGGCTTTGACCCATGCCACATCACAGCTGATCCCACGGCCTCCATTCCCCCAAGCCAATGACCTTGTTAACCCTGGAAAGAACCAGAGGGGATGAGCTCCTGTAGGTCCCTCCCTGACCGCCATGGAAGGACTAGGTTTCTAAGGGCAGTTGCCCTCAGGTGTCCAGCTGCTAGAAAGGTGTCCATTGTATTGTGCTATGTGGAGAAGCAGCCAGCATGGCAGTGGGGGGATTGGGTTGCAGAGGTGGACCCAGCAGTATGGATCCTATTCTAGGTCACTGGGGCCCTGGAGCCTTGGGGGAGATGTGTTCTGCTTGGTGTTTCACAGCTTGACTCTGGTGAGGGAAGGGGCCACAGAGTAAGTAGTAGGGCAGTGGCTTAGAGTATGGGGGCTAAACTGCATTTCACAGGTAGAACTGACCTAATTAAGAAAGAGAAGAGAAAAACCACACCAAACTCCCCCCAAAAAAACTCATACCTGGAGTTTTCCAGGCAATGGGTAACCTAAATAACTTTTTCTGAGTTTTGTGGGATATTGCAGACATGGGTTGGAGGGGATAGAGATGCAGATGCCTCATAAACCTCTGGGGTGGAGATACGAATGAGATGCCATTGGTCTTTGGATTGTCTGTGGAGCTGGAGGACCTCCTCTGGGTCCTTGCTGTAAAGTGCATTCCAGCAACCCATTGTAGCTTAAGCATCATGTGAGTGCTAGTTAGAAATGAAGATTCCTGGGCCTCATCCCTAGGCTATGTCAGGATATCTAGGAGAGGGATCTGGAAATCTTGAGTTTTAACAAGCTCTGGGGCAGTTGTGCAAATGCTAAACTTTGAGGTGGATTAACATAAGGAAAGATTTGAATTGAGAAGGAGGCAGAAGATTCTACCTCTGGCCACATAGGAGATAGGAGCATTAGGTCTGGGAGCTGGGATGAGGCACTTAAAGCAGTGGCTGAAGGGAAGGAATAATATACCCCAAGACATATGATTAGCAGGTAAAGTGAGACAGTGACTGAGAATGGATGGTGGAGGTGGGTGGTGACCCTTGCAGGAATAGTTTTTGCTGGCTTAGTGGGAATGAAAGTTTTCTGGCAGTGGGTTCAAGCTCAGTGAGAAGTGAGGGGCATTACAGGGACAGACCACTCTCCCATCGTGCAGTGCTGAGGAGATCCTCACATCTACAACCATGACCTGCAGTGGAGCCAGCCAGCATGGTTGTGCTTTTCTCTAACCAGTCACTCCTTGGAATCCATGGGTAGAGATGTAGATTATCCAGATTTGAAATTTCCCAGACAAGCATAAGATGGAGAGAAGGGTGCATGTGAGCATGTGGACAGGCAGTAAGTGCTGGAGGGAAGTAAGGACAGAGACACACTGGGTTGGAGGTTCTTGTATAAAGAAGCCTCAGGATACAGATACTACGGCAGGGCTAGGGATTTAGCTCCGTGATGCCATGCCTGTGTCGTAAGCACAAGGTTGTGAGTTTAATCTCTGGTACCCCCCAAAAAAAACCTAAGAGCAAATAAGCTGGAAGGGAAGGTGACATGAGTAGTGTGTGAGACTTATGGAGTTAAGACTGGGGAGGAGGTGATGGTAACATTGTCAGTCATTGGGAATAACCAAGCTTGACATATTGTAGGAGTTAGGAACTGAGTGACTTGGGGTAAGAAGCCCACCAGTGGAAAGACCAGGTGTGATCAGCCCATCTTTGTGGACCTCAAAAGCAGCATGGATGATGGGGCTTACTGTCTGTAATCTGTACACTTAAAAATGGCTAAAATGAAAAATTTTTGCTATGTATATTTTACCACAGTAAAAATATAGAAGAAAAAAGAATTACTACTCAAACTTTTTCTGGAATGGGAGTGTAGCTCAGTGGTGCCATGCTTGCCTGGAAAGTGCAAGATCCTGTGTTCAATTCCTGGTACCAAAAAGCAAACAAAAAACCCAGACTCTTTCCAAAAATTGAAGAGGAGGGAATACTCACTAACACATTCTATGAGGCCATCATCACCTTGATAGTATGGCCAAAGATGACACTAAACTGAAGACTAATAGCCCCTGGGAATATAGATGTAAACATCCTCAACAGAATACTAGCAACCAGTCCTAACATATTTAAGGGAGTATTCCCTATGACCAAACGAGGTGTCTCTCAGGGATGCAAGTGTGATTAAACTTGAGAAAAATTGATGTTAAATACCATATCAATGGTATGAAGGGGCAAAAAACAAAACAAAACAAAACAAAAAACCCGAGCATGTCAATGTGGAGGAAACATTTGACAAATTTCAACGCCCTCGCCCTTTCATGATTAACAGTAAACACTTAGCAAACTACAAATAGAAGGGTACTTAACATGACAAAGGACTCTTATGAAAAACTCACAACCAACATTCTGCTCAGTGGTAAAAGACTGAGGCTTCCCCAAAAGGCAGGGAATGAGGAGATATTCCTCACAGATACCCTGCATGGTGATTGTAGTCCCAGCCAGAACAACTAGACAAGAAAAAGAAAAGGCATCCAAGTTGGAAAGGAGGAAGTGTATGTATTTTAAGGTAGCACAGTTCTGTATATAGAAAATCCCGCAGGTGTACACAGACACAATACTACTAGAGCTAATAAATGAATTCAGTAAAACTACAGGGTGAAAATCAAACAAAAATTGATGTTTTTTTATTCACTAACAATGAAAAAGCTGAAAAGGACATTCAGAAAAAAATTCTGTTTTCAGTAACATCCAAAAGAATAAAGTACCTGGGAATAAAATAACCAAGGAGGTGAAAAACTTTAATTGAACTATGTGAACATTGGTGTAAAGAAATGAAAGATACATTTAAATGGAAAATCATCCCACATCCATGGATTATAAGACTTAATACTAGAAAACGTCAATATTCCCCCAAATGATAAATGGGTTAAATGCAGACCCTATCAAAATCCTAATGGCCTTTTTGGTTGCAGAAGTGGAAAAGCAGATCCACAAGTTTATATGGTATTGCAAAGAAATAGCCTAACCAGTCCTCAAAAGAAAAAGCTTTCCTCATTTCCCACATTTCCTCATTTCAAAACTTAGTATAAAGCTACCGTAATTAAAACAGTATTACTCGTGTAGGAATGGACATACAGGCCAGAGGAATAGAATTGAGAATTCAGAAATAAACCTAAACATCGATGACCAATTAATTTTTGACAAGGGTGCTCATGGAGAAAGAAGTCTTTCTTTCATTAATAATTGAAGTGGGAGAGACTAGTCTGCAACAAATGGTATGAAGAAAATGGTACCTGCATACAAAATAATGACCCCCTACTTGCTCCACGTGCAAAATCAACTGATCAAAGACCTACATAGAAAAACTAAAAATATTAGAATATATAGGAGGTAAAATGTCAAGATTTCAAAATTGGCACTGGAGGGCTGGGGATTTAGCTCAATAATTCCGCTGCCTGCCTTGCAAGGGCAAGGACCCAAGTTAGAGTCCTGGTACCGGGAGAGGGGGGGATTGGCAATGGATTCTTTGGTTTGACATCAAAATCATGAACAAAAATAAAATTAGATTATTTGTACTTCTTCAAAATTAAAAACTTGCATATCAGTACATTATCAGATATGTAAAAATATAGTCTCAGAATGGGAAAAAATGTTTACAAATTAACACATATCTCATAAGAGGTTAGTATCCATCCTGTATAAAGAACTTTTAAGCCTGGCACTGTGATGCATGCCTGTAATCCTAGTACTCTAGGAGGCTGAGGCAAGAAGATAGTAAGTTTGAGCCCAGCATGAACAACTTAGAGGTTTAGCAAGATCTGTATCAAGAGTTTTTAAAAATGAAAAAGGAACTAGAGTTGTAGTTCAGTGTAAAGGCTCTGGGTTCAGTCCACAGTACCAGAAACAAACAACTTTTACAGCTCAAGAACAAAAAGACAAATTTTAAATGGGCAAAAGACCAAAAAAGACATTTTTCTAAAGAAGACACACAAATGAAGAAATGCTCAACATCTTTGGTCTTCAGGAAATGCAAATCAAAATCACAACAAGATACCATTTATACCTGCAATGATAGTTGCAATATTTTTTTGAAAACAGAAAATGACAAGTATTGGCAAATCTGTGTAGAAATTGGAACTGTGGTCATTGCTGGTGGGAATGTTAAAAACACAGCAGCTGCTGTGAAAAAGTATGAACTTTCCTTTAAAAATTAAGCATAAAATTACCTGTGACCCAGAAATTCCACTCTTACGTGCATAGCCAAGAGACATGAAAAGACATATCTGCATAGAAACAGGCATATGAGTGCTTACAGTACGAGCCATCATACTAGTCAGAAGGAGGAGATACCACAGATTTCCGAGAACCGAGGGGAGTCCTTTGCCACAGTGTGGATGGACCTCAGAAACGTTATACGGAGTGAAAGAAGGCCAGACAGAAAAGAGCACATTAGTTGATTACTTTTTTATTAAATATCCAGAAAAAACAAGTCTAGAGAGAGAAATGAGAACGGTGGCTGCCAGAGTCTGGGTTGAGGAACAAGGGGTGATTAATTAATGGGTGCAGGGTGGACTTTAGCGATTATGAAAAAAATTGAAACTGGAGAGAAGTTTGCACAATATTGTAAATGTGCTAAATACATCTGAATTATTCATGTAAAATGATTAATTGTATGTTATGTGGATTTTGGCCCCATTAGAAAACGCAAGCTTCTCACTGGTCATGTCCATGCTGCTGATTCCACAGAAGGATAGCCTGAGGGGGCACAGTGCCCCTCACAGAGCTGGGGAGTGATTGACTTGGGTGTCTGGGTGGCTCATGGGCAAGGGAGCATGGAGCCTGAGTTGGCGAAGGACCATAGCAGTAGAGAGCAGAGTTTTCCAGGGACTAAATGTTGGAAGTGCGTGTGTGGGATCTGCAACCTAGAATCTGGGGCTGAGGAGGACCTGAATGCCATTGGAGAGCAGGTCTGGCTGGCACTGGCCAAAGCAGAGTTCCTAGTGCCTGGACAGCCCCACAAAACGTGGCTGGAAGATGAGGGCAGGGCGAGTGGGCAGGCTGAGCTGTCTCTGTGTCACCTCTTCTCCTTCCTGTCCTGCAGATGTTGAACCTCTTTGTGGCTGTGATCATGGATAATTTTGAGTACCTCACGCGGGACTCTTCCATCCTAGGGCCTCACCACCTGGACGAGTTCATCCGGGTCTGGGCTGAATACGACCCGGCTGCATGGTGAGTGAGCCCTAGTGCTCTGTGATTCTCAGGGGTGTCCTTACCCAGTTTCTGGGACAGGCCAGGGGAGCCTCGGACATGTTTCACATGAGTGCTCCCCTCAGCTGTCAGTCTGGGATGTAGGTCCGTCATGTGGAATGGTGCTGGTGTCCCCTTTGAGTGGTCCTTTTTCAGTCTTGTATGCCTTGATGAAGCTCCAGAGCAGAGACCCTCAGTTGCCCCTCAAGAGGTGCCTGTGCCTGGTGTCCTGGAGGTTTGGGAGGTCTATGAGGCTTGGGGCTCTTTGTGTGTGAATGTTTTATGCCTTCTGTCAAGGCCCATCGATAAGGGAGAGTGTGGAGACAGCATGCTTGGACCACCCTTTGACACTCAGGGGGCTCTGAGGGCAAAAGTACCGTGGGGTTTTTGGACATTCCCCCCGGTAGTCAGGGGTCTTTTCTGCCATCTCCCTTGGGGACGAGAGCCAACATGTGCCTGTGTCCTCAGCCCTGGCACAGTGGGCACTTTGGTGAACTTGGATTGAAACCAGAAAAACCACCAGGAGTGCTTCAGTTTGTTCAGAACCCATTGAGCAAGGTGGGAAAGAGTGACCATATGGCTTCCCTAAGTGAGGGGTGAGACATTTCTAGACAGTGGGGCTCCTGCAAGGTGTTGGGATCAGATAGTGATATTGTTTGAGACTGTTTTCCATGGAAGAGCCCTGCACTGCACCGTGCTGTGCCCAGGGCAGAGACCACTTTTGGGCAGGGGAGGGCACAGCAGCAGGGCTTGCACCATCCACCTGTCCACAACTCACCCGTAGCACCCACAGTCTGTCTCCTATCTACACTCCTCCTCACTCTCACCCGCTCCTTCACACATTCGCTTGCTTGCTTCTTTGCTCATCTGCTTACTCATTTAATCATCCATTCACTAACTCACCCACTCATTTGCTCGTTCACTAGTTTGTTCATTCTTTCATTCACCCTGTACTCACTCACTTATTTACCTGCTTTTCCACACTTCACTTTTTCACTCACTCAACTGCTCCAGCAGTAGCTACTGAGAGCTGCTCCCTGCAAGGCGGGCACAGGAGATATGGGGCTGACCCTGGGCTGCTAGGTAAGAACAGGCCTGCTGGTGCCTTGTGCATTATGAGTGCTCAGGAACCGTGAATGGATGCAGGGGAAGACAACCACAGACCTGGGTCCAGCTCCCTGTCTGCCCCTGTGCCATGCATGACATAGCACCCTGCAGAGGGAAGGCCTGGAAGAAATGTTCAGGCTCCTGGTGGTGAGCCTCCCGCTGCCCATGGTCTCCTTGGGTTTCCGCTGGTGTGCAGCTGACTGTGAGGAACCCTCTGCAGACCCTGAGGGCTTGGCCATGTTCCCTTAGCTGCCCCTTGTACCTTTATCCTCCATCTGGAAGCCTCACCATCATCTGGGTGCATTGGGAGCCAGGGACAAAGACCTCTCCTGTCCAGGCTTTTCCAGACCGACAGCATCTCCCTGTACAGCCTCCATTTTAATGAGGAGTGAATTTACAGTTTTGGTACAGTGCAGAAGAAGCACAGCAGTTGCTTGTTTCTTGGTCTATGTGACCATCTTCTTGGCTTTGGAGGCCCCACCATATCTGATGCTTCCACGTCTTTGTCCTGCAGTGCCCCTGATCTTGCTAGACAGGTATGGGGATTTTTAACTGAGTCCTGTGGTCAGGAAGGCCATTCATATGGGGTGGAGAGTGGAGCGTGTCAGGCAAAGGGCAAGAGCATCTGGAACTCAGCCATGATTCAGGTGCGTGTCAGGGGCACCAGTCTAATTCTGATCTGGAGTCCGCTGTCTTGGGAACATTGTCCCCAGAGGAGTATATTGTAGAAAACATGAGGGGCGGGGAGAGAACGAGCACACCCAGGCCTTCCATAGTAAGCCGTGGATGAAGGTGGACTTGGGCTAACTGCAGCTTTGCATCATGCATAAAGAAACCCAAACTGTTTCTCAAGTTCCAGAATTGGACACTGGGGATGCTGCAAGAATAGGGCTTGTCACAGAATAGACAGCAGAGATAAGCCTTGCCCCAGAGGTGGCATGTACCAGGTCCTACACAAGATCATGAGCCTGAACTGGAAGATACGGCTGTAGGCAGTACTCAGCTCTGCTTTACAAAAGCCTCAGACAAAGCATAGCCCTAAGTGGCCTGTGGAGGCCGATATGAATCCAAGTCCTTGGCACAACAGAGGGCAGTGCAAGCCTTTTGGTAGCTTCCAGGACGGATGACCACTTGGATGTCTCTTTAGTATTTGGGAGACACTTTGAAACCACAACAAAATTGTTAATTTCTCAACATTTTCACATGTGTGTATATGTACATGTGTGGCTGTGTGTGTGTATAAGTGTGTACATATCCATTCTTACATTTGTGTGACTCTCTCTGTGCTGTGTGCATGTGCCACGTATGTTGTGTTGTGCACAGATGTGTGTATACATGTGTCCATGCTCCTGTGTGCATATAGGCACACATGTATATGCACATTTTTGTGTGTGCATGTAATTGAGTTTGTGTGTATGTATGCAAGGGGACTACACATTCATGTGTGTCTGCACCTGTGTGTGATGCGTTTATTGCATGTCTGTATGCATATGCCTGTGTATGTCATGTGTGCAAGCACAGTTGCATGTATGTAAGCCCATGCACACTCTGGGAGACACTAAGTGTTGACATTTAGAGTCGCCTTTTCCCTAGCTTCCCTTTTATTGATGCCTCTAGACTTTGTGAAATGTAAAGACTCAAAAGGTGACCCAAAGTCACACTTCTCCGAGCAGTCTGTCTGCTGCCCAGTTTATGTTCATCTGTCTGTCCAGTATTGTTGAGCATCCACCGTGTGTTGGGCACAGGGTGACAAGGTGAAGCAGGTGTGTGCTCTCAGAACACCTGGCTAGGATGCATGGGGGGATGGCAGTAGTTGGAGCTCAAAGCTAGGGCATCTGAGGCCAGAAATTACTTGTGCCATCTGTCTTTTGGTCAGAACTACCATCTTCCAGTGATTTGCCAAGATGACAGACACAAAGGGAAGGAGGGGAGGAACCCGGTATATGTTCTCTAGGCCTTTTAGAAAATGTGGGGTTGTTCCTTTGGCCACGTACATGTGGCTCTACAAAAAGGTTGATATTGCAGGCATCAAGGGATTGGGTACTGTTCAAAAAGGAATGCCACACAAATGTTACCATGGCAAGACTGGAAGAGTCTACAGTGTTACCCAGCGTGCTGTTGGCATCGTTGTAAACGAGCAAGTTGAGGGCGAGATGCTTGCCGGGAGGATTAATGTGCGTATTGAGCATATTAAACACTCAAAGAGTCAAGATAGCTTCCTGAAACGTGTCCAGGAAAACGACCAGAAAAGGAAGGACGCCAAAGAGAAAGGGGCCTGCGTCCAGCTGAGTGCCAGCCTGCCCCGCTCAGAGAAGCACACTCTGTGAGAACCGAGGGAAGGAGCCTGAGTGGCTGGAGCCTGTTCCCTGTGGATTCATGGCATAAGCTGGGGATGTGGCTCTGCCGTGCAGCACCTGGTTAGCGGCTAAGTGTCCTTGGCCCTACTTAAAAATAAAAAATCATCTTGTGTTGTCAGGGTGGTTTTCTTAATTGAATAGGTATGTGTTAGATTTCCCTTGCGTTAAGATTGCTGCCACGTGGAATAGCAGCCTCCTTCCCATAAACGCCATGTTAAAATATGGCTTCTCCCACCAAAGGACAGTCTTATTCTTCCCAACATGCCCCTCTTCCCGCCAAGAAAGATAACCTGATACTTGCTACCTCCTAGCAGCTAGTGATGTCACATGCCCCTCCTAGTGCTGTCACAGGCTCCTCCAATCCCTTAATACTACCTCACTCAACTCCACCCCAGCTCAGGCTAACCCCACCCTGCTCCTATAAAAGAAGCTCCCTGTTCTGCCATGTTTCTTTTCTCTCCTTTGTTCAGAGACGTCCTGGCAGATCCTCCCCATAATAAAGGCTTGTTATTGTCCTGGTCTGGTCCTGGTTTTCAGCTCTTTTTACCTAACAGTATGTGGTGCCTTTACCTCAGAGAAACAAGTATTTGGAGGAGACTCTCATTATACCTACTTAATTATGTCAGAACTTTATTCTTCATTGTTCTTGCTAAAAGATGCGAGGTATTAGGTGTGTACCCAAATGGCCACATATTTATGAAATACTTATATTGGATTGAAGATTCATTTAAATGACGTATCAAAATAAATGGAAGTCAGTATATGACATTTCAGTTAAATAAATTGTCTAAAGCACCCTAAAAAAGAAATACTTGTGACATTGGAGCTGATGCCAAGGAAGAAGATAAGTGGAGCCCCAGAGAAGGCTGAGGCAGGTGGAAAAGCAAGGGGACGTCCAGGTACGGTGCACCAGGCTGGAGTGGAGAATGCATTATAAGGGGCTGGTATAGACTTTGAAACATGGGTTTAAAAAGGAGCTTTGATTTTGTTTTATAGAAAATGGGAAAGTTTTTGAGTCAGTTAGTGACAGTATTGGGCCCACACTTTTCATTTGGTGGCACCAGACAAGTTTGATAAATAGGGGTCCCATTCCCCTTGCCCCTTGGTAATAGTCCCCCAACAGGGTGACCAAGCACTTGGGTGAGGCCAAAGGGGGACTTTGTCTTGCTTCCTTCTCAACATAAGTTGGAGCTGATTGGACTGAGGGAGGCTGCACTACAGAAGAGAAAAACATCAGTGTTGACCCAAGCCAGCACTGGAAAGAGGCTGTCTAGCTGAACCAGCAGGTTCCAGGTTGGAACTTGGTGTGTCCAGGAAGATGGGACAGTCAGGAGGCACCTCTGAGGTGGACTTGTACCTCTGAGACAGCTATGGTGGAGACACAGGTTTATGAGAACAGGATCAGAGGGAGACTTGTGTAGGCGCTCTGGCACTCAAGAGAGGCAGGGCTGACAGCTGAGCAGGCCCAGGCCAGACTGATGAGGACAGGCAGGATAGCATGTGCAGAGTAGATGTTATGCAGGTGCTGATGTGTGAGGAGTGTGTCTTGTCTCTCTGAAGCACTCAGATGTTCTGTGAGAAGTGTTCCCTGCCTGTCTTGGGCTCTAGAGATCATCTTGGCTTAACATACCTCATGGGGTGCTCCAGCCCCCAGCAGGGAGCAGCCTGGCCCGCTGTACCCCTCACCTCCACCATGACTGCTCAAGGTCATATCTTCCTATTGCAGGCTGGGTGGCTGGGTGGGTGGGGCTCCATCATGCCTTTGTTGCCATAACCTGTGACATTTCCTTTCCAGTTGCCGGATTCATTATAAGGATATGTACAGTTTGTTGCGTTGTATTGCGCCACCCGTTGGCTTAGGGAAGAACTGCCCTCGTAGGTTGGCCTACAAGGTTTGCAACTTCAGAGCCTCCATCCAACAACATAACTTCCCTGCCCGAACTGCAAACACAGCACACACTCCCTGCCTGGTTTGGGAATGACAGCACTTCACCTCTTTCCTCCTGTCCTGCCCTGCCCGCACTCCGGCCTCCTAGATGCTTTGGTTCCCTGTCTAAGCTCCCAAACCCTTCATCTGGCTGGGGCAGGCAGCCTTTGGAGACAGCACACAGCTCTGGCTGGGTTGTGTTGGCCAGGACCAGCTGGCCGGGTGGGTGCTGGGGCCAGGTCCAGCCTGTGCCACAAAAGCAGCCATCTGACCCAATTCTTCCTCTAGGCTCATGTGGGTTGGCTGATGGTCAGATAGGCCAGAGATTGAGGGTCCAGAGTAGGGGAGTGTGGGTGCAAGTAAACCAGGAGCAGTGGCCCCTTTTGGTCGGAGAGGCTTCCCGATCCCTGGGGGAGGAGAGAACAGAGGTGAGCAGGGCCCAAAGACAAGTCATCCTGTGTCACCTCTGGACGGATCATTCCACCCAGCAGAGGAACCCTGTGGTCCGAAACTGGGATGAGGGCAGGTTCTGGGCAGATCTGCCTGCCGGGAAAAGGCCAGGCTTGAATTTGCTGTATCTCTGGGTCCCCAAGCCTTCAGGCAATGCTCCCAGAGCAGAGGGAAACCCAAAGCCTGGGGAAGAGTCACCACCATCTCCCAGGTGCCTCCTGAGTCCAGCTCAGGTCCCCACCTGAGTGGTCAGGCAGCACAGGAGTGGCCCAGGTCTCACCCACCCAGCACCTCTCCTCCCTGCAGTGTCTTCCCTTCCAGCCCTGGCCCCAGCAGCAGCCCTGCCCTGGCTGCCTCGGGCGTCTCTGGGCTTGGAGCAGGACTTGCCTTATGGTCAAGTTTGGCTCTAGAGCTTCGAAGATCCCTTTCTGATTTTCTGGTCTGTTGTAGACATTTCTCCACTTTAGCCTCTGGCCTCACTCGGAAGCAAATCTGACTGTTCAGACAGCTGGTGTTGCTGCTGTGGTCTCAGCCACAGCCACATCTCCACGATCAGCCAGCTCTTCCCGCATGGTGAAACAGCTCTTCTCTGATTCGGCCTTATGTGTGGTTCTAAAAGAGTAAAATCAGAAATTTACAACCCAAAGCCGCCCCGATGCAGCCCTTCCTCCCCCTCCATGTTCATTAGCTCAGATGTCACCCCTGCCCGCTGCCCTGCGTGGGGCTGGAGTGAGGAGGTGAGGCTCGGGGGGTGGGGGCAGCAGGGGTGGAGTCAAGCAGAGAAACCCCTCATTTGACCTCTCTTAATTGTGGGTGTGTCGCCTGGCACTTGGATTAACTAGATGTGTTTTCTTGTCTGCTTCCTCCCTGCCCCTGCCCTGCTCTGCCCCTCTGCTGCCTGCCTCGTCCTGTGGACCGCCCCACTGTGCCTGCCTTTCTGGGACGGGTTTCCAGTGGGCGCATCAGTTACAATGACATGTTTGAGATGCTGAAACACATGTCCCCACCTCTGGGGCTGGGGAAGAAATGCCCTGCTCGAGTTGCATACAAGGTAGACCCTGACCCTACACCCCTGCCCCAGGAGCTGTCTGTGAGAGGCTGGGCTGCCCTGGCCTGCTCCCATCTGCAAGATGCTCCTGAGCTCTCCCCACTGCTGCTTTTGCAGGGCTCACCCAGCTGTCTGTCTGCCCCTGGCTGCCTCACTGCTTCCCTCTTCTCCACCTTGCCCATCTCTGCTCCCACCCCAGGCAGAGGGACATGGCTGCTGCGAGGCCTCTGCACTGCCTTGGTGCTCCATCCCTGTCCTCTCCTGACAGCCCAGAGAGGCTGGAAGATGGAGCCAGAGTGCTACCCACCTTCCCTTCCTTTTCTAGGAATAAGGGGACAGACCCATGTTCTGAACAGAGATTGTTTTATTTTGGTTTCAGAACCACCTGCTGCACCATTCTGTAAGGTCCTCAGAGTCTGGCCTTTGGGAACAGTTTGGACCTGTAGGGGTCCAGATGCTGTACACAGACACAAACACACACACACACACACACACACACACACACACACACACACACACACACACACACACCCTGCCAAATTCAGCCAATGCCTGGACAGTCTGCAGGGACTTCCTGGCCCCTTGTGGGAAGGAGGCATTGTGGCATTGAGAAAGTAGGCCGAGAGGGAGGTCATTGCCAGCCTGCCTGAGGTTTCTTAACCTGTTGCAGGCGAGGAAAAGCCTCGGGCCCAGAGTTCCAGATGACTAGGCTTTAAGAACAGGCCAGGATGCCTCCAGCCACCTTCCTGGGGCGGGTATGTGGGTCCCACAGCCCTAGCCCCACACCTGCTCACCTGCCTGTGGCACCCCCAGGCACCCCACCCACCTGGGCCCCTCTGCTGGCCCCCACTGTTGTCCAACAAGCTATCTGAGAAGGCTTCATTTGGTGTCTCCTGTCCACAGTGTTTGTGCCTCAGTCTAGGTCATTGTCTACCACCTGATCCAGTGCAGCCTATGGAGTCACACTGCTCCTACCAGCCACAGAGACACCTCTGGTGTCTCCCTTGGCCCTTCCTTTGCCCATATTCGCATGTGTGTTGTACCTGCTGCATGCAAGGCTGTAGCCCTGTCTCAAGGGCGGGGAGAGCTCTGTCCACACCGACATGGCAGGGTGCCAGTGCAGTAAGACCCTTCCAGACAAACCCGCTGACTCTGAGGTTCTGGACAGGTTGGGGATGATGGGCTTAGGCAAGCTTCAGGGGGTTCAAGGGATGCCTGGAGCATTGTGGCACTGTTGCTTTGCCCTGTCCTTGCCCCTAGCTTCTCAGCTCCTGGCACATCAGGACCTGGGGCAAGGGGTAGGAGTCCCAGTGAAGGCAACCCTCGGAGAGCCCTGGACAGAGCTCTCTCTTGCAAAACCACCCGCTTGCTCCTTGTTCACTCCCATCCCCACTTCCCTCCCTGGGAGAGGAATTTCTCCACCTCTCACACTGCCATCGGTGCTGGTCTGCAGGGACGCCATGCTCTGGGAAGCTAGTTTCTCCTGGTGTGCAGTACGTGTGTGTATGTGGAGTCCTGGCACTATGATTGGATGTGCCAAGTGGGGCTTTGCCAGCATTCGAGCAACAGTCTGGCTCATATTTTCAGCCTCCTTGCACCGCCACCCACCATCACGCTGAGATCTCTGGATTTGAGACCAGGGTATTAGGGCAGGGCTCTGAACCCTTCCCAGAGGAGGGGCTAAGGGCTTGCTTTGCCACAGAGCCAGGACCCAGGGAGGAGCTCCTGTCTCCAGCCACATCCTATGAGAGGACAGGGTGGGCATTGTGTTTCTGGGTCTCTGGCTGAGCATCTTAGATCTGTTCCCTTTGGAACACCCTGTGAACTCTCAGGGCCTGAGGCTTTAGGCAGCTGCAGGCTCAGCCTGGAAGACCATGAGTCAGTCACACACTTGTCCAACTGTCCCTCCCTGAAAACCAAAGAAAGCAAAGGGGGCTGGCTCAGGGAGGTGGGAGCAGATGCTCCTCTCGTAGCTGTTGGCTGCAGTCTCCTTAGTTCTGGTTCCTTCCAGCTGGAAGGAGCTAATCTCTAAGGCTTCTCAGCTGAGCCAGTCTTTGCTTCGAGTGGCATCAAGTGTGTCTTCTGGCTGCCTGGCTGGGCTTGAGGTAAAGCTAGGGAATCTCCCTACAGGGTACCTCTCTGGGGGCTGGGGCTCAGGGTGGGACTCTTGGCTTCCACTCTTATCTGGATGACCCAGTTGCTGGTAGAGGGGAGGTGGGCAGACCCTTAGAACTGAGGCCTGCTCTCCTGCTGTGGGCTCCACGATGGACCCTTCCTCAGCCAGTGCCACACACCGTCTTTCATTCATGACCTGGGGCCAAGGTCCCTCTGGGTGACAGTGTCCCTATTCTTTCAGAGGGATCCAGGCTCCTGGCCTGACCCCATGCTACATACTTTACCTGGATTTCTGCTTCTCTGTAGCAGTAGAATCCTCAGCTCAGATGAGGGTGGGAGTCGGGGTGAATGTGAATGCTGGCAAAACTCTCCTCCACCCAACCTCGTGTAGGCCCAAGCACCTGCAGGGACCACCCTCAGGCAGCCCAGGCAGTCCCCAGGTGCCCAAAGCACTGGGCAGCCCTGGGGTGGGGGTGACCCTGGCGCACCTCACTCTTACCTGCTCCCCTTTATCCCCAGCGCCTGGTTCGCATGAACATGCCCATCTCCAATGAGGATATGACCGTGCACTTCACCTCCACACTCATGGCCCTCATCCGGACAGCGCTGGAGATCAAGCTGGCCCCCGGTGAGTTAGGCAGCCTGAGTGTGCACGGAAGAGGGGAAGGGGTGGCTCCATCTGGAGGATTGCTGCACAGAGCACCTGCTCTGTTGGGCGCCACAATGCCCCATATCCAGGTGGGGAAACTGAGGCACAGGGAAAGGGATAATTTGTTCAGAGCCAACCAGTGGTGGAGCTAGAGTTTGTCCTAGCCCATGCCCCTGAGGGGCTGTGCCTGGCCTGTGCTCCCTTTGCCTTCCCTTTAGAGAGAAGACGGGAGCCACAGAGGGGACCTGCTGCCTTGTACCATCTGCCTGTCCCCTCTGCAGCCAGGCCCTCTTCTCACTGTCTCCCTGGACCTCCCCACAGTTCTGTTCTCTTTTATTGCCTTGTTGGGTTTTCTCTTTTCTGTATCACTTATACCAATATGTATATGCACCACTGTTTATTTCTTTAAAGATTTCTTTTTCACCCTTCTATTGATTCCTTGCTTTTCTTCCTTCCTCCATAGCAACCAGCTCCCAGCAGGGCGGCATGTCTCTTGTCTTGATTCTCTTTCTGGTCTCCAGTTGGGCTGAGCCCCACCCTTGATGACCTTTTGTTCCATGTGGCCAAACTTGAAGGTCAATCCTCAGTCTTTGTTCAGCTCTTCTCGACTTTACTCCCTTCTGTGTGAAACCTTTCGCGTCTTTTTGTGGTTTCTCCACCTCCCACTCTGTACTGTGCTCAGAGAGTCCTCATTGACACCCTCATCAGTCTTTTACCATCTCACCTGTTCCTTGTGCATATCATGAATTCCAATCTTGTAATTTTATCCCAAACTCAAACTTCCTGCAATTTATTCTTGTCTTCCTGAAGGACACTCAGCATCCCACAGTTGACTTGCCTGGACCTCACCTCCAGCTGGTCCCCATAGCTTTCCCAGAATCATGAGTGGGACTCTGTGCCTCCCACTGCTCAAGCCACAACCTTGGAATCCTTCGTACTGCCTCTTGTTTCCTTGTCTCATTTCTGAATCATGTCCAGTCTCATATCCTGACTCTGCCTCCCAAATATATCCAGAATGTGTCTTCTGCCCTTTGCCCACTGCCACCTCCTGACCCGAACCTGCCAGCTTGCTGTGCATTTCTACAGCAGTCTTTTCTCTGATTTATGACTGCTTTCACCCCTCTCAGTCAGCCCTCAAGAATGAACAGGTTAAAAACTAGAAGACTAGCTAGACTGATCAGGAAGAGAAAAATGACCGATGTGAGGAACAAAAGAGGGAACATCACTGCAAATCCTGCTGACAGTAAAAGAAAAGAATAGCAAGGGAATATTATAATCAGCATTCTGTGGGTCAACTCAGCAGTTTAAATGAAATGGAAAAAATTCCTTGAAAAAACACCCCTAACTGTTAGGCTCATTCAGGAGCCAGGTATGCTGACACATACCTATAATTCTAGAATTCTGGGAAGTCACAACAGGAGGATTGCAAGTTTGAGTCCAGTCTGGGCAGTTTAACAACTTAACAAGACCCTGTCTCAGTAAAAAGTTGAGAGGGCCGGGGATATAGTTTGCTGTGAAGGCCCAGCACCACACACATATACTCACATATTCATATTCTCTGTCCCTCCCTCCCTCTCCTCTCTCCCTCTCCTCTCTCTCTCTCCAATATTATATGTGTTAAATAAACTATTAGTGAATAACCTTCCAATAAAAATAATTCCAGTCCTAGATGGTTTCATGGGGGAAGGCTTCTAAATTTTTAGTAAAGAAATAATGCCAATGCTAAGATTTACAGAATATAGCAAAAGATGTGAGTATTTCTAACCTACTTTATGTGAGCTTTACTCTAACATGAAACCAGTCACAGATATGACAAGAAAAGAAAACTACAGATCTATATGTCTCATCAATATAGACAGAAAATTTTCAACACAATCTTAGCAAACAGTCTAGCAGTACATCAAAGAAGATAGGATGACATGGAAATGCAGATGTTTGAAACTCAGTTTAATTTCCCACATTAATAGAAACTATATGATGCCTTGATAGAAAAAGCATTTGACAAAATTCGCATGCATGCGTGCATGAATAAAAAGGTTTATCTAAACCAGGAATTAAAAGAAACATACTCTGTGGAAAAAAAAGCACAAAAAATGTCAAAGATTGGGAAGCCAGAGGCAGATACTGTTATCACCGTGTTCGATGTGGCACTTGAGGTTGCAGACACTGTAGTAAGGCAAGCAAAGGTGGTAACAACAGGAAATGATGGTGCCTCTGTTCACAGTCAACATGATTACTGCGTAAGAGAGCCCTAAAAGTTTACTTTAAAAGTCACTGAAACTAATAAGTTAACGTAACAAGGTCATGAGATACAAGATTAGAGTACAAAAGCAGTTGTTAAATTTCTGTGTACTAACTGAAATGAAGCAAAAGTCCCATCAAAATAGCATTACAGCCATGAAACATTTGTTTTGCTGGATAACTGAAAAATGAATATGCAAGATACATATGCTGTAAATTTCAAAACATTCATAACAGGAATCAAAACCTTAAATAAATTGAACATTCCAGGTCATGTCCGTGGATGGGAAGACTCAACATTGCTAAGACATCAGGTCTAATATTGATCATTAAAATCAATGATGTTCTGTCAGAATCCTCTGATAGTAATTTATAAGTCAATGCTAAAATTTATATAGAAAAACAAAAGAAACAAAGTGATAGTTTTGAAGAAGAACAAAGTTTAAAAACTCAATGAAACTGTATTGGTCAAGGTGTAGGTGACAGGGTAGAGATATAGAATAATGGAACAGAACAGAGATGTGTATCATATGGTCAAATGATTTTCAGCAGAGTTGCCAAGGTAATTAAGGAAAAAGTCATCATTACTATCAAATAGTGCTGGAAAAATTTAGACAACCATATGCAAAAAGGAAAAAATGCTTGACTCAAACTGCCTTAGTCTACTCAGGCTGGCAGCACAGGATACTAAAGTTTGATTGGTTTAAACAACAAAAACTTATTTCTCACAGTTCTGGAGGCTGAGATGTCCAAGAGGAAGGTGCTGGCAGGGTAAGTTATATTCTGAGACCTCTTCATCTGGCTGGTAAACAGCTATTTTTTTTTTTTTTTTTGGCAGTACTGGGAATCAAACTCAGCTTGCTGGGCAGGCCTGGCACCACTGAGCTAAATCCCTGACCCTAGCTATATTCTTTTTTTTTTTTTTTTCTTGGTACCAGGGATTGAACTCAGGTCCTTGTACTTACAAGGCAGGTGGTGGAACTACTGAGCTAAATCCCTGCCCCCACTTTCTTGGCCTTCCCTTTATGTGAAAGGCCAAGGTGAAAGTGCACTTGAGAGATTTCTGGTGTCATCTTACAAGGACACATCCTCTGGAGTAGGGCCCACCTTCATGACCTCATTCAATATTAGTTACCTCTTTATAGGCACCTGGTGGTCAGGGCTTCTGCATATGAATTTTGGAGGTACACAGTTAAATATATGGCATACACTACACTTTTACTGTCTACAAAACTTAATTGGAGTGGATCATAGACATGTAAAACCTGAAATCTGAAACTTCTAGAATAAAACAGAAGAAAAATGTTGGCTTGGGTTAGGTGAAGATTCTTAAGATAAATAACGCGTGAACCATAAAAAATTGATGAGCTGAACTTTATTAAAATTAAAACTTTTGGTGGGCATGGTGGCACAAGCCTGTAATTTCAGCTGTCTGAGAGGCTGAAGCAAGAGGATTGCAAGTTTGAGACCAATCTGGGGAATTTATCCTCTTTCTAAAAAAATAAAAGGCTAAGGGTGTAACTCAGTGGTAGAGAGCATGCACAGGTCCTTGGGTTTGATCCCCAGCACACACACACACACACACACACACACACTCAATGAAAATGTCAAAAGATTTGAATGCACATCACCAAAGAAAAGCAGGTAAAGAAAATAGAAAAGCAGATGAAAACAGATAAAGAAGATATAAAAGAAAATATGTAAAGATATTTATTATTAGTCATAGAGAAAGCTCCAATAAAATTAATGCTACGTGCCATTATAATGGCTAAAATACTTCTTTCCCCCCTGAAGTTTATTGGTACATTTAAAGCAAACAGTACAGTTACATTTATCATTGGGATCTTATACCTTTACGTGGGATGTCTTGGTTCTTATTTTTTCCCCAAAACCCTGCCCTCCCTTCATACCCTTCACCTGTCTCTCCCTATTTACAAAGACTTTGTTTCCATTTTTTACATTTTTTTCTTTTCTCTCATTTCCTTTCCCCTCCCCTTTCCGCTTCCCCTTCAGCCATTTTCTTCCTATTTCACTCTATTGATTAGGGTTGGAGATTTAGCTCAATTGTGCTGTTGCTTGCCTTGCAAGCTGAAGGTCCTAAGTTTGATCCTCAGTACAAAAAAAAAAAAAAATCATGGGCTGAGGATGGCTCAGTGGG
>NW_022900948.1:49842671-49861111 GCF_012274545.1 Fukomys damarensis
AAAAAAAAAACAACAACAACCAACTTTTAGTTTAAAGAAGAGTATTAAACAAGGTAATTGTAATTCTTACATGTTCCTGGTGGAAATACAATAAAGTGCACCCTCCTTTGCCAAATAGTTTGCAATTACCTATGTGGTCTAGCCTTCCCATTTAGGAAATGAAAGCAAAAGCACCCACACAAAAAACTTGCATGCAAAGGTTTACGGCTTTATTTATAATTGCCCAAATCTGTAAATAACTCATGTCCATCAACAAGCAGGTGATGGATAGACAAAATGACACAGCAATACAGTGAAATAATACTTGGCAATAAAATGACAGCCTGCTAACCAGAGCACACCACAGATGCATACCAGTGTGTGTGGTGACTCTGCATGACACCCTAGGGTACAGACCTGCAGGGGCAGACATCAGTGACCGCTGGGCTGGGACACCGACTACTCAGCAGGGCTTCAGGGAGTCGGAGGTGCAGCTGTTCCACATCGTCATTAGGGTGGTGGATATATTTACCAAAGGTTACAGAATAGCGTGGTGAAAAGGGTGAATTCTGTTTGTGAGAATTAAGCCTTAATAGACCTGGTGTTAGGGAAGATTAAAGCAGGTTTTCTCCTGATGATTTCCTGTCTGGGGTCTCTGCCTGCCCCTCTTTCTAGTGCTTTGTGGTACACGCAAAGGCCTCGGCTCTGATGGTCCCTTTCTGTCCTCAGTGTCTCTCTCACATCCATTCTTCCTTTCTTGTCAGAGTCTTCCCAGCCACCCTGACCAAAATAGTCATCTTGAGATGTTTCTCCCTTTGCTTTTCTGCCCTTGGCATTTTTCACAACATACTGGACTTTTTGTTTTCCTTTTCTTTCTGATACTGTGCTGAAGAATATAGTGCAAATTTCAGAAGGGAGTTTTGGGGGAGTTTTTGTTACATCATCTAAAACACTACCTGACACCTACGAGACGATCAGTAAACACTGTTGAACGAATGTGTGCATGACTTAAATGCTGCCACATCCCTTCTGAATCCCCCTGCCAGGCACACCTAGTGCTTGCACTGGCACATGCTGGTTGGATGTTCCCTGTAGGGTCTGAGCTGCTTTCACAACAGTGCTCTTCCCACCAGATCCAAACCTGTCCCAGCTCTGCCCAAATGAAGGGCGGCAGAATTGCTCCAAATACCCATCTTCCCTTCCTCTGTTGTTATGCCCCAGCTGGGACAAAGCAGCACCAGTGTGATGCAGAGCTGAGGAAAGAGATCTCCTCTGTGTGGGCCAATCTGCCCCAGAAGACCCTGGACTTACTGGTACCACCCCACAAGCGTAAGTAGGAGGGTGAGAAATGCCCTTCAGCTTCACCTTCCCTCTTCCCCCGCAGAGGCAGGAGGGGAGAGGCTGCAGGCATGTGGAGGTGGGAGTGCGATGCGAGCCTTGGAGGTGGAGGCCCACCAAGTGCTCCTGAAGCAAAGTAGGGCAAGTCAGTCCTGCACAGGGTTCTTGGGAGGAGTCAGAGCTGTTCTGGGTGTAGCATCTGGATCAGTCATGGGGCCAAGCTGTGGCTGAGCTTCTGAGCATCTCTAGATTCCACGTGGTGGGGTGAGCGAGAAGAGGCTGCCTCCTTACCCTACTCCACCCTCATCTTCGGCAGCTTTTCTGCTCTTTCTCCTCCAAACTATTACCTCTGAATCATCTCTTTGCCTGTTCTTTTTAGCTGATGAGATGACAGTGGGGAAAGTCTATGCAGCCCTGATGATATTCGACTTTTACAAACAGAACAAAACTACCCGAGATCAGATTCACCAAGCTCCAGGAGGCCTGTCCCAGGTACAGACTCCATCATTCCCAAGAAGTAACCCAGATGCCTTGGAAACCCTGGCAGTCTTTGGAGACCAAACCATACTTAGGGTGCAGTGGCTGAAGGAGGAAGCCCCATCACATTAACTGGTGGCATGGTGGTATTAGGGAGCCCTTGAGCTAGACAGCTGGTATTCAGGGCCAAGAAGAGAGGAGGTCTGAGGTCTGAGGACAGAGGCCTTGGGTAACACTGCTCTTTCAGTGGTAGATAACAGGAGAAAGAGGTGTCTGAGGGGGATCTTTGGCAGGTGAAAGAAGCATCTGCTGTTCCTGCAGTTAGGGACCAGAGAGACACCTGATGGGCCTCAGGGTCCCTGTTGGCTCTGAGTATGACTCACAAGGTTTGGGGTTTGTCTTTCTAGTGCCATCGTATAGTTGTGTCTTCAGTGACCACAGGAGGTTCTATCTGAAGTTCTTAGACCCAGAAATCTAGTTCTCCCACAGCTACAGGTAGCATTCACTCCACATTGGTGCTGAGATGAAACCATTCTGCTGTCTGTAGCCTGTCTAACCCCAAATGGAATAGGTAGGGAAACTGAGGCTCTGAGAAATGACATACTTTAGTGAAGTCACAGGGCTGGCCCAGAGGTTCTTTAAGGGTCCTCTGACCTGCCCCACTGTTTAAGTACAACTATGCTTGGAGGAGAACTGGCTTCTGTCACATGCCATATGCCTGCCAAGGCTGCATTACAGCTTCCCCAGGCCTGACCTCTCTTGTGCACCTTTGCAGATGGGCCCCGTGTCCCTGTTCCATCCTCTGAAGGCCACTCTGGAGCAGACACAGCCGGCTGTGCTCCGAGGAGCTCGAGTTTTCCTTCGGCAGAAGAGTTCTACCTCCCTTAGCAACGGTGGGGCCATGTAAGTACCAGGTGTGGGGCAGTCCTGGGAGGGGTCTGAGCCATGGGCCAGGGGAGCAGAAGCCCTTTCCTTGCCCTGCCACCCTCTCTTCCCACTGTCCTCTAGTTCAGCTTGATCCAGGGAACTTCAGGTGACCTGTCCAGTGCCTCACTAGCCCTCCGGGGGCAGAGGTGTCTGGTCCATCCCTGTGTCCTTCACCCCAGGTGCAGCCTGGTAGTAAGTGGCTTTCCACTTGCCAGGTTTCTGGGGTGGACTTTGCAGTGAGCTCCTGCAATGGCAGGGCCAGCACTGGATGGCTTCAACAGGTTGCCATTCCAAAGTTGCTGCTGCCCGGGTACCTTTCATGCCCAGACTCTGCTCTGTTGCTGGCCCCTGGTGCCTGAAGACCTTTCAGAAATTGTGTGTTTCCATCTCAAACCCTCACCTGTTAGTATGCTGCTTTTCTTAGTTCCCCTGATGCAGTTTCTCCCAGATTCTCATTTTGCTATTGATTTCTGAGGATGTTGCATTCTGTAGACAAATTGTTTAGGTCCTTTTGCACCAGTTAACACTTGCCACAAGATTTCTTGGTAACAAGCTACTGGACACAAAAAGCATAAAACAATGATTACCTTTTCTCGCTCAGGGTGGTGGAGGGCCCTGGGCAGCTGGACTTCACATGGAGGGGCCCCACAGCCTTCCTGGACAGTGGGCTCCAGGGTATGAGCCAGACAGGCCCTCTCATCTTCGCCTCCAGCAAGCTCACCACCCCACGTGGGCCCTGAGAATGGTGGAGGACCTAGGTGTAGATGCTGTCCAGGCCTCTGTTGCTGCCCCTCAGGGAGCACATTGTAGCCAGGTCCTGAAGGTTGCAGCGGGCAGGACAGAGGGGCCTGGCCTTTGAGGGCTGCTAGAGAGATGCACCCTGTGTCCAGGGCTGTGGTGGGCCTAGCTGCCCAGAGTCCCACACTCTCCCTCCCAGGAGTTGGTTAGTGTCCCTTCTAGTATATAAACAGATGATTCTGAATGTGTGAACGAGTGTCATTGTGGGAGAACATGACTACTGTGTATATCCGAGTATAGTAGCGGAATGTCTGGAAATGTGTGTGTGCGGGGGGGATGGAGGTGCCTTTTGGGTAGATTTGAGCCAGGTTCTCAGGAGGAAAAGAAGTTTGAGTTACTTCCTGGTTGTAGCTGCTGCGTGAAGGTGAGAGAACAAATATCTGGTCAGCCTGGCTGGGTGAACACTCCAGGCTCAAGCTGCTGTGACTTCAGAGTGCCCGGAGCCCAAAGGTGCTTCCCAAGAGCTGCCTGGCAGCACCCTGGATTCTTATCAGAATCCCCTGCAGGGATGTGTGTAGCCTTCGTCTCTGGCCTAGCACTGTGGTCAGGGTGTGGTTGGCTCCAGAGATCAAGCTCCACACTGAGCTCCATGTGTGATCAGCACCAAGCTCCCTGTATGGCTGCTCTGTGCTCAGGAGGAATGAATTTTTGTAGGCAGAGTTAGATCTGGATGGGAGATACTGTCAGAGCATAGTAAGGGGCAGACAGAGAGCATCTGTGCCCCATTTCCACAAACACTGCGAGTAGAAAGGACCTTGGGGCTGGGGTCATGGGATGAAGTGCTGCTAGGAAGGGCCCCTGCGGGAGGCAGCTCAGAAAGGCCTGGGGCCAACATCTTCAGCTATGTCAGCATTGGCAGGGTGTCTTGGGCTGCTTTTCACTTACCCAAGTTTTATTCCTCTGTCTGCATCCCTTCCCACCATGGCCTTGGGCAGCAGCAGGACAGTATTTCACAGATGAACACCCATGTAAGAGTGAGGAACTTGCCAGTCAACCAGAGTCCTCCCTGCCTCCGAGTTTTGTTATACTCTGACCAGCACCAAGGGCCTGCCCTTTGGTGTGCCTTTGCTCTGGAGCATGCGGAGACTGCTGAGCTCCTGTATGCGGGGGCAGGTTTGTTCTAGCCTGGAGTTGGGGTATCTGGACCCTTGACCTTGTGAGAGTGTAGCTGGTAAAGGCTTCAGGCAGGTCCAGGGTGGGCAGTGTGAGTGCATGGGTCTCTGACCTATGGAATGTTCCTCTTCTTTTTTACAGACAAACCCAAGAGAGTGGCATCAAGGAGTCGGTGTCCTGGGGCACACAGAGGACCCAGGAAGCACTCTACGAGGCCAGAGCACCACTGGAGCGTGGCCACTCAGCAGAGATCCCTGTGGGGCAGCGGGGGACACTGGTGAGCCCTCCTTGGAGGCGGGGTGTATGGGACAGAGCCCTGGTGGCCTCTGGGCAGGGATGGGAGTCTGTGGCACCAGATGAAGGCATGAGGTCCAGGATGTTGGGGTCTGTGCGAACAGGATTGGAGTGGTATAGACCATGATGGAGGAGTCTGTGGGACCAGGATGGGGGGTGTCCTGTGGGACCTGGATGGGCACTCATAAGATGGTTCCCTGTGAGTGTAGCCTCGAAATTGCTCTCCCCAGGCTGTGGATGTCCAGATGCAGAGCATGGCACTGAGGGACCCAGATGGAGAACCTCAACCTGGGCTGGAGAGCCAGGGCCGAGCCGCCTCTATGCCCCGCCTGGCAGCAGAAACACAGGTGGATGGTGGTGGAAGGGTCTGGACTGGGAGAGGGGTGTGAAGGTGTGTACATCCTGAGGGTGTGGGGACCTAGAAGAGGGAGAAGAGCACCCCTTCTTGGAGCCCTCCCAGGAGCCTGTGTAGCCTGACACTTCTGGGGACACGCAGGCCTTGGTCCTCAAACTCTGAACCTCCAGCTCTACTCCCTCCAGATGTGTTATCACCTAGGAGGTAACCCCCAGTTCTGTTCCACTCAGCTCTGTCCCCCCAGCTCTGGTCTTCTGGTTCTGCTATTCCCCTTCCAGCTCCATGTCCCCTCTTCAGCTGTGGTGTCCTCCTTCCAGCTCTGTGTCCCCCAACCCTGTGTCCCTACTTCTTCCCTTTCTGGGTCTCCTCTGTTATAGCACAGCCTCACCCTGTCCAGAAGATGACACTGCTTGCCTCTGTCCATCCTGCTGGAGTTTCTGAAACAACTTTTTCTGTTCTATCCCTGGATTTTCTTTCCTCCTCTGACTCCTGGAAGTCAAGATTCTTTCTGTGGCTTGTTTGCCTAAGGAGCAGCAACTGGCCTAGGAAGTTCAGCTTCTGGGTGTACCCTTGGACAAGTTCCTGTCTGAGGACACTGAGAGGAGTATACTATATTTCCATTCTGAAGCAAAGCAGGGTCTGTACGGTCTTGGTTTCATCTCTAAGCACCCAAGGCCTGCTGGCCCCAGGTTTCCCTGTTCATTGTGCTCCTCCTCCTTCCTGCGGCTCTTACTTCTGAACATGTATTGTGAACTTTGTTCTCATTCTTGACTCCCAGTCCCGCTGCCTGTCTCTGCCCTTTGCAGCGTTCCTGTCCTTTCCTCACAGTCCATGTGTCCTTCTTGCTTTTCTCTCCTGTTACCATTTGTGCCTCCCTGCTTCCAGTTTTCTCCAAGGTGTTACAGCCTGAGGGGACAGCCTCATGGACCAGCCAGTTGTGAGGCCAAGGAAAAGTGTCCCCTCCAGTCAGCGAGGCAGCCGTGCTGTACTCAGATTCTCCAAACCCACCAACAGCCCCTTGTCCCTTGTACAACCTAGGGGCTCTGTCCCATGCCCAGTTCTCCCTGATGGGACCTGGCCTGCCTCTCTGCCCCAACACCTGCTTCCTTGCCCCCTGCTACCCCAGGCCCTCCCTCGTCCTTCAGGCCCTGCTCCTCCTTGTCCCTCGCTACAGCCTGTTCCTGATGCCAGTCCCATGAAGCGCTCCATTTCCACACTGGCCCAGCGCCCCCATGGGGCCCACCTCTGCAATGCTGCCTTGGACCGCCTGCCCCCCAGCCAGGTGCCACATCACCATCACCACCGTTGCCACCGCCGCAGGGACAAGAAGCAGAGGTCCTTGGAAAAGGGGCCCGGCCTGTCTGCTGACACAGATGGTGGTACGTGCCAAAGAGCCTGGGGAACCTCTTGAGGGACTGTGGCCTGAGTTGGGGGCACTGTGCAGCCCGTGGATATTGCCTCTTCCTTGCTGTCCCACATAGCCCCAAAACTGGCCTCAGTAGGCAGGGCCCTAAGGCCCAGTCTAGGCACCAGGCAAGACCACATGCCAGGCCCTTGTGCTTTCCAGCCCTGTCGAGGTCACTCCTGGCCCCCCCAGGGATGGGGCCTGGGGAGAGGTCTCCCTGGTTCTGAGCTTGGCTGAGCTGACCTTTCCTCTTCCCTGGACAGCGCCAAACAGCACCCCAGGACCTGGCCTGCCCCCAGGCGAGGGGCCAGCAGGCTGCCGGCATGAGCGCAAGCAAGGGCGTGGCCGATCCCAGGAGCGGAGGCAGCCCTCCTCCTCCTCCTCAGAGAAGCAGCGCTTCTACTCCTGCGACCGCTTCGGGGGCCGTGAGCCCCCACAGCCCAAGTCCTCCATCAGCAGCCACCCCACGTCTCCGACAGCTGGGCCAGAGCCTGCACCGCCCCCGCAGGTAAGCGGCATAGGCCATGTGGACTGTCGCCGTGCTCCCTCTGTGCCTTTGCTTCCCAGCCACCGTCCCTGGGGTGGTGGCTCCAATCCTCACGCTCTCTGCCTGTTTCCTCGCCGCCCTCCTGTGTTCCTCTCCCTGGACCCACGTGGACCCCGCCTTCTTCCTCAACTGTCCGCTTCTCCACTGCTGCTGGGTGCTCTGTGCTGCATGACTTGTTTCTGGCTTTTATTTGCTCTTCTCTTCACACAGGGTGGTGGCACTGTCCATGGAAGCCCCTTGCTGTCGACATCTGGTGCTAGCACCCCAGGCCGAGGTGGGCGGAGGCAGCTCCCACAGACCCCTCTGACGCCCCGCCCCAGCATCACCTACAAGACGGCCAACTCCTCGCCCGTCCACTTTGCTGGGGCTCAGAGTGGCCTCCCAGCCTTCTCCCCTGGCCGGCTCAGCCGAGGACTTTCTGAACACAATGCCCTACTCCAGAGAGACCCCCTGAGCCAGCCCCTGGCCCCCAGCTCTCGCATCGGCTCCGACCCTTACCTGGGGCAGCGCCTGGACAGTGAGGCCTCTGCCCACACCCTGCCTGAGGACACACTCACTTTCGAGGAGGCCATGGCCACCAACTCAGGCCGCTCCTCCAGGACTTCCTATGTGTCCTCCCTCACCTCCCAGTCCCACCCGCTCCGCCGTGTGCCCAATGGCTACCACTGCACTCTGGGACTCAGCGCCGGCGGCCGGGCTCGGCACAGCTATCACCACCCTGACCAGGACCACTGGTGCTAGCTGTACCTTGACCACCCATGCACCTGACCAGCGGTGTGGGCTCCAGTTGATGAGTTTTATCATCTGCACTGGGCTCTGGGCTGCAGCCCCTGGGAGGAGGGGCCTTACTTGTGGCCTCCATGGTAAAGGCTCCCCCTTTTACACTGGAAGGACTAATAAAGCCCTTTCTTAGAGGGTTGTGGCTGTGTCTGTCCCCCTCGTGTGCTGCCTTCCTGGGTCTTATGCCACACGTCATGATCCTGAACAGGAGGTAGCCAAGTTGAGATGGACCCAGCTGGTCCAGATCCCATGTCATGGCCTCCAGCATCCGGGTGGGTGCTCACAACCTGTTTTGGGAGGTCTGAAATCATGGGCAGCTTCCTGTGTCCAGATGTGTTGTCAGAGGGTGGGGGCATGCCTGAAAGCATGAAAAGGGCCCAGCTGTGGCCTGGCATCTCTTGCCAGCCTCTGTGATCCCGTGTCTATTGTTGCTTGCACTGAACAGCAAATGTATGTAGAAACACACTGTCCTTCCCCAATCACTGTTGCCCCAACACAGACCAAATCCAGAGAATGTTTGTGCCGTCGATTCTGGTTTTTGGTCGCAGCACCCTTCGCTCTGTCACTTCAATATACTTGATCTAGAAAAACCGAAAGCAGGAAAAATGGCTGAGGAAACATTAACATAACCCATAGGAAAATCTCCACTTTTCCTTGTGTGTTTCTGTACTTGTGCGAGAAGATGTTCCTGTGTGGACTCTGCCTGGCCTGGGTAGCCTCCAGCAAGCCTGACACCTGCTGCTTGACCAAGTGCCTGACCTCCAGCTCCTGGGTATCGTGTGATACGAGGCCTTGCGAGCTATCACTCATGGATTGTGTGAAAACTGCTTAGAACATCAGCTGGGTAGGAAGCTCATGTGTGCAGGAGCAACAGATGACACTCAGCAGCACAGCACAGTGAAGACAGGTGGTTTTTCCCCATGTTCTTCCCACAAGCAAGAGGATTTAGGAAAGACGAGCAGCAGAGTGCATGCTTGTGTGAGGCATTTTCAATCTGTTCTATATCTGATTCTCAGGGATGGGATGCCTGCCAAGTAGGGCGTGATCTCTGTCGTGCATGAAGTGACTTTTCACCAAAAGCTGAAGGAATGAGAGCTAGTGGGGACGAGGGAGATAGTGACTAGTGGGTTGGATGTAGGGCCACCATAGCAGAAGGGAGAAAGTCACAGCAGGTGACTAGTGGAGGATAAATTGTTCCTGAGCTATGGCTGTGGCCTCAGTTCCTCACCCCAGGCATAGGGAGGCAGCAGTCAAACCTAACCTCACAGCCAGTCTCCAAAGGGAAAGCCCATACTCAGGATGGCGTTTGGTGTGTGGAGAATGTTGGGAGACCTCTCATGAAGGGTGCATGTAGACAAGTCCATCAGTGTGTCCTTTGTGTTGGAACGTCAGGTGATTTCTCTGTGGGAATGTTGGCTTCTACCCTGTGATTCTCCTCAAGAAGCTACGTGTGACCCATGTATGTGTGTCTGGGTATATGTGGTAGTGTGTTGTGTGGATGTCAACCATAGGGCTATGCAACAAAAGACACATTTAATAGAAACAAAACACAAGACCACCACTTGGTCTAGAGTTTCAGCATGATTGTGACCAAACCTTTTTATAGAATTTCCTCACGTGAAGGCACAACACTCTGCAACTTTAATGGTAACAGAGTATTTTAATCTAATAGGGTAAAATTATGCAGGAATATTGGTCTGTGCATGTGACTCTCCGCTCATGTTGCAAAGTAGAAGGATGTGCATTTCAGTAATGTTTTGTCTGTTCTCCCCAGCCCATGTTATCTTGGGTGTCAAAAAGTATACATTCCATGTAGAAACACAGTTGTCTCCCAGGCAGTCATGGGTCAAGAATACTCTTTCTAGACTCGTACAACCTATCTGGCTTGCCTGGATTCTTTTAGGCATTGGCATTCATGAAATTAAAAGAAGTAGGGAAATGGGTCTTATTTTCCTGACTTTGGGTTTGTTTCTGTACTGTCTCTTCTCAAGTGACTGTCTATTTCCTCTGAAATCTCATAGTGAGTTGCCAAATTTGAAATGCATCAACCAGCTATCTGCATCTGGAATCTGTCAAGCAGTGGCTGTACTTTGAACAAGTTATGTGTGCATGTAAAATATATACGTATATACATTATACAAGTATGTGCATGAAATGTATATCTTCATACTTTTTATACAATGTATTCATTTGTTAATTTTTAATTATATTTGATATAAATTGAAGGTTTGTTGTAAAACTTTATATTTAAACAACAGTGTTAAAAAGAAAGAGAAGTCCCAACCATGCAAACCAATTGGGACCTACTTTTAAAAAAATCCTGTGATTGACTAGTTTACTGCCTGAGTAGTATTTACAAGCCAAAATTTGGATTCTGCTATTGTTTCTACAATGACCTTTTGTATGAAGCAAAAGTCCTTGGATTAAAATAAAAAATTAGAAAAAAACCCCAAAGACAAAAGCAAAACTCCCCACAATGCTACCAGGAGGTATGTGGGGGTCTGTGTGTCTGAAGCGCGCTGGGTGGGAGGACAGCCAGGACAGATCAGGAGAAAGTGGGAACTTCTGTATCCTCCCTGTAGGCCCTAGTTAAAAACCAAGTGTGACATATTGAGAATTAGGGTAAGAATGGCTCAGGATGGGTGGGTCCTTTGGCTACCAGGGCTGATAGCTGGACTACAGTATCAGGAACCTGGGTGCCTGGAGCCTCTCTCTGGTAAACGGTGCAGGAGCAGCTGGACTACATTGCCCAGAATTTTCTGACATCTGATTCTCCCAGCCACCATTACCACCACCCCTTTTCAGCGAGAGCTGAGGGAGCAGATTCTGGACTACACTGCCCAGAATCTGGTGCAGTCCCTTGGTATGGAGCTTACCCTTATGATGACTGGGGGAGGAATCCAGACTATCTTGCCCCCAAATTTAAGGGGTCTATAGCTCACAGCCAGTCTGGTGACCCCACCCTTAAGATCAGGGCTGCCAGGCTCAACCCCAGAATGCTGTGGGTTGCAGAATATAGGAGTGTCCTGGGTGAGGGCTGTGAGGACAGAGTGCTGGACCACACAACCCAGAATTCTCTGGGACTGCAGATCCCAGGAACTTTGGCAGCAAAGGCTGAGTGGACAGAAGGGAAACAGTAGCAGAGTGTCAGAGAACAAGTTTTCAGACCTGCAGCTCCCAGAGAAGGGCCATAGGGGAATGAGCCTGTAAGCTGAAACCCCAATCACATCTGCAGTGGCCACCATGTGCTGCATTTAATGTCATAAAATGACCCTAAAATGGCGCCAGTCGCTGACAAACACCATTTAAGACGCACCGCCAGAGGCGTCTGCTTTGGTTTTACCAACCAGCCCTCCAAAGCAAGAATTAGGATTAGGTTAGGAGATTAGGGGTGGGGTTGGAGTTGGAGTAGGGGTTGGATTGGGGTTAGGGTTAGGGTCAAGGTCAGGCATTAGGGTTGGGGCTGGGGCTAGGTGTTTAGGGTTATGGAACCATATCAGGGTACACTTTTTTAGGATTAGCAAACTCCATTACTATAGTTAGGTGCCCCATTTTTATGGTGAGGGAACCCCACTTTTATACACATTCTCAATTTTAATTTTTTGTTTTACAATTAAAATTATATATATGTATCTTTTATTAATAGGAATGTATAGGCTCTATAGAAATAAATGGGTTGTACTGAAGCACATATTCTCCATAGGAAATTATAGGGATACACTTCTCTCTAAGGGCTTGAAGTTGCAGAGTAGCAGTCAGCTGCTTTAGTGGCCCAATAAGGAGGTAGCGGTGTAGATATTGAGGTTGCAGATTCAAATCTAGAATCGGGTGGTATGGTATCATGTCCTTAGTGTTAGGGAGAAGGTGAAGTTTAGCATTCATGTTTGTCTTAGTTTTCAGACTGGAGTTGGCATTGATGTGGGGTTAGAGTTAGAGTCAGTTAATGGAACAGTTCCATGAACATTCCTTATATTTTATCAGTTAAATGGTATTCAAAATATAGTGTGGTAAATTAAAGATTTTTTTGTAAAACTTTAGAGGAAAACATAGTCTAACACAATATAGTATATGTTGTTAACCCTGCCAAAACAAAATTTTGCAGACTTGAGCTAAACAATACAAATTTATTTTCTCACAGGTCTGGAGGAAGGAGTCCAAACAAAGCTGCCTGTAGAATTTCTCCTGTGCCCTCTCCTTTGACTTGAAGACAGCAGACTCCCAGCCATGTCCTCACATGGCCTTTCACATGTTCACCCCTGGTGTCTCTTTTACAAGGACTCAGTCAAATTGGATTAGAGCTCACCACACATTCTTGTTTCTCTTTTCATGGAATACAAAAAAATATTTGACACTTTAAAGACACAAAGACTCATTGTGCATAACTCAGGGGATATCATAATCTGGTTGGAGGATGCCTCAGATGTTCATTTTCACGCTGTGTATGTCCCAGGCTAGTCTAGCCAGTGGTCCCTACAAAGAGTTTTCTAGAAAAGTCCTTAGGAGGCATGAAAGCCACCAGGCTACTTGTGGAGCAATTGTGCTTCCTCCAGGCATCCACAGCCAATGGCCAGTGCCTGTCCTTTAGAAGGCAGCCTGGAAATGTTGTCATTAGGGGGCTTCCCATGTTAGAACCCACCCTGTACTAGGCAGCATTGCTCTTAGGTGCATCCTTAGATGCCCTTGGTAATCCCTTCCAGAAAGCAACTGGAAACATGGGAACTGCAGCCAGTAGCAGGCCCAACTAGGAAATGCGTTTATACTGGAGTTCCCTTCTCCCAACTTCATGTCTATCCCTGGGTTCATAGACCTTATTTTTCTGTAGGAAAAAAGAGATCCAAAAAGGAAAGAAGAAAGGAAGAGAGAAAGAAAGAAAAGAAGACACTGTCATTTAGGTAAGTATTTTGAATAAAATAGGTCATGTTGGGCCAGGGATTTAGCTCAGTGGTGCCGCTGCTGCCTGCCTCGCAAGCGCAAGGACCCAAGTTCCATCCCCGGTACCCCCCCAAAAATCATGTTACTAGAAAGATGATGGCATTGAGATGGGAAACAAATTACAGTTGTTGATAAGAAGACTTCCCAAAGAAGGATGTGTGTGCTTTAGCCTTTGCAATAGCTGGAGGAGCATGGAGTAGAAAGTGCAAAATTCATGCATGGCCCCCAAGCTGCCCAAGACCTTACTGCATCACAGTGCAATCCAGTTCTAGTGATGTCAAATGTTTCCATGCCTGTCAACCTAGAAGTAGGAACAGCTGTTTGCTCTAACCTAAGAAATTTTGGCAGCATCTTCAGTACAAAATTCCATGTGATTTTGGGATATAAAATTCTAACTTTTTTCTGTTACAAATTTTTCCTACAGTGATCTCGATTAGCAACTGTGCCATGGAGAATGAAGTATAAAATATTAATTCCACAAATATGTATGGGGTGTTTCTGAACATTATGTTCTAGTCAAGGAACAGATGGTTTAAAAAATAATCATTTATGAACTGCATGTTAAAATACAATCCCGAGTATCTGGGAACATCCAGGTGATCATATTTTTAATATCCTCAGGGATTTGATATTGCGTGACTGGATTGCCACTCTATGTAGAGTTGGTGTTGAAAATCCTTGTAAGGATGCTCTCTTCTTCACTCGTAACATACACAACAGTATATTCAAATGAAATGATTAAATGTTCTTGCATATGAAATAAAATTATTTAAAATACGCCATAAAATTATAATTTTTAATGTGATTCCAATAAGTCAGTAGATTTAATTATTTTATGGAGGCAAAGAAGTCCATTTGTCACGAGCCGCGACGTCAGGATCCTGCCAGCAGGTCCTAAACCTGAAAGGACGAGGACAGAGAGACGGGAGGCACTTTTCTTCTCATGTTCCTTGCTTGCTTGCTTGCTTTATTTCAGAACATCTTCCTTTTATACTCTCCAGCTGCATGGGAGCAAGGGCTGCACGGGAGCTAGAGTACCACCCACACATTCCAGAGGGAAACAATAACCACCATTATGGGTTACATCTGCTACCAGCTGAACTCGCCCGTGGCTATGGGCGAGAGCACGTCCGTGCCAGCGAGGTGACTCAAAGTTCAATCATGGCTAGGCCTGTGTCAAGGCTCACCATAATGGCTCGCCATATCCATTTATAAGCTCCATGTCTTAATTCATTTTCTGTTATTATAACCAAACACCGAGACTCAGTACTGCAGTCATGGGGGAGAAGGATGTCACCAGGAGGATTCTGTGACCCATTGTGCAGAGAACACACCGAGGCTTCTGGGTACCCTAGTCCTGGTGGAAGGGGTGTCACACTGAGGATTTTGGGTACCACAGTGGGGGACAAAGAGTGGTTTCTGGGTATTGTAGTGGGGTGAGGTTGTCACACAGGATTCTCGATACTTCAATGGCGGGCCTTACAGAAAATTCTTGGCACCACAGTTCTGTTACCTTGTGGAAGATTCTGGGGCCCCTGGTGGCAGTGTGGCAGACTCAGTAGCTGTTGTCCCCAATATCTGTGACACTAGTTGCCCTGGTAAGCTGGACTCCTGCTGCCCCTTTGCCTTGGTGGGAAGGAGGCCAAGAAGACCCAGTGCAGCATGGTGGGGGAGGCTGGCAGGTTGGGCATGCTGGATTTCAGTCCCCTGTGTGTGTGAGCTCAGAGAGGCAACTGCAGAACCCTGGAGTGCATGATGGGCAGGGCCTAGACCTCTGGGCTGTAGCACCTTGATCTTTGTATCTACAGGTGGGTGGAAGGTAAGGCTGAGGTATCATGCCCAGGACCCTTGGTCCTCAGTGTGGTGTTGCAGCAATCAGCAATCAGGGTCAAGTTAGGGTAAATGGCAGGGTTAGCATTGGTGTTGGATTGTCGCGAACCGGCGACGCAGAGCACTGTCCAGCAGTGTCTCAAACCTGAAAGAGCAGCGGAGTGGAGATGGGGCAGAGAGAAAGGAAGGACGCCAAGACAGTCTAATCAAGGTGACGTTTATTGCAAACAAGCATCAGCCTTTTAAAGGCACATCAACAGGAAACACCTGACTCCTACAGCTAACGTCAGATCTTTAACAGGAAGTACCTGACTCCTACAGATCTTTGGCTGTCCAAGTTTCTCTCGTGCATGGTCAGAAACAAGTTTAACACGTGCAGTCCTTAAAGAGGAACAAATGTTATCTTTCAAAAAGCCAATGGGCCATGGCTGGCTTCCCACATTGGATGTTGGATTAATGTTTAGGCTTTATGGGTAAAGGTAGGGTTAGTGTTAGTTTTATGTCAATGTAAGGTTTGTAGCTAAGTGTTAATGTTGGAGTTTGTATTATACTTGGCATTTGTTAGGACTAGGATTCAGTGTATTAGGTTCATCACAATTAGGTTAGGTTAATGGTCTGCCAGGAAATCAATGGAGTTTTTATAGGATAATGCAAGCCTTAGGCCCATGTCACTTTTACCACTTGTCCTGCCTGGGAAAAAAATTCTTTTTCTATTTGGAAATAGTTTTCTTTTTCTGGAATTCTCCATGGGACAGTTCATCATTGCCACGATCCTGACAGATGTAAAGAACACATCCAATCTTCAGTTCTTCAAGATAGCTATCTAGGGATAAAAAGATTGAGGTGTACAGTGAAAGGGGTCTCGAGCCCCCTTTGGGTGCCCCTTACCCAATTATACCACTCACGCACCGAGAGGTCCGGCAGGAGATCTTTATTGTAGGGAGGCGAGCGGGAGGCAGGAAGGCAGAGAGCGAGAGCGCGAGGAGAGGAAGTACTGGGATATTTATAGGGCAGGCAACGGAAGATCCTTCCTTGGGAGAAGCAATCTTCCTATCGCAAGCCAGGTTGTCTTTTGAATTTCGCGCTTTACAATTTCTGCGGGAGAAAGAACTCAGAGTCCGGAAAGAACCCGGAAGTAAGATATAAAATGGCTGGGGGGGTTCTATTTTAACATGTGCGATCTCCTAACATACAGTAAATCTATATTCAACTTTTCTGAGGAAATTACAACCTATTTTTATAAACAGGCTGCACAAGATATAAGGGTTTCATTTTCTCTGCATTCTAATCAGCACTTACTACCTTAAATGATTCTGATGGTAGGTGCTGTGCTAGGACAGAAGGGGACCTCGCAGTGGTTGTCGTTTGCATTTCCTTAATGGCTGAGATGTTAAGCACGTTTGTGTTTAAATGGAGGAGTCATTTCACATTCCAGCAGTCTGGTATTCGGCTTGATTGTCAGTTGTCAGTGCCAGCATTGAGTGAGGCTGTAACTGACACCACAGAATTAAACTTTAAAAGTTAGATTTCTTTTAGAATCCAGTGACTTCTGCAAACTTCCTCAGGCTTAGGACACACACTTTTGTACCTCGTTTATTTCATTTAGCCTTATGGTCTCAAGATGCACCCATTTCCCTACAAATCAATCAAATTTATCTTTCTTTGGTTTTGTTTGAGACCAGGCTGGTCTCAAACTTGCAACAGTCCTCTTGCACAGAAATGGCAAATGTTCTCAGTGTATCCGTAACTCTCCTAAAAATAGAAATCAGGGCCTAGAAAAGGACTGCCCCACTGGACCAAAGGATCTTAGACTCCCTAGCATATTTCATTGGGGACTAGCTGTTTTATAAACACTAGTAGATGGCTATCCTTAGACCTTGGGCAATTAATTTGCAGGGGCAGGCTGAGGATCCTGCTTACTGTATTATAGGCCACATCAAAGATTGTAGGTAATGTAGTCCAGGGGGTGGCTCATACCAAAAGTTCTGGGTACTGTAATCCCATGAGGGCATGTTGAAGATTCTGTATATTGTATTCCATTGCAGGAGGAGGAGTGGGGGGCCTGAAAATACACCAAGGATTTAGCATACCATAGTCCTGGGTCATATCTCAGGAATCTGGGTACATTAGTTCCTGAGGAAACCAGTCAAGGATTCAGGGTGCCTTCCTCTTTGGTACACTGAGGATGCTGCATACTGAAATCTTGTGGGCTATAGAAGGTTCTGGGTATCATATTTCTCAGGAGTCAAGCTGATGCTTCTGGGTATTGCAGTATTTGTAAGGATTACACTGAGAATTCTGGGTAGCAGAGTCCTTGGGGATCATTCTGGGTATCTAGTATTTGAAGAGAACCTAGAGGATTCTGAGTCCTGTTGTTGGGGGTGGTGGTGGTGGGAGTTCTGGGCACTGCAGTCCCAGGTGTGGAACTGTCTGGTATCCTGGAAGGGGGTGGCACAGTGATACTTAAGGCTACTGTGCTACAGGTGTGTGCACGCAGAGGATTTTGGGTACTCAGGTAGATTGGCTAATGGTCAGTTTAAGTGGAACGACCAGCTGAACTGAGTCAGTATGGTTCTGGGCGTGGAAGACCCACCTGAGGATTGTTGTCAATGATGCAAAAGAAGAATAGGCGGAAAAGATACACGTTGTTGATTTTCCTAGAGAAGCTTGCTCTGGCTGGTTTTCCTGATAGGAACTTGGCTGTTCTTGGAGAAGGAGTTTGGGTCCTTGCTGTCACCAGGAATGGCTGCTGTTCTCTTTAGGGGAGATCTGATCTTCACCTTGAGTGTTGCTTCCTGCCTCCAGAGTAGGTCTGTTAGCCTTCTGGCATAAATCCTTTACCCTACCAGCACAGACTTTCTAAAATCCACCTTTCCAGTTTCCCAGTGCAGATCTGTGATGTGAGCTCATGGAAGACATTTCTGTGAGTTCCAGGTCTTTGGCTGGACTTGTGCAGGACATTGTTGTGGACTCCAAGCCCTTGGCTGGATTCTTTAGTTCTCCAGCACACTGACAGATCTCTTGTACTCTTCGGCATTTAACTTTTTGGGTGAGTATTATAAAATATTCCTCTAAATTATGTCTGTCCTGTATTAAATCTATTCCCTTGCAGACCACTGACTACAATAGGAACCTTGATCCTTGTGGTGGTGGGAGGCACAGGGAGTCTTCTTGTACCGCAGTCATGGGGGAAGCATGTTCTGTTCTGTGAACCACGACTGGGGGGGGTGGCACACTGAAATTTCTGGCTACTGTAGTTCTGTGGTTGAGCATGCAGTTTCTGGGTACTGTAATCCTGGGAGGGTTATTGCTACCATAACGGGAGGGTTAGGCCAAGGTTTGTGCCTATGGTGAGCCATGCATAATCTCGGTAATGTAGTGTGTAGGGTCACACCAAGGATTCTGGTAGTGTAGTTCTAAGAGTTGGGCATGCAGAGTCTTCTGGGAACTGAAGACCTGTATGTGAGCTGTCAGGCCAAGAATTCTGGGTACTGTATTTGGGGGTGCACACCAAGGCTTCCAGGTTGGGTTACCACGTGCAAGGTTCTCTGATCTCTGGCAGACAATTCTGCGGAGTCAGCAGCTGTTGTTACCAACCTCCTAGTGTTGCTCTGGTGAGCTGGACTCCTGCGTACCCTCTATTTAGTAGGACAAAAGGGCTGAGA
>NW_022900949.1:0-21977 GCF_012274545.1 Fukomys damarensis
ACAGCTGAAGCAATCTCAACCACCAGTAGATCCTAGACTGAGTCCAACACTTTCTTTTCTTACAGCGCCATTTTACACAGCGCTTCCAAAACACATTGAAGAATGACAAGGCACTGGATTCCCTATTTGGCTGAGTCCAAATTTCATTGCAACAGTGCCATCTGGTGGCTGTCACCCTCTGTCGAATGGATAGGGAGAAAATCAGAAACACGTGAGGTGAAGTCTAGAATTGTGGAAAGCCATGTAAGGAAGAAGCAGGAAAGTGAGGACGCAGGAGGTGAACAGGAGGCAGCCAGGGCAACAGGCACGTGCGGGTGAGAAGAAAGAATGAGAGTTCCTGGGGAACCTGTTCCTGCAGCGACTGAGTTGGTACCTGGGCCTCCGCAGTGACCTTTCAGAATTAAACACAAGGCTCTAAGGTGGCAAAGGGTCTTGGAACTGGGAGGACGGATCTGAAGAATGGAGGGAGCCAACTGTGTGAGCTTGGTGACCAGGGGCAGAGAAGGAAACGCAGATAACGGCATCTCTGAGAAGCGGGTGGGAGGAAAAGGCGTTCTGTTTCAGAAACTCAACAGAAGTCTACCCAAGATACTGGACCTTGAAAAGCAGAGGACTGTGTTATGGGCTACAAGAAGAAAGACCTGAGGAAGAGCACTTTCTTTGGAGTAAACGACTCTCCAGGCATAGAAGGCCCCATCCCGTAGGATTCCACTCAAGAAAACTTAGACTGTGAACATCAGAAACCGCTGGGAGAAAAGTGATCCCAGGGCCACAGAGGAGACTCGGGGAGCTATTTCAGGCCACAGAGCTTCCCATTTGGAAGGGTGGTGAGAAAGTCTAGAGATGGAGGCTGAGGACAGGCTGACAGTCCTGTGAACCAACTCCGTAAAACTGTGCTGTGCATGAAAAGTGCTGACAAAGGCAAATTGGCTGATACCAGGACTCAGTCTCTTTGAAAATGAAGCATCAATGTGAAGGACAGAGTGTCCACTCACCCGCTGGCTGACTTCTGGGTTGTGGTCAGGAAGGTTGTCAATGCCCTACACCATGGGCTACCAGGGAGGAGAGACGAAAATCCTCAGTGTCCTCCGAGCCTCTTCACACTTGCGTCCTTCGGCAGGAGCCAAGAGACCTGCCAAAAAGGATGAGGATGACACTCAGGGCCTAGCCTGTCTGCTGCTGTCTCCGTGGTTCCCACTTTTAACCATTTTCCCAGCACATGACCACATCTCAGGTGCCAACTCGGCAGCACTAGGACAGCCCAGCAATGTGTTGGCCCTGCCCTTCACTGTGCACCCTCACTCTCTGCGAGCCCCCCTTAATATTGTATTAACAGCTGGGCCACTGAAATCCACCTCACTGCCTCTGATCCCTCACCTCTCAATTCATTTTTCACCCCAGAAATATCTGGGTCCCACCCTGCTGAATGGGAGATCTACAGAGCAACACAATTTTAACAAAACAGTGGCCCTGGCTCAAGGGCCTACTGAGCAGATGAGACCCCCATATGCTTCAGTTGTTACTCTTTGAAAGACCCCTGAAAAACAGCCCTCTAAGACATTTTGCTGATTAACTCAGGGCAAACGGTCCTTCTCCTTGAGCCTAAAAGTGCTCATCTTGGAACAAAACCCACACGACAAAGACAAGGCAATGTGAGTGAAGTATCTTTCACCCAGGAGAAAGCGGGCTGCTCACCTGAGGGTGGAAGGACCTGGAGGCAGAGTTTCTAAACAGACAGAGCTGCCAAAAAACAACAGGCCCTGGCTGGGTCTCCCTTAGCTTGATATGTCATGCAGGCCAAATCATCCCAGCACAGGCCTATTTACGAGTCTTTGCAAAGGACCAACCCCTTCCAAGAAGTAAGGGCAGAAGAGTTGCAAGATCCCAGAACAAAGTACAGGCCAGGACATAGCAACTTCAACCAACCACCGAATTCATGTCCTCCAGAAGCACAACATGTACCGAGCCAACATCTTCTAGGCTTACGATGCCATGGAACACAGCACCTCGAAATCCTTTTGCAGAGTGATGAGCAACACAATTCCCAACGTGGCTAAGGACAACTTTCATTTCCATGTTACTGCAGGGCTGAAATCACACATCTTCCTGGACAGCTGGGAGTGAACGGAAAGCAGAGGGAAGGCAGGAAATTAGGAAGTAGAGAAATACGCAGGGTGACTTGACAATGAGGCAGCCAGAGCAATAGGGTGTTGGTCTGGGGAAGAAAGCCAGAGGGTCAGATGGGCAACTGGTCCTGCGGTGCCTGTGTTTGTACAGTGTCCTCAGCAGCACCTTTGAGTAGGGACCAGGAGGTTCTAATGAGGTCCAAGGCTTGACAAATTAGGAGCAAGATCAGTGGAATGGAGGTAGGCTGAGGCACAGCCAAGGGGGCTAGGGCCAAAAGAGGAAACCAAAAAGGGGCAGCCCACAGGAGCTGGGAAGGAGGACAGGAGTTCTCTATCAGAGACTCAGAAATAATTAAACCAACACACCGGGCCTTAAGAAGGCACAGGTCTGGGTCAGATGCTACAAGAGGGAAGAGGGAAGAGATGTTCTGATGGAGTGAAGGACACCACACGGTCAGAGAACCTTCCCCTAGGCTTCCCTTGGTGAGGACATTACAGCGAGAACCCCTGAGAACTACAGGACCAAAGTGTTGCCAGGGCCAGGGTCCAGGGAGGAGCCTCAGGTTGGAGTTCCAGGCTACAGAGCTTTGCATGGGAAAGGAAGGCGAGAAAGGGTGGAGATGAAGGGTGATGACAGCACCAAAGAGAAAGGAACACTGTCTGTACTTTAGATATTATTTATACTTTTAGTTTTTCATAGCAGAGGAACTATTCATTATACACATATGTGTGTCTTATTTATTTCGCGTAAGGCTACGGCCTCAATGCGCACTCATTTTTCCATGAATGACTCTGCTTTCTCCTTCCTTATGGCTGAAGAGGACTTGATTTTATAGAAAAAACACATCTTCATTCTCCACTCTCCAACTGATGGGCAATTGGGCTGTTTCCAAGGCTTGGCTCTTACAAACTGGGCCACTGTCAACATGGATGCACACGTATCACTGTTGTATGATTCTTTTAATACTTTGGAAAGGTACCTAACAGAGGGGTGGCTCGGTTTTTCCTAAATGTTTACGAGAATGGAGTCGACTGATCACAAAGACGTAAAAGTCATAAACTGATATATGCTAACAACAGAGCTCGAAAACACTTCAAGGAAAAATAACCAAATAGAGAGGGGGAAAAAGGCAATTCAACCCTAATATTTGGAAACTTCAGAAAGTCATTCTATAAACATTTCTATCCAGTGTTACTGAAATATAATTGACAAGTATATCCACACATATTTAAAGTGTACAACACATGATAATTGCGTACACTGCGAAATGATTATACACCAGTCATCTCACATAGCTATCTCACATTCTGAAGGGATAAATCATCTAAGCAGAAAATTTTTAAATGTTTACACATGATATGAACAGCATTAATCAAGTAGACCTAGCAGACCTCCACAGAATTTTTCACCCCTAATTGTAGAAAATACATCTTTACAGGTCTACCTGGAACATTTCCAACATAAACCACATAGTAGGCCACACAAGAAATCTCGATAGATTGAACAAAATTAAATAAAACAAAAGACATTCTTTGACACAGCAAACTGAAATGAGAAATCAACAACAAAGAGAAATCAGGAAAATTTTAAATGTGAAAATCAAGCTACATAGGGCTACGTAAACAATATGTCACGGAAAAATTCCAGGGAAACCTCAAACCTTAAAGGAAAATGGACAGCCAGCTGTGTCGGTGAATGCCTGTAATTCCAGCACTGGGGAAGGCTGAGGCAGGAAGATGGCAAGGTCTAGCTAACCCCAGACAATTTAAGGAGACTTTGACTCAAAAAATCTAAGAGGGCCAGGGAAATGGGTCAGTGTGAAGGCCTCAGTTTATCCTCTGTACCGGACACAGACACACACAAACACAAACACACATACACACACGTGGAATAAAACCCCATATGTATAATTAAAAATTGTGTATTTCATATATGAAACATCACTTGCAAAATTACCCACATTTCACTATATATACACATTTGGTCAAAAGCCAGGAGATCTGCCCAAATGGATGGGCATGACTCAGAGGCCAAGCCTGCCTGCTACCGTCTCCATGGTTTACAGAATCCACCCCGGCCCCGGAACCACGGCCACAGTCCTGAGCTGCCACCTCACTGCCACCATGATGGTTGAGCTGGGTGATGGTCTTGCCCCTCTCTGTGCACAGCGAGTTTACACCTGGGCCTTCGCAATTAGCCTCACTAACCATGATCCAACTCCTCCAAGTATATACTCAGTATCTATGTCTTCCCTCAAAAAAGGAGGCCCTGCCTATCTCACGGGCAGGGCGAGATGGCACGACACACTGAACAAAACAATGGCCTTGGCTCACTTGGCGGACTGAACAGACGTGTCATCCACTGCCTGGGGTTTCCCTGTGAAAGGACCCTGAAGACCAGCACGCTAAGACAGGAGCTGTTTCACTCAGGGCAAATGACCCTTCAGGTTGGGCCCTAAAACCACTCTTAGGGGAAGCAGAGCCCCGTGAGGGAGACAAGGCTACCTGTGGGGTGGGTCCCTCGCCTGGGAAATAGTGTCCTGCTCAGGGTGGGGACGGGACCTGGGGCAGGACCTTCTGAATGACGGAGCTGCCAAAAAGCCCCATGGCCCCAGCTGGGCCTCCCCCAACCACACTTGTCACACAAGTCTCCAAATGGCAGCACAGTCCCGTTTTCCAGCCATGCCAGGAGGAGATGTCCCTTTCAATCTGTGAGGCGGGATGTGTACCGAGATTTCACTGCACAGTCCGGGGCGGGAATCGCACCTGGGACAACTCAATGAAACTCAAACACAATTACATCATGTACTGAGTCCAACATTTCCTTTTCTTGCAATGCCCCTTGACAGAGTACTTCCAAAGCGTGTTGAAGAAACGTGACTCACAGGATTCCCAAGCTGGCTCAGGAGAAACTTCATTTGAATGGCACAGGAGGGTTCTAATCCTCTGTCTAACTCTAAGGGAGGAAATTGGAGGCGTGGGAGGTTGAGGAAAGGACTGAGGGAAGGCGGGAAAAAAGGAAGCAGGGAGCGGAGGATGTGGGGTGTGAATAGGAGGCAGCCAGGGCAATAGGGACTTGTGGATGTCAGGGAAGCCAGAGAGTTCAATGGGCACCTGTTCCTGTAGAGGCTGAGTGGGCACAGCATCCGCTGTCTTGGGCCTGTGGGAGTGAACACGAGGCTGTGGGGTGATGAAGGGCCTGGGATGTGGGGAGAGGGATCCGGGGAATGGAGGGAGCCCACCGTGCTGGCTTGGTGCATGGGCAAAAGTAGGAAACCAGGAAGGGGCACCTCTGAGAAGCAGGATGGAGGCAAAGGAGTTCCCTGTCAGAAACCAGAGCCAAGTCTGAGAGTGTGAAAGGCCCCCGATCCCCAGCACACTAAGTCATGGGCTGTTTAACTCAGGGAACACGGTCCTTCTCCTTGGCCTCCCACCGCTCTTCCTGGAACAAGGGCCACAGGCGGAAGACAAGGCAACCTCTGCCTCCATTCCTTCATCCTGTAGAATACGGCCTACTCGGGCTGAGTACAGGACCTGGCGAAGGACATTCTGAAAAGGCAGCGATGCCAAAAGCTCCAAAGGCCCTGGCCACATCTCCATTACCCCCTCAGGGCACCCAGGCCTGAGAGGATTGGTAGGTGCCGACATTTACACCTCGTTTGTGGGCGGTGTTGTGTAGGAGATGAAGAAGGTGAAGCCCTGAGAAGGTGCAGAGGTGAAAAACAGCTCCATTTCAGAGCCTGTAGAAGGCGCGGCCCAGGGTGCTCTGTTCTCTCCCTGAGTACAGCTCAGTGAGGGGCAATTCTGCATTCTGGGCTTCTACACAGCCATTCAAGCAATGATCTCTAAGGGTAGAAATGAGAACAAGGACCCTGGAGTAGCTGTCTCCTGGCTACAGGCCTTTGTGGGGTGTCAGCCTCAGACCTGCACAGAGCCACACAGTAGGAAGTGACAGGGGCCGTCCGCTACCGGTCAGGAGGCGGTGCATTTTTGCAGTACTGAGTTTCACTCTGTATTAGTAGCCACCAGAGGGAGGCCTGGCAACCATGAACACCCACATTATGCCTTTATTTTTTTACAACATGAAAGAGGGAGAGAGAGAGGGCCAAAAGTGGAGAGGTAGGTAACACATGACGGAGGAGCTCACCGGGTCATAGAGTGTTTGGGAATTTGGTCAAAGTGGGATTCTCTGATATCCATTGTTGGAAATAGCCTGCATCTTAATAGATAATTTTGTAGGTTATGTAATTTTGTGGAATTGGGTTTTAGATTCTTGACTATTAGCGAAGTCTACACAAACACCTGTAAATGTCCTCTGAAAACCTCTAGCCAGTTCAACAAACTCATCCACGATTCTATTAACGTGTGGGTATTTAAAATTCAGGACGCTATCTTTTTGTGCAATCTACTTTTCTACGTAATGTCCAAGGTCAGGGATGTAAACAAGGCACAATATCTGTCAATTCAAAACATTTTGTCCCAACCGCTCCGAGAAGTGAAACCATAGGGACCCAAGTTCAAAGGCAGCCTCGGCGACTTAACAGACACAGGGAGGACCGTTCTCAAAGTAAACATGTGGAAAGAGGGGTATTGCTGATGGTCAAGGCCACTGGGCTCCCTCCTCATGCCCACAAGCACACAGAAATTACGCAGAATGATAAACAATTAATGTGCACGAGCTTTGGATAGTGATTCATAAGGTGACTGTGGTATTTTTCTGAACATTCGATAAATGGAAACATTTGTTTTAGTCGCAAGACAACAGCCTAAATGACTACTTGACATCAGTGACAGAATTTGAAAAGAACCACTGCGTGAACTCCTTGTAACCTTTAAAAATCTTCATTTAGCTCAGTGGTGCTTCAGCTGCCTCCAAAAGTCAAGATCCAGAGTGTTATTTCTGGTACAAAAATTATTTAATTAATTTAAACTTTTTCCAAATTCACCTTCTCCAAGAAATTAGGGAAATGAGTCCAGATGAATTTAACCAGAGATGGTAGAGGAGAAACAAACTGAGGCAGGTTCCATTTTGATTTAGACATGTGGAGCTTCTCCTGTCTGTCACAGCTCTCAAAGTACAGCTCAATGCCAGGGTGTCAATGATGTTCACATCTGAGTATTGTCACCGTGTGTGACTCGCGTTATCTCCCGTTACCAAGCTTCCAGTGAATTCGTAATTATTTGATCAGAAACAGAACCATCTAACAAAACTAGGTGCTAGTCAGATGTTCAAAAGCAACCGTGCCATTAACAGCAGCGTTCAATTTCAGGCCACTTTGACACTCGCTTTGCTGCTATACGAGATGGATTTTGGCTGCCATCTTGTCGAGAAATGGAAAAAGTTTCAGAATATAAATGAGAGATCTGTTTTTTCTTTGGCTGCTACAGTTGAGGTGCTTTGGCGCCGCCTTGTGGACACATGGGGAAACACTCTTCGGTGTAAACCACAGATTGCCTTTTGCTTGCTGCTACCGAATTAAGATTCTTTGGTGCCCTCTTGTGGACAAGTGGAAGAATGCGCTTGACTCTAGAATCAAAGTGCAGACAACTTCCTGACTTACTGATCGGCGTATCCTGTGTACCTTTTGTCCCTAAAAATAAATACAGGCTTATGAAATACAATGGGAGCGCCGGGAAGTTAAATGAAAGTACAACAGCCCATAATTTCACTTTACCGCCGACTCCAGATTCTGAATCCTCGGGCAAGGATGTCCTAAAATTCACAGTGCCATTTCTGTTTCAGTATAAAGCCTGCTTTTCTGCTGTTTGAGCGCTACCCTAGTAACTTGTTCTGATACTGGATTCTCAATTTATTTACCCACAATCGATCTTCTTTATTTAGACAACGAGCCTGGAGTTTGGCTATGTTCAGTTATCTCAGTCACTTTAAGGGTACTTTTTCATCCTCCTCTTCCTCTTCATCTACTTCATTTTACAAGTGTTTATACAGTGTGATCTTGGCAAAATCGTATAAATCTTGTCATCCTATATATTCCAGTGCCTTTCTCATGTATTTAGAAGTTTAGCAGATACTTTCTACTTGCCTTGCAGAGAGTCCCATCATTTTTTGCCACTCAGTGAATGCATTAAGCCCTCGTTTCCAGTTCCCCCCTCAAGAACACCAGGTACCATTCAACTTCTGTGTCACATTTGTGCCAACACGAAATGGACAAGGCCATATTCAGTTATTCTTTTCATTTGCAGTGATCAGAGAAATAGACTGGAAGATATGGAAACAACTCCAGATGTGCTCAGCTCCCCCATCTTGGACAAAGGAGCCGACCATCCTCACTGGAGGAAAGAGCGCCTCTTTAATAAATGTTGTTGGAAAAACTGGATCTCAACCTGCCATAGATTAAAACTAGACCCTTATCTTTCACCATGAACTATATTAAAATCCAAGTGGATTAAAGATCTAAATATTAAAACAGAAACACTGAACTTGCTGGAAGATAAGTTAGGCAGAACTCTCAAAGACATTGGCATAGGAAAAGACTTTATGAACAAATCCTCAGTAGCTCAGGAACTACCAGAAAGAATCAACAACTGGGATCTCATCTCATTAAAAAGCTTCTGCACTGCAAAAGAAACCATCAAAAGAACTAAAAGATACCTACAATGTGGGAAACTATTTTACCAGCGGCTCCTAAGACAAAGGACTATTATCTAGAATATATAAAGAACTCAAAACAATCAGCCCCCCCCCAAGTATAAAGACTCAATTCAAATACAGGCATCAGAACTGAACAAACTTTTCTCAGACCAAGAAGTAAAAGCAGCAAGTAAATATATGAAAAAATGCTCCACATCTCTGGTCATTTGAGAGATGCAGATGAAAACAACACTGAGATTCCACCTCACCTCACAAAGAATGGCTGCTATCAAGAAATCACACAACAACAAATATTGGCGGGGATGTGGGGAGAAAGGAACCCTTCTCCATTGTTGGTGGGAGTGCAGACTGGTGCAACCACTGTGGAAATCCATATGGAGATACCTCAAAGAGCTGGGACTAGAGGTTCCTTCTGACCCAGCCATCCCTCTGCTGGGTATCTTTCCAAAAGAATTAAAAGAATCATATCACAGTGATGTATGCACACCTATGTTTATAGCGGCAAGGTTTGTAATAGACAAAATTTGGAAACAGCCCATTTTCCCATCAGTTGGAGACTGGATAAAGATGTGGTTTTTCTATAAAATGGAGTACTACTCAGCCACAAAGAATGAGAAATTAGATTCATTCACAGGAAAATGGATACATATTGAGGATATACTCCTAAGTGAAATACATAAGTCACACATGGGTAAATACCGAATAGTTTCTCTGGTGTGAACAAACTATAATAGTACATAAGATCCTAATGACATAATTGACCATGTGAAATAGGAAGAAAAGGGCTAAAGGTGTAGGGAAAGTGGAAAGGGTAGGGGAAAGGTAATAAGGGAAAGAAAAAAATAGGAGAAAATGAAAAAATGGAAGTAAAATGTTTGTAAATGGGGAGGTGAGGAGGGGGTGAAGGGAGGGCAGGGACAAGGGGAAAAAATGAGAACCAAGACCTGTCATGTAGAGGTACAGGATCCCAATGATGAATGTAACTGTACTGTATACCTAAAATGTACCAATAAACTCAATGAGAAAAAAAGAAAAGAACCGCTCCTGCAGAGCACTGCACAAGGCGCTGTCCACATGTGCCTCGCATTTCATGGTGGTGTGCCTTTTCTATGGCCCCGTGGGGTTTACCTACATTCGTCCTGCCTCAGCCGCCTCCATGAGTGAGGACCAGATGGCGGCCATCGTATACAGTGCCGTCACCCCATTGCTGAATCCTCTGATCTACACTCTCAGGAATAAGGAGGTGATGCTGGCTCTCAGGAAGAGCTTGGGGAGGAAGCTGTGTTAAGACCGACAGCAGCAACAGCAGGACAAATGAGCCCAGTGTCCAATTCACATTGAAACGTTCATTACTTAACTTGTAGTAAATGATTAGTTTACCTGACATTTGTTTTTCTCTCAGAAATGTTGAGTAAATTCAACCAGAGAAGGAATAAACAAAATAAATTTCATAATCTCACGACACGTACAAGGCCAATGCCAGGGGGAGATGGTAAGCCTGGAGGGTTGGCAGCTCTGGGATGAAAAGACAGACCTTGCTGATGGTACTAGTCTCTAGAAAAGTCCACAGCTGAAAAAGAGCATGGGTTTATTTCTGAAGATGATTCCTCCTGCATGGCATACTACAGCTCGAGAAGAAATCCAATGTAACATCCACCATACTGGAGAAGGTTTAATCAATGTCCAACTTGGGAAGAGGTTGCTCAAACCACAGAACAACTACAGAAGAACCTCACTTCAGGGTTTCAAGTGTTAACTTCCCACAGTGACGGAGTAAAAACTAGCCACGAGAGACAGTCATGGAGAAGATGTAGGCTAGATGTAGACCCACAAAGAAGACTGAGCTCCAGATGGGAAAGACACAGGACCGCAGTCTCCGTGGTGAGAAGCCAGGCCTGGCCTGTGTGGCATTCAGAAGTGGCTGGATCTGAAAGTGTGATTATTAAGTCCAGTGGTGTTTGGACCCCCACCCCACTGTCTACATCCAGCACAGACATGAGGGGTCCTATTGCCTTACTCACACTTCAGACTGGATGATTTATAGCAGCCTAGAATGGACACAGGGGACCCTGGAAGGTGGACACCTCACAAACCCGCAGGCGGTGAAACTAGAGGCAGAAAGCTGTGACTTGCTAGACCCTATGACTGGAGATTCTGGAAAGTTATTACTCATTCAAATCTACAAAGGAATTTTTCTGAATTCAGTTTTTTTCTCTGTTGGTTTTCTGGGGCTTGGGTTTTATTCTGTTTTTCTTTATTTTGATTTTTTTCTTGTTTGCACTTTATTAATTTTATCTAATTATATTAATTTCCTTTGATTCCTTAGTAGGACCTCTGATCCCACCTTTCCTCCTTCTCGTCCCCCAGCTAATTTGTCAAACTTTATTCATTTTCCCATCCCCCGTCCTCTGTATCTTTACTGGTGTAACAATTAAGCTTTATTAATCTTCAGCTAGTTAACGCTCTGCTATGACTGTTGAAGTATTTGTATTGTTAATGGAAGTATAGCTGTTGCATTTAGTGTATATTTACTCTACGTCATTGTTTTGTTTGTCTTAGTGCTTATACTATGATAATATATCCCTTTTCTATGTGGTACATTAGTGGATATTATGGTATCTCATCATCAAGTTTGTCTTTGTTACCGTTACTGTTGCTAATGTAGTTTTTATTGCCAGGATGGTGTAGTTGTTGCTATTAATTTGCTTTCTCTGTATGCCAATATCTGAATTGTCGGTGTCATGGACGATACAGGAGCCCACTCCCAGAAAACTGGTGCTGAACCAGGTACACTGCATCCTTTCCTCTTAAATAAAAAGAAGTGGCTGGATCTTAAGACAGAGTCAAAATTCTATAGCCACACCCAGAGTACATAGCTGAAAAGCATACACTAAAGAGATCTCCATATTAGCAACAAAGTTTTTCCACTATAAACAACTCCAAAATCTACACACACACACACACACACCAACACAGGAAACATGAGAAGACAGCGCAGTAAGATACCACCAACTTCCACAAAGCAAATTCATGGGTTACCAAAGGGGATGAAAAAAACCTCAGGGCTGAATTCTTTGAAGTAATAAAAGAGGACATAAAAAAATACCAGGTCACTCCTCTGATGAGTATCACACACCCATGGTCCAATCACCTCAATATAAAGGCCCACCTACGAGCACAGGAGGCTTTAAGAGAACAAATGCTCCTAAGTTTTAGTCAACTCTACTGTAGAACAATTTACTACAATGATACGCCCACTTTAAGGGCAGAGTCTGATGAATTTTGACCAATGTACATACTGAAGTAATCACCACCTCAATAGTTTCCTCATGCTACTTTACAGTCAGTGTCCTATCCCACCCCGAGAGAGTCTCGGGCGACTGTTAATCTAATTCCAGTATACATTGGTTTTGCCTATGTTAGAATAGGCAATTTACAGTTGACATTTTCAGTAAGCCTAATGCTTTTCGGATTTTTTTCATGTTGTTAATTTATTTTTGTCTTTTTATCATCGTTGGAAAACCTAAAAGAGCAGAAAGAACCGATCAGGAGGTAATAACTGCAGGACGCAATGAATTTCCCTAGAGCTAAATTGCAGAAAGAAGGGGAGAAGAAGGGTGGTGTTAGTGGAGATGGAAGAGAAACATGGCTCAGTTGATGTTTACACCTCTGCCAGGGCAGCTCCATGGTCCTAAGGAGCTGGGAGAGGGCAGGGGGCAAGACCTCTAGGAAGGGCCCAGCCCACCACGGCTGGGTGAGCTCTGAGGTGACCAGGGGGCTGGGCAATGTGAAGGTGACACAGCGCTGGGATAGGTGCTGCTGGGGCACGGGCAGCAATGGGGAACATCCGATTCTTCTGTCTACTTTTGTCTTCCACCCTCCACTGTCAGCAAAGAACTAACAGACGATCAGGTGACAAACGGCATGGAGAAGTGATGCTTTCACAGCTCTAGCCTAAGCGTCGCAGAGTGCAGAGAAGCGAACATCCAGAGCCCAGAGACAGTAGTTAGTTGATGGTCACAGACTCAGTACTTCTCACACGTAGGTGAGAAAAACCCATGCAGAACCGCTCACCAGTGACTTAACTATTCCACTTAGAATCAACGTCACTTTGGCTTTTCTGCGGCTACCTTAAGTCTGGTAGGTAAGATTAGCTTGAAACATGTAAAAAACATCGTGAAGGAGACGGATCCAGGAGGCTTGGTGAGGGAGCAGTGGTTACATCTCCCACAGTCCTTGTTGACTACAGTGTTTCTCGTTTGCTGTACTCGTTTCCCAGGCCAGTGAAGCGACCCAGGCTGCCCTCACGTCTGGGAGAACAGACTCAGCTCAGCGTATGTGAAGAAAGGGCAGCCAGTGGAAAAGGACAAAGAGGGAATGATGAACAGGACTTAGGGACTCTGATTCTGCGGAACTTCCCAGTACCCCCAATTCTTACTTTGGATAACTGTCTCTCACCCTTTATATTGTTTCTGTATCCTCAATGAAAAATATCAGACCACAGAACTGTACAGTACAAGCTCGACATGGAGATATGAACAAGCAGACTTTGGAGATATGAACAGAACAAGCCAGGAGAGCTGGACACTCTCAGGGGACTCACAGCCAAGACACTGCAATTTCCTGGCTGCAGGATGGGGGGAAGCCCACGGATGTCATTGACTGAAGTTACTGCCTAGTGGACAGAAAGAACATTTTTCCAAATCAGAGGATCTTTCTTCTACCATTTGATCTCCCCGATAGTGAGGGAGCATTGTCTTGGCCCGTAGTGGATCCAGCTCTTAGGATTTGCTTTACTGTAGAGACATTTTACTGTGTATCTACCTGGGTTATTTCAGAGAGGCTCCCTATTTGCTGAGCTCTTAGGTTGTTTAAAAAAAAAAGGGTAACTTTATCACAAGATTTCTGAAAATATCAAGATAAAGGTATATTTTAAAATATACGTTCTGCGATACTACATTATTCATGTTAAAATGTACTAAAACCTACTAACATTTACCTAATGTCCGTCTATGATGTTTCCCACCCATACAACACTGGGATATGAACAAACTCTGACTCGGGTCTTGGCACTTTTTAAAGAGCACAGCCTTCCCCCGATTTCTCAGTTCTACATTTCTCATTTATTTCACACCATCAGAATGCCCTTTCCTGGTCGTGTTCGGACCAGTCTCCTCAGGGACACTTCCGTCCCTGACACTTCCGATCTCGGCCACGACAGCTCTGCACAGCCTGCTCTTTCACAGCGCTGCCCTCGAAGCTCAGCTCTGTCATGCACCTCTGACCGCTGCCAGCCTCTACCCAACTCTCCCGTTCCAAAGCTGCTCCAGCAGCTTTAGATATTTTGGAATTTATAGCAATACCCTCCCGATACGACCAATGCATCAGTTCATCTGTGCCTTTATAACAAACTCCTTAATACTGGATCATTTATAAAGAACAGAAATGTATTTCTCTCAGTTGTGGAGGCTGGAACTGCAAGTCTGACGTCTGGTGAGGGTGCTGTATAGGGCTGCATCCCCCGAGGGATGGATGCTGTGTCCTCACTAGGGCCTATCTAGTACTCAGGGCAATAGTCTCCTTCAGGGGACTTACCTCCAAAAGTGCCCCTCCTAATGCTATCATACTGCACCCGAAATCCCAACATATGGATCTTGTGGGAGACATATACATTCAATCTACAGCATATAATGATGTAAAATAGATAATATGTATGCTCTCTTGCGGTTCCTGGTTTAGCACTTTAAGTAATTTTCAAGTAAATATGATGCTATCATCTCAATTTTTCAGGGGTAAAAAAATCAGAAATTGGAGCTACTAAACAAGTAGCTCAGGCTGGGTGTGGTGGTGTATGCCTGCAATTCCAGCACTCGGGAGGCTGAGGCAGGAGGATCGCTGTGAGTTCGAGACCAGAGTGGGCTACATAGTGAGTTCCAGGTCAGCCTCAACTACCTAGTGAGACCCTGTCTCAAAAAACAAACAAACAAGTAGCTCAAAGAAACAATGCTAATGCTTGGTAGGACTAGAATTATATCCTGGTTATAAATGCTGCTCTGTAAGTGCCAGCTCTGAGTCCAGACAGTCTACAGAGGATTAAGAATGAAGTCATGCAATTTTGAAATATCAGTTAAATACAGTTTAACCCAGACCATTTGATAGCAGTGAAAAATAACACCTTAAATCAAAGGTGGCAAAACTATGGCACAAGTGCACACGCAGAGCCTTCTCTCTCAGCACGTGAGGCAGATCTGCCAGCATAGTCCCAGCCACTGAGCATTCATAATAGTAGTGTGGGCACTTTGCAATAAATAAATAAATAGGTTTGGATCGCACATTTTGTATTTGATCTCTAAAAGGTTTGCCATCACTACACTACAGCGATCTTTGTCACAGCCATTGCGACTTAACTCGGGTTTTGTCTTCTACTAAATGAATATAATTTAAAACTTACACATACAAGGAACTTTTGAAATAACTGCAGAAAACAACACATTATTATTAGGGTAGTTGAACGATGGGAGGTTATTCTTGGATACTGTCCAATATAGTTAATATTTATCTGGCAGTCAGCACAGCATATCAGAGAGCAGCCACACGCATCTGTGAGAGATAAGCAGGGAGGCCCCAGGATTGGCACAGAGCTCCTTGGGTCACATGTGCCATGACTGTGTCATTGCTCAAACTCGGTCTACTCTGGGTCCGCCTTTTGTTCGCTGTGCTGGGGCTTGAACTCAGGGCTTCCTGCGTGGGGCAAGAGACCTACCACTGCGCTGCAACACAAACTGCACATGATCCCATTTTAAATGGATATTCCTAGCTGGCATCTTTCCTACTGTTTATTGCTTCCTACCTCCGCGAAGTATTTAAAAAGAGTGAGGGATTAAGTCTCTTTGAAATATCTTATTAGAGATAAGATAAAAACAAAACGAAAGAAAGTGAAGCTTTGATATACGCATTTTGCCTGTCAATGTCACAAGAATGGGTAACTGGAAAGAGTTTGGAGAACCCTGCCGTTATTCATTTTTTCTGCCAGACTGGAGATGGTAGGAATTACTGCTCTGCACCGAAATTAGTGCCTCCTGAAACCTGTGCCTGGAAATAGCTCACACAGAGCAAGTGGAAGCTGATTAAATCCACCAGTTTTCCAGTTTTTATGAAATTAAAATGGTGTCCAGGGAATAGGTTCTTGTCAAGAAGGTTCACGTTTTATCGTGTTTTACCAGCGAATCGCCCGGGGACTCATTAGGAAGCTTGCAGATCAGCACACTATTAAAGCGTTCTGTATGCTCTCACTGAGTCAGAAAGTTCCATATCGTTGAGGTGTTTCTTACCTTTTTCCCAGGAGAGGAGGATGATTCCTCAGAGCACAGGAGCTCACCACTTCCAAGGCTGTCGGAGAGGTGTCAGATTGGCCCAGGAGTCGCCGATGCCTCGGTCTCAACCTGTGCCTCAGGCTTCCGTAGTTACTCCTGGAAGAGGTCTTTGGTACCAGCCACTCAGCAGACGTGTTGCAATAAACTTTCTCGGAGAGGAAGGATTCTACAGCAAAAAAGTATGTGGTTTCACACAAAGCAACACCGAACAGCACAGTAATCACTACTGAAAAAGGAAGACACGTTAGGAAATCCCGAGGGTATTTACCTTCCTCTAAAAGCCACACAGCAGAATAACTGAGATCTGGAAGCGTATGAGTAGCAACTGTACACCTTTGTGTGGGGAACATTAGGTGCACATCTCCATACATATGGACATATACGTTGAATTATTTCATGGAGCTGGTTATTCTGACAGTTATATTTGCAGCACTTTAAATAACTGTGTTGACCTGCGTAAATACTGAGTAGCTTCTCTGGTGTAAAACACTAAAAGTCAAAATAAGATCCAAATTATATAACTGATAATGTAAAGCAGGAAGAAAAGGGCTAAAGGTGTAGGGGAAGTGGGAAGAGTAGGGGAAAGGAAATAAGGGAAAATAAAAAATATGAGAAAAGGAAAAAATGGAAACAAAGTCTTCATAAAATAGGGGAGGGTGGAGGATATGGAGGGCAGGGGTATGGGGAAAAAATGAGAACCACGATCTGTCATGTAACGGTACAAGATCCCAATGATGAATATAACTGTAACGTATACCTAAAAGTACCAATAAACTCAATGAAAAATAACTGTTGAATTTTATCATGTAATTTCATGCTTTTCCACAATTCACCATTGCTCATAAATTATGGTATGAATTTTCATAATGAAAACAACACTAAAATATGCAGTTTTATGTCTGGTTTTTGCTACTAGATCATCCATAGTTTTCATCTCTTTTCAAGAGCTATAAGCATGTTATAAACTCATATGTACTAAGTACTTATAATGTTAATAAACAGTACAAATACACTCACATATAGACCTTTCATAAAACTATATATTGAATATTTTGTTAAATTATTCTGTGACATGTGAATCATCATATTTAAGAATATACGAGAGATTCTGGGCTAGAAAAATTTAGACGAGAACAGAACACTGATAGTAGTGTGAGAAATCAGTTCCCTTTTCTTTTTCGGGTTTTCTGTTTGTTTGTTTTGGTACCGGGGATTGAACTCGGGTCCTTGCGCTTGCAAGGCAGGCCACCGAACCGCTGAGCTAAATCCCCGGCTCTTTTCCCTTTTCTTTAGCTGAACCTTTACATTCTAAACTTATCATTATGTTCCCCGGCTACAGAAATTCTTCCGGCATTACAGTGGGAAGAGTCACCCAGCCACCATGACCCTCTTCCTTGCTTTGTTTGTATAAGGAACTCATGAGTGTTGGCGTAGAGGAAGAGGACGGGTGCGGGCGAGGAACAGGACGGAGCTAACACTCCCACGTACCTTTCTGTCGGAACCAGCCTGCGAGCTTGAACCTGACCGAGGTTCTCGAGGAGAACGAAAAAGAAAGACACAGAAACAGGCGAACATCCTGGGGTTCAGCTCGCCCTTTGACCTAGGGCCTCAGACGACTGGAGCGCGTTGGCTTTATTCACTCAGACGCAGATTCGAGCAATCAGGGGTCCACAGGATCCATCTGCCTCACACCCCCGGTATTTCTCCGGGTAAACAACCTCACCTCGGGTGTGGTTACTTTTCCCTGCAGCTTGTTCGCGCACTTGAACACCCTTTCTGCTCAGTGCTCCCGGAGAAGGGCAATTAGGCCGCAATCTTCCCATGTGGGCTCCCACACCTTTCGTGTATTTTAGCCCACGTGAAAACATCTATTCAGCTATCCTTAATTACAAATGAAAATTAGTGTTTCTGGGTGCAGAGCTATACTGCGCAAGAACATCCCTGCGTTCCCAAACCGGCACAGAACATACGCTCTCATCCCTTTAAAACGGCAGAGAAAACCTTGAAGATGATGTCAAAACGACTTCACTTATCAAATGGAAATTGCGTTCTTATTTTTAATAGGGTTCACTGTTTGAAAATCCCTCTCCTGGTGTATATTTGAACATATCAACAAATTTAATGTTAGTCTAAAAGAAACAAAGTCAATTTCTTCATAATTTGTGTTATATGTTTGCTTTTCACTTATGCCCCCAAACTGGTACAACTAAGAACTAAATCAGACTTTGAGGCTAACTAGAGAAGGGAGTAGCTCTTCATCCTCACATCTCAGAATTGTCTTCATTATTCCCCAGTGCCAGTCTTGCTCAAATAAAGCCCGAATTCATAGTAGAATAGGAGAGACGTCTGACAAAAGCCTAAGACTGTGAACACAGTGGCCATGAACCTGTATTCTTGTGCTCTGTTCGTTTTCAAAAACAGGCAGCAAAGTACAACTTTTACTTTGGAAATGTGGTCAGCCTAAAAACAAATCAAAAAGTGAGTATGGCAAAGTACAAATAAAGAGCAAAGTACAGAACCGATAGAAGCAAACGAGATGGATGTTTTGTGAGGGAAGTAGGGAGGGTAAAATGATTTATGATATGTCACTTTCATGCAGCAAATATCAATAATGAATAAGGAAGAAAAATATAAACATTGTATGGCATAAACATGAACTAAAAATAGCAGCAGTAAGGATGAAACTGGGGAAAGGGTTTTAGTGGAGGTAGAGGGAGGGAAGGGGAAGGGATTTAAAAAAATCAACCTGTGTTACAGACGTGCATCCGCTGTCGAAGAGGACTGTAAACTTCTTGTACAGCAAACGTGTATACAAACAAAGAAGCAACTAGGCGTTCCCCACTCAAGTTAACAATTCATTAACCACAACACCCGTTTGTTATTTAAGTTGTCTTTTTATTGGATACACAGCAACAAGTTTAAGCCTTACATCCTGGGTTCTTTGAAGAAATGCTTTAAATCAACTTCAAATATGATCTAAGTATCTCCCTCACCGCCAACATGCTGTTTGAAAGCTTGATTTTTTGACAGATATAAGGAGCTTTATGCCGGGGATTTAGCTCAGCGGTTCGGCGGCCTGCCCTGCAAGCGCAAGGACCCGAGTTCCATCCCCGGTACCGCCCCCTCCAGCAAAAAAAAAAGAGCTTTATTATTTTATTAGTAATGTTTGCGGTTCGTAACGCTGATTTTCACGGAGGAGAGTTGACACGTGTGCAGAACATATCTTAATTCTTTCGTATCTCCCTCCCCTCCCTCTCTTGCGCCACCCTCCATCTCCTGGAAACCCTGAGTTAAGGTATTAGTGTACATATTGGGTGGCAAGGAAAATGCAATAAACAACAAATTATCCCGTGATACACACAACTTGTACAAAACTCTGCTACATCAGGTAGTTTTTCGCTTCCTTTTCAGAAGTTGTGTCGGGTTTCTGCCAACTCACTTTATTTTGCCTTGACACTTTTGGCTGACGTATATTTGTGAGTCAGTTTATTACAAAGACCTATAAAACATATAAAAATTAGATCAACCAAGATTTTGGATTCAATGTAGTACTCTCATAATCCCCATATGGCAATAGGATTAATTTACCCACTCAAATGGTGAAGGAAGCTATCTTGTCAAACACACAATTCCCAAGTTACTATCTGAAACTAACATTTCTCTAATAAAACATGGGGGAAACACTCAAAATCACAGGCACAAGAAAAGACTTCCTGATTAGAACACCAATAGTGCTGGAGACAACACCAAGAATCAACAAACAAATACATGTCAAATTCAAAAACCTCTGCATAGCAAAAGAAACATTAACATAGTTAAGAAATGGCCTCCGGAATGGGACAGTATCTCTTCCAGCTAGTCTTTCAATAGAAGATTAATATCTAGAATATATAAAGAATTCAAACAACAATACAAAAATAATCAATAAATGGACATTTGCCTTGAAAAGATGCTTCTCAAAAGAAGCACAAATGGCCAATAATTATATAAAAATGTTTGAAATCTTTAGCCATTAAGGAAATACAAATCAGAAACTACATTGAGATGGTGTCTTACCTTTGTCAGAATCCTTGTCAGAATAATTATCAAGTATACAGGTACATACTGACAAGGGTGTAGGATAAAGGAACTTTTCTAATGTGTTGGAGGGATTAAATTAGTACAATCATTGTGGAAATCAATACGAAGTTTCCTGAAAAAGCTAAGATTACACCTGACATTTGATCCAGCTATCAGACTCTATGGTATATTCCCAAATGAATTAAAGTTGCATACTGGAGTTGCATAGCGCACACCCATGTTTATGGTGGTTCAGTTCGCAATCACTCGGTTGTAGAAATATCCTAGGTGTTGGAATATTTTTCAGCCATAAAGAAGACCAAAATCACGTGATTTGCAGGAAAATGGATGGAGCCAGGAACTATTATGTTAGACGAACTAAGTCAGAGTCCGTCAAATATCACATTTTCTCATATACATAGAATCTAAAAAATGATTAATTATAGAAAACAAGGGAGAAGACACAAAGGTAGCAAACAGACTCGGAAAACAAAAAGGAGATCAAGTAAGGGGACACAGTGGGGGAGTGAAAGTGATCAAAATGCCTCGCACACATGCATGAATATGCAAACCAAAACCCATTGTTCTGTATGAATAAAAATTTTTAAAGTCTACATGTGACAACCCCAAAATACAATCAATCAAAAGCTATAGGATGACTTTTTTAATCCCAAGTAACCCAGGTTTCCTCATTTAGAGTCTATCACCTAAAAATTTCTGTCCAAGGATTGCTGCTGCCTTCAGTCCTACACCGGAGCCTATGTGCGTGGGCCACGCCTTCTCCCACATGAACCCCACGGTGTGTGCAGCACGCAGTTGAGAGATTTAGTGAGTAGCAGTGGACGCTGAAAATTCTGTCTACATTTAGAATGCATCTTCTCATATTTCCATCTTTATGATTTTGATCTGGTTGTCTCTGACTTTCATTTCCCTCTGATACCTAACAGAAGTCTCTGAGAGTGATTATAGTTAGACAATGAATGTTGCAAGATGCCAGATGTTGGGATTTACAGATTCAAAATAAGTCAGAATAGTAGTGGCAGACTTTTCTAACATATGGGATAATTTCTAACTCGATTCAATAATAATTTAAAATGTTGATGTCTTATGCTAAACATTTTCCAAACTTTTAAAAAATCTTCTTCCTCTCAATATTTTTACCATTTCCTCTGCTTATACTAGATTAATGAGTACTTAAATTTAGGGAAAAGGAGACAACTGACTGGGTAAAATTCAGTATTGTAGAGAAGATACAACAGGCCCTCTTCATTCATGGTCTCTCATCCTATGGTCAACTTCAGCCCAGATGTACTATATTACACAGAAAAGTGTAGAAATTAACAATTCACACATTTTACATTGCACATTGTACTGATGAAGTCTCCTACCATTCTATCCCGGCCCATATGTACATGAATCATGCCAGTACAGTGTACCCACCCTGCATGTGCTACCATCTGTTAATCCAGCGATGGCAAACCTTTTAGAGCTTTCAGTACTAACAAACAACCTGCTGCAGCATGCATGCCCTAAGTTTGCCACCAATGAGTTAGTCACTCAGAAGCCCTCTCGGTTATCAGATCAACTGTCCTGGAAAAGCAATGCTGGTGTTTAGTGACCCTTGTTTTGCTAAGCAAGCCCCAAAGTGCAAGAGTAGTGACGCTGGTGACTCAGGTATGGCCAAGTGACGCTGGAAAGTGCTTCCATTAAATGGAGAGATGAGGCTGGGTATAGACCCTGAGTTCAATGTCCAGGATTTGGGAGGGAGGGAGGGAGGGAAAGGGAGAGGGAGAGGGAGAGGGAGAG
>NW_022900949.1:22175-33724 GCF_012274545.1 Fukomys damarensis
GAGAGAGAGAGAGAGAGAGAGAGAGAGAGAGAGGAGAGAGAGAGATTCCTATTTAATATAGGGGAAAATGGAGGTTGCTAAGATCTATGGTTAGAATGACTATTCTAGCCATGATATTCGGGGGGGGGAGGGAATTCATGCTAGCTTTTTTGTGGCCCCTGGAACTGCAAATCTTAAGGCCACAGAGCGTGAACCCACTTAAATTTCAGGTTCAGTCCTACCCATAGTTTCAGACACCCCATTTTCCTAGAACACACCTACCGACAGGAGGGCTACGGATAAGTGATATGTATGCTGTGACACACTTCTTCCTGTTCCTGTTCGCCTGTGAGTTTTGTGCCCTTGGACACTGGTTCCCTCATCTACTCCACATCCAGCGTCTCCCTTGAGAGTGAGGCGCACCCATCCTTGCCTCCTAGGTCTTCTTTTCAGAGGTCATCTCGTCTTGACCCAAAACCCCTTTGTCAGGGCCCTTCTCATGGCAGATTTCACGTCCTGGTTCCTCAGAGTGTAGATGAAGGGGTTGAGGGTGGGCGTGACGATGCCATAGAAGAGAGCCATGATCTTGCCTCTGTCGTGAGCATAACTGGAGGGAGGCTGCACGTACATGCTGATGGCTGTGAAGTAGAAGAAGAAGGCCACAAGCAGATGAGAAGCACAGGTGTTGAAGGCTTTCCAGCGACTCTCTGCAGAGCAGATTTTCATCACAGCCTGAGCAATGAGCACATAAGTGCCCAGGATGAGGGCAAGGGGCACCAGGAGTATCAGAGCCCCCACGACATTAAGCTCAGCTTCATTCACTCGAGTGTCAGTGCAAGCCAGTTTCAAAAGGGCGGGGACTTCACAGAAGAAATGGTCTATCACCCTGCGTCCACACCTCGGGGCCACCACAGTGAGAGTGGACTGGACAAGGGAGTTTGTGAAACCACTTGCCCAGGTCCCAGAAACCATGTGGACACAGCGTCTCCGGTTCATGATGACTGGGTAGTGCAGGGGCTTGCAAATGGCAGCATAACGGTCAAAGGCCATGATGGCCAGGAGTATACACTCGGTGGATCCCAAGGCCAGAAAAATATAAAGCTGGGCAACACAGCCCCCGCGGCTGATGGTCTTTTCTGGTCCCCTCAAGTTGACAAGCATCTGTGGAACTGTGCATGTGGTATAGCAGAGGTCCAGCAGGGAGAGATTGGAGACAAAAAAATACATGGGACTGTTGAGCTGGGGGTCCAGGCGGGAAATTAAAATGATGGATAGATTTCCAAATAGGGCAAAGATGTAGGCCGCCAGAAAGATCATGAAGAGTGGTGTTTCCAGCCAGGGGCGGTCAGAAAATCCCAGCAGGATGAAATCATCCAGCGAGCTCTGATTATTGATCCACATTGTGGCCCTGATGAGCAAAATTCCACGTGAAACCTCGAAATATTCCTTGTTAGGGACCGGTTTGAATGATGAGAGGAAGCCACTGAAAAGTAGAAGCCAGAGATGCCAAGATAAAATGCTGGTTTGCTCTATGTGCACCTTTATCTCGGTGACAAAAAATGATGTTGCTTTCCTTTCTTCTGATTAAGGCGAAATGTTAAGTCAACATTCGCCCATGTCGCATTGAAGACAGCTGAGAAAGGAACAAAATCAGCATCAGCGATAAGACGGGAAGTATCACTTACCTACTGGATGTCTTCTGCTCAGCTATTCGCTACTTCTAGATTTGGACATCTTCTCTCCAAACAGTTTTAGTAGCATTGCCATCAAGTCTGTATGTTGCAGATGTTTACTAATTATAATGGAGCAGACTGACAAAAGCAGCGTTTGCCCAAAACAGGAGGAAGGAGACATAGCAGAAAGGGGGCTGCAGAGCCGTGCCTTCCTGCCAGCTTGTCCTGTCACACCAGCCGTGGCCGCAGTAGCGCAGGTCAGAGACTTGGTGACCAGCACCTGTGTGCCAGGACTCCGCATGCTCCCAGCTTGAGTGCTGCTGCTACTCAGATAATTAAACATAGAGGGAGAAAGTCAACGAAATAGTCATGCACATCTCACTCCTACATTCTAAGTTGTTTGTTTATATTTTATTATGTATTTGTATTAGTGCATGTTTGCAGCACATAATGATTACCTTCATCCTGGGGAGTTTGCACACGTCCATAACACATCTCTGTTCTTTTCTGTCTCCTTCCCCTATGCCACACAGAAGGATAAACGTGAGTCGTTTGTAGGTAAACGGGTGCACCTTGAGATCATAACGTTTAGTGAAATAAATCAAACACACAAGTTTAAATATCACATGGCTTTACTTATATGCAACAGTCAAATGTGCAGCAGACGGCCTCACAGCCTCGTAAAATAATGGCTAGAGCCATGTGGACATGCACAGAGATGCAGCCAAACTTCCTATTTAGCCTTGTGTTTGCGCTGGCGTGAAACATGGTTGGTATCCATCCTGCAAAGGTTATCTTGAGTACAAGAATGATCTTTTGATTTTCTGCTCTTCCTTCTTTATTGATCCTTCTGAATACTGCGCTGTGTTTCTCTTATAAAGTGTGGATACATGATGGGGAGATTTTTCCTTTTTGTAGTTCGACTGGTCTCCTGACTAGATTGATTATACTCTTTCAAATGTGAGTATGTGATTTGTAGAAATGAAAGCATGTGCAAAAGATGCTGAATATTCACTTCATAGCAACTAATTTGAATTTGATTTGAACTGGCAATAACAAAACTTCTCCTTTAGTGCTCTAATATATTAACTAGATTATTTCACCGTCGTCATTTTTCACCTTTGGCTCCAGTTTTGGTGACATTTCTTCACAATTTAACCCAGATTCATAATTTATTTTTCCATTCCAAACCCAATAGGTGAAAGCAAAAGTTATTGCCTATTTTATTCTTAAACATTTTCAAGATTTTTATTACTAATTCAAAAATCAGTACAAATAACCAACCAATGAATAGTTATTTTACCTAGGAAAAATAACAGGCTTTGAATATTGTATCTGGGTTTCTGACAACATTATATCTTGATTTCTTTAACTAGATAATGAGACGTAAAATATCTGCATAAAAAGCCCATAAAATATTCATGACAATTAGACATAATTTCCTTTGTAAATAGAGGGAAAAAATCTACACGATATGACTTATAATGCAAAGAGAAATAAGCAGAAGCATCAATATTAATAGGGACACTTGGATGATTAAAAACCGCTTAAGAATGATTCTAGAAATTTCCAGGTGCCCATGATCTTTGATACAAAGTGAAATTGATCACTTTCTTGAGTCTTTGTTTTGTAGATACTAACATTTATTATCTCTATAACGTCACTTCTCCTTCCAAACTTGTCCTAATTTCTTTCTTTTTCTATTACTCATCCTGGAACTAAGAATCTTTAGGAATATTGTCTTGAAATATGGTTTTGGATCATTTTATGCTACTGAAGAAATGGGACAGATATCATTGACAGTTAGTTAGAGGGTTATTATAAGAATACATAAAATTAATCTTCAGCAACTATTATATTTAGAAGACATTTGCTGTTTTGCAAGATTACTTTTATATGAACGCCCTTAACTAGCATTCAAGTAATTTCTTGTCAAATGAAATGCTAAACAATGTTGAAATGTCATCTTTGACCTAACTAGATTATTTTTGTGTTAAAATCTCTCTCAGGATCACATTGATTAATTGAAGTCAGGAAATCTTTTTCTATATCTGAAGAAAGTTGAGTTTCCTCGCCTGTTACAAAAGTTATTGTCAAATCATTTTTTACAATCTTTGTATTTTTTTGTATTATCTGAGTCCAAGCAGCCAATCGTTTGTTCTAATTATTAAATGTTTTTTAGTTTCTCAGATAAATTCGCACTTTTAGAGTAAAATGTACTTACATTCCTTATTTCAGAGAAGAAGTGAAGTTTTCTAAATAAAGGTACATAGTACGTCTACATATTTAAAACTTAGATATATGTATAAATATTAAAATTTATAGGCACACAGATAATACGAGTGATGATGAACATATGGCTCGTACACTCACAAAGTAGAGTGGAGAGGGGAAAATGGGTAAGAAAGAAAGAGAATGAGGTAGAAAGACAAATATACAAGGATAGCAATGTTCCATGGAATATGCAGAAGATACTTAGCCTGATAAGGATCCGTCATATATGTAAGTATGGAAAGAAGTAGAAGAAGAATATGAAGTACTTAAGGCTGTAATATTGCCTCAAGTGCGTGACTAGTTCAGTTTATTTGCTTGGGGAGGACTATGGGGTGTCCTTGCCTTTCTCACTGGATAAGAAAATTACAAGGATTGGTAGAGCTTCATTAACCTAAATAGAAATTAAAACTCATGCTGCTGAGCCCCAGGAGCGTGCTAACCTAGAGCTGGAGACAGAGGCACCAGCCCAGAGCGAGTGGCGCGTGCAGAAGCATGGGGAGCAGGGAGAAACGTCTGAGCTTGTGGCTGACGACGGTGTGGAGCTTGGTAGTCCTGCTGCCCTCTTCAACACCTGCTGAGTGGCACGTTGATGCTATGTGTCGAGAAGACGCTGCAGGACTGATAATTCGGCGTTCACGCCTCCTCTAATTCATTTTCAGATATTTGCTACGGATTTAATCCAGCCCTGCCTATTGGATTCACTTATTAGAAGTCATCATAGATTTAAACAACCTTTGGTTTGCTAGCGTGGTAGGCTATTTAGAGCTAAACAATTGATAACCCAAATCAGTATTTGTAATGCACATAACAGTTTCAGTCCGGACAAGTGGTAAAAGGCATAACTGAAACAGTTAAGCCAAAATTCCAAAGGTAAATGATATGGATAGTAACACGTGTGTTCTCACAGTACCCCTCCTGTTAAAACACTGCGTAACAAGGTTTGAACATATTAGAATGCTCACATCAAATATTCCATAAACCTAAATTTGACACAATTTTACACATGCATGTAACCCTCCTCCTAGGCATGTTTCATTGGTTCCTATAATGAGCACCTAAAGTAAGGATGATTTTTTTCTTTTATCTCGAGTGGTGCCTTTACGCACCAGAAGGTTACTGCACTTTCCCAATTTCATACAATCAGTAAATTCCAGAACTAAGACGTGACTAATTCGGCGCTTTGAATTTTATATCGCCCCTCTTTCCGAGATCAGACGAGACCGGGCGCGTTCAGGGTGGTACGGCCGTAGACTAGTGCCCCACTTTCGACAACCCCATGGTTCTCTTCTGAAACAAAACTCATGTGGCTTGTACAATAACCCTTTTAGTTGTCTAAAAATACATTTAGCTTATAGTTCTACTGATGAACAATCACATTAGCCCACCCTATGAATCCAGGATGAAGAATGACGGCTTTGATTTAGGCCGACCTTCCTCTCCAGATGGCCTCTGTGCTTGCCTGGTGCGGCACTGCAGGCTTGTGACGGACACTGTCCGGTGTCTCCCACCCGATGCACAGGCTGGTCTGTGCCTGGATTTCTGCTCAGCCCATAACCAAGCCCTCACTGACCCACTGGGAGGTCAGTCTTAACAACATCAAACCCAATCTATGGCCTTTGGTAAAATCCACACATCCACAGGGAGCTTTCCCAGGAGTCCCCACCTTATACCGTTTTCTCTCTCTTCTCTTTGAGCCTCTGAGATTCAGCATCATGAGAGCTGCTACCACCAACGAGTCCAGGAGAAAACAAAACAGAGGAACCAGAAGGGGAGAAGCCTCAGAAGCAATCACAAGCATGTTCCTAAGGGAATTCAAGCTTTGGGCAGGTGAGTTTGGAGAGTCACCTAAAGAGAGGTCAGATCAATTCCAATAAGACTCGATCTCAAGAGTTGTCAAGATGATTCTATACTATGGACTATGAAATAGGTAAAATGTCCCTTCATACCTGCTTATCGTTGGGGGGGGAAATAGCACAACTTTGTAAAGCTGTGAAAACACTTCTAAACTAGAAAATTGTCACGGTTTCTTCCACGGTGGCTCCTTATTCTAACTCTCTTACCTATATTTATTATATGACAGTTTATAACCATAGCAGACATGTTAATTCATTTGATAGGCATTGTCACTGCATAAACTAGGGGAATATATCTTTATTATTCTTAATTAGCTGATAATAACCCCAGAACTCAGAAAAATTACAGAATTTGACCAAGAAAGGTCACAGCCAGGAGCCCAGGAACTCAAAGCAATGTTTCTGGATCTGATCTACTTTTTGCTCCTCCTAGTTATTGATCAGAACTGATACAGACTCCTCAGACTCCTCAGAACTCACACATAATGTGTTTTGGCCCACAACATGAATTAATCCTTACTCCACATCTCTGAAGCACTAGACAAAGAATGATCATGAAACTACTGACTGTTTATAAATGTTTTACTTTTGGACAAATGAATCTAAATTTCAGATTTTATGTTTCTATATGACAAAGAGTCTACTTATTAAAACTCTTGGATTAATTTTATCTTGAATTATTATACAAAGCAAGATTTTGGAAAGGTTTTCATATGAGGTTTCAAAAATAAATCCAAAAGTGTGTGCAGATCGTCTGTGTCACAAAGGTGGAATTTTATACGTTTACATAACGGAACTCTTCAGTGAAATTAGGTTGTGCCCACTGACTTAAAAGCAGCAAAATTAATAAATAAGTCAAGTTCCTACCGTCAAATTAATTCCAAAATAATAGAAAGTTTAAATATGTAAGTGGGATAGTATATGGCATAATATACACACTCACTCAAAAGATATAAGATCACTAAAATTTCAGAAGCCTAAAATTATTGAGGGATTTGAAACATAAAAGTACAATATCTGAAGAAATATCATAAAGAAAGTGAAACACAAGAAATGTGACAAACTCCAAAACAATGTCATTTTAATTTGATCAACAGCAGAGTATGTAGAGGTTTAGGTAAAAATCCTCTGTCAAGTTCCATTTGACCCAGACATCCCTCTGCTGGGTATCTTTCCGAAAGAATTAAAGAAATCATACCACAGTGACATATGCGCACCCATGTTTATAGTGGCACAGTTTCTAATAGCTAAATCTTGGAAACAGCCCATTTGCCCGTCAGTTGGAAATTGGATAAAGAAGATGTGGTTTTTCTATAAAATGGAATACTACTCAGCCATAAAGAAGGAGAGATTAGATTCATTATAGGAAAATGGATCCACATTGAAGATATACTCCTAAGTGAAATAAATAAGTCACACATGTATAAATACTGAATAGTTTCTCTGGTATGAAAAGCTATAATAGTACATAAGATCGTAATGAGATAATTGTGTGAAATAGGAAGAAAAGGGCTAAAGGGTAGGGAAATTGGGAAGGGTAGGCGAAAAGTAATAAGGGAAAAGAAAAAATATGAGAAAATGGAAATAAAGTGTTTGTAAATGGGGCAGGGAGGAGAGGGTGAAGGGAGGTCGGGACAAGGGCAAAAAATGAGAACCAAGACCTGTCATGTAGCAGTGCAAGATCCCAATAATGAATGTAACTGTACTGTATCACTAAAATGTACCAATAAACTCAATTAAGGAAAAAGTCTGTCAAATATAATAAAAATGAGAAAAACTTATCTTTATTTATTCAATAAGTACACATTAAAATCACAAAGAATGCTATTTTTCTGACAAAACTGGCAAAAAAAATATATCTTCTTTTATTTTTATGGTGTTGGAAAGCTCCTTTGCTTTGGCCTTCCTGTGAAGAAACCTAGAATGGTGACTCACGTATAAAAATGAGCCTGCCCATGGACACAGCAGCTCCCTTTCTGGGCATTCACCTGGTGAAGATTTAGAGGTGGTGTACAGAGCTCTCCCGGACAGTGTGTAGGTCAGCAAGGAGCTGGACAACCAGGTGAACCAGTTCTGAAGTACAGTAACGATGGAAGTCCGTATCTACCGAATTGGAACCCTCTCCAGAATACTTTTTTTTTTTTTTTGGTACCGGGGATTGAACTCGGGTCCTTGGGCTTGCAAGGCTAAATCCCCGGCCCCATCTCCAGAATACACCTTGAAGAAGAAAAAATGCATGGTGGAGTTTGTCACAAAAGATGTCACCTACAAACCCAAACAAATGAACACATGAAAGATGCATTGATCAAAATACACTTGCTCACACACAGGCACCTCGTGTGTGCCGCCGCTTTATGTGTAGGTGACTTGGTGGGGCAGGGGGAATGAGAGATGAAGCAGCAGTCAGAGAGGGATTTGTGTGCTCCATAAATACCTTTAATGGGTGTGTTCATTATACTTCGTGGGGTTTTTCCAGTTTATAATTTTCAATTACTTTTATTGGTGTATTTTAAGTCTACCATATGGTGACATTCATCATTGGAAATCTGTACCTTCACATAATCTATACAGGTGCTTATTTTTCCCCATTCCCCTGCCCTCCCTCACGCACCTCCATTCCTCCCTCTGTGCAAAGACTCTGTTTCTTCGCTTTCTCCTATTAATTCCATTCCCTTCCTTCCTTTCCCCTACCCTGCTCATTGCCTTCTCCTTTACCTCCTTTCTTCCTATTTCATATACCTATTATACCTTTTAGTCCTTATTTACACTTTCAGTTTCTCACACCAGAGAAACTATTCAGTATTTATACATGTCTGTCCTATTTATTTCAGTGATTCACTTAAGTGTGTCACTGCGACGTTCATCCATTAGCTGGAAGTGTGTCTAATATCTCATTTGTATGGCTGAGTAGTAGTCCGTCTTACTTTTAAAAAGCCACATTTTCCTTATCCAGTCTTCAGTTGATGGGCAATTGGGCTGCTTCCAAGTTTTAGGTATTGTACATTGTGGTGCTATAAACATGGGTGCACATATATCACTGTGGTACGACTCTTTTAATTCTGTGAGGAAAATACCCAGCACAGGAATAGCTGGGTCAAATGAGACTTCCAATCCTGATTATTTGTGGTGTCTCTACCAGCATTTGATATTGGGTGATTTCATGATAGCAGCCATTCTTTCTGGGGTGAGGTAGGATCTGTGTTGTTTTCATTTGCATCTCTCGAATGACCAGTGATGTTGAACATTTTTTCAAATGTTTATCTGATATTTCTACTTCTTTGTCTGAGAAATGTCTGTTCCGTTCAGATGCACATTTTTGGATTGGGTCTTTAAATTTGGGAGATCTGATTTTTTTTTAATTCTTTGTATATTTTAGATAGTAGACCTTTGTCTGAGGAACAGCTAGTGCAAATTTTCCCACATTATGGGTTGTCTCTTCACACTGTTGGTAGTTTCTCTTGCTGCGCAGAGGCTTTTTAATAAGAAGAGATCCCACTTATTGATTGTTTGTGCTAGTTCATGTGCAACTGAGGTTATGTGTACAAAATCTTTTCCTACACCACTATCTTCAAGAGTTCTACCTAACCTCTCTCCTAGCCAGTTTAGAGTTTCTGCTTTAATATTTAGATCTTTAATCCATTTCCATTTTAGTTCAGTGCATGGTGAGCGAAACAGTTCTGGTTTTAATCTTTGGCAAGTTGAAAACCAGTTTATCCAGCACCATTTATTAAAGAGGCTTTGATTTGCACATGTTCCTACACTGAGGGTGTTTGTTTCCTTTGTCAAAGATGAGATGGATGAGTGTGTCTGTAGTTATTTCTGCCTTCTAATCTGTTGCACTGGTCCTCAGGTCTGTTGCTTTGCCAGGACCATGCTGTTGTATCACAGTAGCTTTGTAGTATAGTTTCAAATTGGGGATTGTGATACCTCCTACCTTGTCTTGGTGGTCTAGAATTGCTTTTGCTAATCTAGGTCTCTTCTTCCAAATGAATTTTTGGGTTCTTTTCTCAAGGTCCTTGAAGTATGTTGCTGGAATTTCATTTGGGATTGCATTGAATCAATATAGCAGTTTTACAAGTATGGCCATTTTCACTATGTTGAGTCTTCCTACCCAGGAGAAGGGATGTCTTTCCATTTGCTGATATCCTCTTCAATCTTTTTCCAGAGTGCTGTAGTTTTCAGAGTAGAGGTCTTTGATTTCTGTTAGGATGATTCCTAGGTATTCCAATTTTTTGGGTGCCATTGTGAAAGGAATAGTTTGCCTCATTTCTCTCTAAGTGAGTCTGTTTTTCATGTACAGAAAAGCTATTCATTTTTGTGAGCTGAGCTTGTATTCAGCTACTTTACTAAAGTTGGTTATTAAGTCTAGAAGACTTTTGGTGGAGTTCTTGGGGTCTTCCAGAAAGAGTATCATGTCATCTGCAGATAGTGACAAGTTGACTTCTTCATTTCCTATCTTTATTCCTTTTATCTCTTTCTTTTGTCTAATTGATGTCATTAATGTTTCAAAAATTATGCTGAATGGGGGTGGTGATAGTGGACATCCTTGTCTTGTTCCCAATTTTAGTGTGAAGTTTTTACTTCACAAGTAAAGTTTCACACTTGTTTCACACAAGTTTCACACTTGTTCCTCATTTTAGTGTGAAGTCTTTCAGTTTTTTACCATTTAGTATCACATTGGCTGTTGGTCTTTTCATAAATGGCTTTTATCAGATTGAGATAGAGACCATCCTATTCCAATTTTTGTAGGTTTTAAATCATGAATGTATGCTGGATTTTGTCAAATGCTTTTTCTGCATTTCTATTGAGATGCTCACATGGTTTTTATCCTTGGCTCTATTAATATAAGGTGTTACATTTATTGATTTGCACTTGTTGAACCATCACCGCATCCCTGGGATGAATGCCACTTGGTCAGGGTGTATGATCTTCTTGTTGATCTTCTTCATTCTGTTTGCCAGTATCTTATTAAGGATTTTTGCAACTATATTCATTAGTGAGATTGGCGTATGGTTCACTTTCTTGGTTGGGTCTCTCTCTGCTTTGGGGATCAAGGTGATGCTTCTTCCAGGAATTAATTCGGGAGTATAGCTTCCCATTCAATCTCACTGAAGAGTTTAAACAGTAGTTGCAGTGGTTCCTCTCTAAATAGCTTGTAAAAATCAGCAGTGAAGTTTTCAGGGCCTGTGCTTTTCCTAACTGGCAAATTTTTAATTACATTTTCAATTTCATTGATTGATATTGGATCATTTAGAATTTTTAGATAATATTCATTCAATTTTGGTAATTCATATGAATCTAGGAATCCGTCCATTTCTTCTGTATTTCCATCATAAGTGAGGTTCTCAAAGTTGGTATTGATGATCCTCTGGATTTCTGTTGGGTCCATTATAATTTTACTCTTTTCCTTCCTGATTGCATGGATTTGGGTCTTTTATTTATTTATTTATTTATTTATTTTCAGATTTCAAAGTTCTGTATTTTTCAAAATAAAGATCACACATTGTTTAGAGACAATCTGCACAAGAGTTACAAAAAATAGTTGCCCAGGCATAAGCATACACGGGTTTGTTAATTATACACATATGATTACAAGTGTGCTTGCAAAAAAGTTCATTGGAAATGTACACAAGGCTCTGGAAATGTACACCGTGTAGTGTTATAATTCTATATTCAAACAAGGAAAATTGACAATATGTTGCATTCACTTACAAGTAAATTTTCTTTCTTTTTTTTTTTTTTTTTTTTTTTTTTTTTTTTTCTATACTTT
>NW_022900949.1:33803-56784 GCF_012274545.1 Fukomys damarensis
ATTTTTTTTTTTTTTTTTTTTTTTTTTTTTTTTTTGGTATGATCTCAGAACCTTGTACTCATGAGGCAGGCAGCAGAACCGCTCAGTTAAATCCCTGGTCCTATTTCGTTTTTACTTTTAATAAGGTTGGCTAAGCATTTGTCAATTATGTTCATTCTTTCAAAGAACCAACTCTTGGCTTCACTGATTTGTTTTTGTATTGTTCTCTTAGTCTCTTAGTTTGGAGTTTACCATCATCAGAGTAAATACCAGGGTTTAGCAGACAACTTGTAGATTTGAGTTCTGTGTTCTAAATTTTTATCAAATTACTATCTGTCATTTATTTGTATATCAATGCGACAAAACACTGAACACCCGCAATTTAAAGGATGAGAGGTTTACTTTGCCTCGCAGTTTCAGTTTACGGTTTTCTAGCTCCAAGGCAGAAATATGGCAGAATGGCGTGCTGCAGAAAAATGCACTCAAAGCATGGAAGCCAGGAGACAGAGAAAGATGTGGGAAGATGCAGACTGAGCACACTTTTACAAGCCATGCCCCAAGTGGCCAACCCATAACCACGCCCAACCTCTTCACAGCACTTTCAGTCACTGAAATCATCAATAGACAAATCCACTGATGTGTACAGATTCCACACAATTCAATCAACTTTCTAAGTTTTAGCACACTGTAGATACAAACCATTCTGAACATAATTTTAGAGATGCAGAAAACACCCAAGAGAAGGCACATGTTTGTGTGCAGACTGTATTCACTCTAGACTATACCTTGGCAAGGAATTGAAGTGTCAAACTACTGAAAATCTCAGCAGCAGTTTCTAGTCTCCTGCTCAGTGTACAACACAAGGCTGAAGAAAAACCTCAAAGACAGGATTAAAGAGAAAAGTGAGGAGCCAGGATAGCCAATGCTGCTTAATTAGCAAAAGACACTGGTCAGTCCAAGCCATTTGTTTTTATTAGTAATCAGGTAGGGTAAAAGTGAGCTATGTCAAGGAAGGGACTATGTGTGAAGATGCACAGTCATTCAGTTTCTGTGGAAATTAATACAGAAATGGCTTGTCAAGGAAAAAGACAAAGCACTCTCAAATTAGGAACAGAACAGACAAAATATATGGTCATAATTGGAACATTGTCCTGATAGTTAGAAACGTTTCCATTGTGGGAGTGGAGTTCAGGTGTGAGCTACTCCGACCTCAGCTACTGTGTTATCTCAGATTGGGCCCCACACTTCACAGGCCATTTCCCTGCACTCAGCTATGGCCATTGGCAGGAAGGTCATGTTCACCTGTGTGCTACCGTGGAGCTCATGAGGCGTTTCTGTGAGTCACGAGTCACGTAGCTCCCATCGGACTCACTTCTTAAAATAAGCCAGAGGGAGGACTTAACCCTATGCCTGCACTGCCTACAGCATCCTTTGGGTGTGAACAATATTGCAGCTCCCTTCGTTTCTGCCTTCTGGTTTTGGAAGCAGCAGCAGCCTCATCAAAGAGAGCTGTGTTTGCAGGGCCTCTAGACGGAGGCTGATTGTGATTCCTCTATGGCAGGCTAGATATAGAATAGGAAGAAATAGATAAATGAGTCCTCCGGTACCCATGTAAAACCAAAAATGGACTTTAAGATAAGTAAAAGGATCAAGCTGATCAAGCACGTCAGTCAGTTTGCTCTGTCACTGCACTGGTCTGTTGGGACATGGGTAGGGCCTCCTTCCGGGGCAGCAATCTCAAAGGTAGTGTTTTGATGAAGGGCTCCTTGAATATGTTTTTAAACATGTTCTCAGCGATAGGAGGATCTATTATAAGGCAAAGCAACCGCACAAAAGCCATACCTAGGAGTGACATTTTAGAGCTTGTTGTAGTTGTAAACTTTCAATCTGGTTTCCCACCCACAACACCGCAACTGTCTAGGACACTAACCTGGGCTTATAATTGAAGGTCAATGTCTCTCTGGATTTTCTAGCAATTAGCAGCACTTTTTGTCCAATATCTATAGAGCGGGTGGTCTGAAGAGCATGAGGGGCTACAGACCCGACCACTGCACTGGAAATCAGCAATAGGAAGGAAATGATTCCAGTAATTACATGTCCCACCAAGCGTTTCATGTGATGAGTCAAACAATCAAACAAAACATGAAGTGAGAGAATGATACCACAGTTCTGTGAGGTGTACAGGTAACCACACAGCAGGCATCCTGCCCGTAATAATGACTGTCTGTGAACCGAGGATGTCTCCAGTCTTGAGAGAACAAGTTAAGTAGCAATTAAAATAAGAAAAATAATTTGCTTGCCAATTAACAGTGCCATAGAGAAATACATAAGGGTCCTAAATACAAATATCCATGGAATGGTTTTATATAGAAGAAGGTTCCATCTGGTTTCACCCCCTGGTGCATCCACCTCTCTTCCTGTATATTTTTCAGGGAAGAAGGGCAATTCCAATTTCCAAGTAGTATATTATATAGAACCTGACTTTCCTTTATAAATGTATGGAGGGATAGGGAAATTTAATTTCACCCTCATCCAGCTTATCCTATTAACTGAATCAGAAATAAGGATATGATTTTTAAAACTTTGAAAATTGAGGTTGGCCCATGCTTTTAATAACCCAGTGAATGCACCAACAGGGCCCAATCTATGGAGGAGAATTAATAGCACTTATCCCATATTGGGCCCTGCATGTTTCCCACAACAGAAACATGCCATCTGCAAGAGGTGAGAAGGGAAACCTAGACCTGCAGACCAGAAGATCAGAGTCATAGTCCTTTGGCCAGACCCTGGGGCGGAGCCTAAGGTAATCATAACCGCTTCTTGTCAAGACAGGCGCACCCAGGACTGAGGTCAGGCTGTGGAGCGGGAATGATTCCCTTCAAACCTGCCAGTAACAACACATAAAGGTGTGGGGGGGGTGCAAAATGGAAACTAAGATTTACTATGACTCGTCCATTCATAAAAGTGACAATTTGGGGCCCAGCCATAACATTAATTAAGGGAATAGTATCATCTCGGGTGTGAAAAATCTCTGGAGGCCGGTCCATCCAGGTCACCAACCTCAGCGAGGGCAGATTAAGGATATAAGCCCCATAGTCATCAGCTGTGACAGGCTTTATACATATGGAGGTGATGAGCACCACAAGCCCAATCAAGGTACTCTCAGGAGTAAGTGCAAAGCCTGGCCCTGCCAGACAGTGGGCCTCAGGCACGGGCTCCTCCAGATGGACCAATCTCATCACTCAAGCCAGGCGACTGCTCTGGTCGGGAATTAAAATTATTAAATTTATTTCTTAGATTACAGAAAGCCATACATAAATGCACAGCACCCTTTCTTGCTGAATGTATCCGATCTCATTCCAATTTGCTAGGACCATTATCACATGGCAACCTTCAGGCTGATAGGTTAATTGGATGGCTTTCAGCTTTTGAACAGGCTAAAAGCATCGCATGACAGCTTTCATCAAACTTCTACAGCTCTTAAAACAGAGTTTCGGCTCACTCATGTTCAGGCTCAACAAATAGTCATGGCCTGCCCTTCATGTCAAAAAATTCCGTGGCCCATACCTCTAGAAGGGACCAACCCTCCTGGCTCAAGTAGCAACATGATTTGGCAAATGACTGTTGGAGGAAATCTTTAAGAAGTTAGAGTACACGGCCCAAGTCTGGTTTCTGATCAAAGGCGCTTTATTGGCTCAGCAAAACGATTATATACTGTTATCCCAGGGGGAAGGTTCAGCAAGCTTATTGGACAGTTCAAACAAATCAATCACATGAGTCACTCAAGCATTTAACCATACAGCAATCAGTATTTTACCAAATATGGGGAGGGGTAGGTGGGAAGGCGTACATCAGCAATTAACCCTATGCAATCTTTAACTTAACAATCTCTAGGGGCAAGCAGGACAAGGAAATACCACCGGCCTCCTGCTCCAGATCCCGTGACCCTGTGGTTAGCACAAAGGGCTATTTTTTCTGTAAGATTCCCTGTTTGCCCAGGGGCTAGACCTGCCATAAGTCACGTATGTAGTCTAGTGGGATTTTTCCACTGAGGCAAAGGCTAAGGTTGAGGGCAGTCATCTTATGCAGGCCCAAGCAGTCTCTCACAGTCTGACATTCCAGCGAGGAGCAGACTATGGCATTTTCTAGGCACCTAGTTAAATAAACAAAATAGGGCCGGGGATTTAGCTCAGTAGTTCAATGGCCTGCCTTGCAAGTGCAAGGACGCAAGTTCAATCCCCGGTACCAAAAAGGAAAAAAATAAATAAAAATAAAAATAAATAAATAAACAGAATAGAGTCACTTGTAATATTTAAGGTCTGCGGTGGAAAATGATTATATAAAGAATAGCTGTTGACTCAGACCCTGGACAAATGCAACCTGTCAGGAGATGATGGTCTGCCGCAGCGAATGCATTGGTACCTTTTCTATTGGCAGAATCATAAACCGAGGATCAAACACAAATATTTGACACGCCACATTGCATCAATCTTTGCAATTTGTTCCACATAACATTGTAATGTCCTCACCAATTCACTGGGTAAAAATAACCACTCAACGGGGAAAACTTGTTTACCGTAGCATTGTCCAAGTGGTCCTGTAGGACCATGAGGAGTTTGGAGTGCAAACAAGCCAACAGGGTAATTAAGATTAATTCTAAAGACCTGTCGATTGTGAATGCTTCTCTCAACTAACTGTAACCCTTGTGCCTCCACAGTTTAGCTGTGAGGAAAATTAAGATCTGAATCTCCTTGTAATATGCCATGCAGCTGTTGTAATTGAAAGGTTTCAATACCCAAAGTAGGTGTTAGCCAATTAATATCTCCCAGCAGTTTTTGGAAATAGTTTAGGGTTTAGAAGCAAACACCTAGGCACAAACAATGTCCTAAAGAAAAATGTATGCAAAAAGGGTGTACACACAGCAAACAGACCTACAAGTGGATCCCTTGCAAGCGAGAGCAACTGGCTGCAGAGACACCTGCCCAGCGACGTTCAGGAGACTCCGTAGGTAAGCAAACACGCTGCTTGAGTGGCTCTCAGGGTTAAGGTCAGCACTGGAAACACCACAAATGGGCACCAGCAGATGGATGAGGGAGCCGTCCGTGCCCCGTCCACACAATGGCCTGCGCTGGCTCCACCCCGGACAGGAAGCAGCACCCAGGAAACCCAGCACAGTTTTGCTGCTGGAAGACCTTCCAAAACATTTATGCTGAATGGATACAGTTCCGTCCCCGCTGGAAAAGGCAAACTTCCCACCAGGGACACCAAGTGCGTGGTCAGCTTGGGATGGGGGACAGAGGGATAGCAGTGGCCACTGGAAAGTTCCCACGTGGCGTGCGAGTGTGCTCTGCATCAGCACCGAGGTGAGGATCTCCGGGCCTCACAAAGACTGTGCCTTGCGGTCACCACCTGCCGCCCCTCTCGCTGTGTTGCAGCCCTGAAAACCATGACTGACTTCAGGCTGAGGGTGAATAGCTGTCCATGTGCACCTCAGAGTTAAAACCCTGCGGTGAATCCTCCACTGCTGCACATGCAGGGGTTATCCTTTGCAATTTTTACATCCTTTATTGAAAATGACGATGGACATTTTTGGAACAGCTCGTTAATCACTATTGGAATTGGAATGCAAATGAAGTCAATGAGAGACGGAATAGTCATCCTAAAATTAGAGAGATAGCTGAGTTATGACCCTGAACACCGTTTCTTGAGAGAGAATGGATCTTTTGGGAGTAAAAGCAAGCGTCCCACTGTGCCTTCCACATGTTAAGCATTTACGTATTTGTGCATTAAAAAACATCACCAGTGAGATAACTGACATTGTGAAATGGGAAGAAAAGGGCTGAAGATGGAAGGAAAGTGGGAAGGGTGGGGGAAAGGGAATAAGGGAAAAGAAAAAAATATGAGAAACTGAAAAAATGGAAATAAAGTGTTTGTAAATGGGGAAGGGAGGACAGGAACAATAGGGAAAAAATGAGAACCAAGACCACCTGTCATGTAAAGGTACACGATCCCAATGATGAATGTAACTGTACTGCGTACGTAAAATGTACCAATAAACTCAATAAAAGAAAAAAAAACTCACCAAAATCTCACATCCCAGATAGCTTTTCCAGTTCTTCATTGCTCTTCCTAAAGATCACACAGATTTGTTCCACTATGAAAGGAAAAGGGGCCCCAGGGTCTTCTTATCAGAGGGGAGGCTCAGCTCACGGACCCCAGCACGTGACCTCGCTTCCTTGGCGACAGGTCCAAACAGAACTCGGAACCCTGGAGTCAGGGGCACCACAGTCTCACCGTGGCTGCCTCACAGTCACTTGGCTGGAGACAGTCAGCAGCGAACGTGCTGTGCTGCTTTCCCAGGCCTCGAGGCCACAGCCTCAGGACCCCATGCAGGGAAAGCACTTGGGAACTGCCAGACCCTCACGGGTAGCACAGGGCAGGTCTTGCCAGACCCAGAGACCTAGGCCCTGGGATGAGAGGGAGCCCAGGGCAGGTGTTCCTGGGCCTGGCCACCAGGCACTCTGAGGAATTCAGTCCAGGACAACAACATTTAGGCCTGGCCTCCACAGTGAGTCACCTGCACAACTCCCACCCTCGGTCTTCACTCTGTGTGGGGGTGGGAGGGCAGGGTCAGGATCCTCCTGGGCAGGACCAGGTGCTGGGAGGCTGTGAGCCCGGGGTCCTGTCACATCTCACCCATGCCGGGGCTGGCGGGAGGAGGGCAGTGCCCACTGATGACCCCCAGGCTCCAGAGCCATTTCCTGTCCTCCTGGGGGAGTGACAGAGCTGATCGTGTCTGGTGAGCACAAGGTTCCCTACATAAAAACAGCACAAACTGTGGTCAGGTAGTGCCCCATGCATCCTGCCAGTGCTGCACACTGTCCCCCCAGACCTGCACACAGGACATTGGATGGAGCTGTCACTGGGGCCTGTGTGCCACGTGCCTATGACCCACAGTACTGGGGCCACAATACAGGTGCCAGCTCAGGCACAGCGTGTGTGTGGGAGCAGAGGCGACTCTGTTCTGAGGACACAGGGGCCAGAGAGGACCCTCGGGGACGGATGACACCTTCAGCTCCTCCATGCAGGGCTTGGTGACAGCGGGCCAGGGTCCTGCTCCCAAAGGAATCCAGGTCCCATGCCCTCAGCATCCACATCCTCTCTGTTCAGCCTCAGAGGGAAGGTCACTGTCGACACGCTCGGGGAGAACCAGGAAAGGGACACAGTCACTGGGTCACCTGGCTCCTGCCATCATCATCATTATCATTATTATTAATGTATTATTTTTGGTACCTGTGATGGAGCTCAGCAACCTTATCCTTGAGAGGCAGGTGGCTGCTCCACTGAGCTAAATCCCTGGCCCACTCCCGCCATGATTTTATCCTGCCACGTCACCTCATTGTCACTCCTGGCCCAGGTGTCCACGTGGCTGATGACTCATCTCTGCCCTGGGAGGGCTCTCGGGACCCAGGAGCTGTTGCTCTTTGTGCTCAGAGTTCCACACAACCTCTCCTCAGCTACCAGGCTGGCCTGAAATGCTAGTATTTCTAGGTGTCCCTTCTGAAATGTAACTTTAATATGAGGGTTACTTTCTGCTGGGTCCTCCTGTGCCCTCCTGGTAGGAGCCACGGGGGACAGTTCAAGTTTGATCAGGGCATAATCCTCCAACCCTCCTGATGAGCCCTGGGTGGGACCCCAACTCCGTGTCTTCCCACTGTCCCATCACAGATTGGGAATCAGGCGGCCGAGAGCCTGGCAGAGCTCTGCACAGTGAGGACGGCACAGGCAGGCCGGCTGCACACCCTGACTGAGCCCCTGGAGCAGGCCTTCCTGGACAGCTGCCCCATCAATGGGGCCTCCTTCCCGGACCCCACAAGGGCCTGCATTTCCTCCCTGCAGGAGGGGATGCTGGGAAGGTGAGTTCTGCTTTCAGTGGCACAGTGGACCTGGCCACTATGGCTCCAGTCTTCGGAAGGTGCAGTCCTCTCTCAGGCTCAGTTTGCAACTCTGAGCAGTGGGCTTCTGAGAAAATCAAGCACACAGATCACTGTGGAAAGGAAAGCAGTCTCTTTGGCTAGTGTTAACCCTGGCCTTGGCCCCATGGAAGGCCAGCAGTAGCAGGCTTGCTGATTTTCAGGGGTGATCTTCCATTCCCGCTGGGTACTACAGACCCCTGCAGACAGTCTCTAGTCCCCACCTTCCCAGTCTGCAATGGAGACCTGAGGAAAAAATACACTAAGAGACAGAACTAGGAGAAAAACAGTGGGGTGACAGGACAACCAATACTGGTGCAACTGACAAAGTTGCTGGCCAGTCCCAGGCACTGACTTGTACTGGCATTCGATTGGGGTAAAGAAAAGCTACATTCAATTTCTATGGAAACTAGTGTAAACAAGGATCACAAAGGACAAGAGAAAACATTCTTGAATTAGGAACAGAATAGACAAACTATATAGTTGCAATTAGAACATCGTCCTGGTAAGAAACTTTTAGTTGTTGGAACGGAATTTGGGTGGAGTTACTCTGACCTTGGCCAGACTCATTTCTCAAAACAAGCCACTTGTGGGGTTAAGTCTTCACAGCCTGCTTTGGGCATCATCAATATTGCAGTTGTCTGCACGGGAAGCTTTGCCTCACCCACACTTAGCCCTGCCCTGGGGAAAGTTGTTCTGGTCGTTGTAAAGGAGATCACAGAGTCACTGTATGGGCTTCAGGGTGGTCCCACAGCAGGAATCCTTGGGGGTGCAAAGGGCTCAGGCCCACTCAGACATCACAGAAGAGCAGGTGGGCACTTCACTCCATGAATACACACGCAGACACACTATGTGCACACACTGTTCCGGGCACTGACCATGACCCACTAACCGGAGCGCAATTAACCACCACCCTTGGGGGTTTCAATTCTATCTGGGGTCCACACAGTCATCCTGCACAGAAGAGCAGGTGTTACTAACGTTAGGCCTCTCCTAGGCATGAGGAGCCCAGAAGAGGCACAGCCACTGGGCAGCGCACATAGCTACACGAGCCAAAGCCTGAGGAGAGCCCAGGCAGGATGGACGCCTACTGTCCCTCACTTCTCGGATAGTTGTGGAGCAGCAGCCCTGTGCCCCTGAGTGCAACCACGGGGCAGACAACAGGCTCTGCCGTCGTGGAGCTGGCGGTGGGGAGAGGCAGAGACACACTGCGTCAGGCTGCTCTGAGGAAGGCAGAGACGGTCACACCACTGAACAAGGTCTCCCTCCCACGGAGCCTTCGGTCAGGCCCTCAGGGCTGCCTGGGCCAGGACTGCAGCATTGGTGTGGGGAGAGGGTGGGGCTGGAGCACGCGCAGACGGGGCAGGAGGCTCACGAGTCTGTCCCCACATGTACCCTGGGAGGGTAGTGAGGGAGGAAGGGCCCGGCCTCTCATGCTGCTGCCTACCTGCCCTCCCAGTGTAAGACTTGAATAGGCTAAAGTGACTCCATGCTAATAGGCCAGACTGTGCTTCTTCATATGCTAATTGCTACCTTGGTTAACAGCCCGCCCAGGGGCAAATGGTTTGACAAAAGGTGACCCTAGAACATTTCCTGCATAAGATAAGCAATGTGTTTGCAGTCTTGTTCTGTGAATTCCCTGACTCTTTGTTTAGTAAAACCTTATAAAAAGTACCTCAGCCCCTGAGCAGTTGCCTCTCTGAGCCACCTGGCTCTGGGAGTGCCGTCTGGCCAGACTAATAAAGGTCTTTTACCATCTAGCCTGGTGTGTTCTTTCCTGGGTTTCTCGGTTCTCTGTCATGTTCCCGGAGCCTCGCTGGGTGTTAGGGCCCAGCATCGTGGAGGCCTTTTGGCTGTTCACGCTCCGTGGAGTGGAAGTGAGACTTTAGGTCTTACACCAGGTCCACCTCTTCTGTCTTTGACTCTTTACTGGAGCTGCACTCCCAGGAGGATCCCTCAGCTGAACTCCTGGCCCGGCGAGGGCACACTAAGCCCACTGAGGCAGAGCCCAAGGGTGAGGAGGACCGGGGTATGGGCCTGTGGGCAAGTGCAGAGGGATGGGGCTTTGGACACAGGGAGCTTCCAGACGCTCCTGTGAGGCAGGAACAGAGACCCTCAGCCGTCAGTGGGAGGAGGCAGTCTGGGAGGACTTCCTTGCCCAGAAGAGGCACAGCCACTGGGCAGCGCACATAGCTACACGAGCCAAAGCCTGAGGAGAGGCCAGGCAGGATGGACGCCTACTGTCCCTCACTTCTCGGATAGCTCTCAGGGAGGCTTTGTGCACAGAGCTCTGTCAGGCAGCCGGAAGGTTTTCCCCAGGAAGGAACACGGACAGTTGGTGACTTTTTCTTCTCTTGCAGCTGCTGGACTGGCCCCAGCCCAAGCTGAAGTATCGGCTGCAGAGCCCATGCCAGCTCCACCTGCAGCTCCCTGCCCAGCTCCGCCACCACAGCCAGAGCCAGCACCAGGAACCCCTTCTCCACCAGCCGCGCAGCTGGGGCTCCCGGTGCCTCCTCAGCGGGTGTCAGCTCCTGAGCTCCCCCTGGGGCCAGCTCCTGCCCCAGGCCTGCCGTTCCCCTCCATTATTGTTGGTCAAATTGAGGTAAATAGTTTGGCTCTTATTTTCCGGATCTATGTGAATAGGATTGTTAATTTTAAGGAAAGTGAGGGCTCTGCTGTTGTTGAGAAGCGCGTTCTCAGTCAGGGCTGTGCACCCTCCCCCTGCCCGGCTCCGGAGGGCTCTCCTCAGTGATCTATCCACCAGTCAGTGGCTCCCCCTCTCCCCTGCTGCTGTCCCTGCGCACCACTCATCTTACCTCCCTGTGACTTGCCTGTTCTACATTTTTCACCTCAGTGCGATCAGATTTCTCCTTGGCCACATAATCCGGGAAGGGACCCACAAACGTTGCTTTCTGTAGAAGGGCAAATCCTACATAGATCCTGTTTATTTTTTTCCTCACCTATTCAGTAAATGCTGCAGCTATTTTTGCCAGACAAGAGCTATTTGAGAGTAAAGTACGGAACGCAGCACGGAGGAAGACGGAAAGGGAGGGACACAGTCGCAGTCTTCCCTCTGGGACCCGCGCCCCCCGCGCTCCCCTTCCGCCTGCCTTCGGGGTTCAGGCTGTGTCTTGACTGCTGGGTGGGGCGCGTCCGGCCTCAGCTCCCCCGTCCTCTCAGGCACACACTGGGGACACGGCCCCGTCATGCTCCGTCCCGTGCACACTCAGCGGCCACAATGACGGTGTTGTTTCAGCAACTTCTGCTCCAGGCAATTTCCAGTCCTTCACGCCCGTAAGTCACTCGAAGGACACATCTTTTCTTCTAAATCTTACTTTTTCAGGTGGATTCTTGGCAGTAGAGTTTCTGGGTCACAGTCACAAGGTCACTGACGGGCTCACGCCCTCGGGGGTCTGCGGTCCCATGGGGCAGAGCACCCAGTACCCAGGGCGCGCAGTTCTGAGTGACCTCCAGGAAAGGCAACTGTGCAGGCTTCCAGGGGTCACGGGCAGGCGGTCCACGGCTAACATTTGTCACATCTCAGAGGACAGAAGGACAGGACAGCACTGCCCCACTGCTCCTACTTGAAGATGGACAGATGCTCTCCAGATCTTGATAAAATGTTACTTTTCAAATGTGAAACCGCAGAGCATCCTGGATACTGGTGCTGAAGGGTGCTAGGGGTCTTTATTGAGGGTGCCAGGTCAGACTATTCCACAAACAAGGGAAGTCACAGGTGGGAATCTGAGTCAAACCTGAATGCGCATACATATTACAAGCTTTGAGGTAGAAATAGAGTGTTTATAGATTATGAGGAAGAAAGACCAGTGACAAAGAGATGAGAGATCTGGTGAGTTTGACCCGTCACAACTCTAGGTCAGGCTTTATTAGGAGGACGAAAACAGCCCGGGAACAGTGTGGGAGAGGCAAGGCGCAACTGTGTGATGGCTGATTGACTGGGTCACCTCGAGTAAGAAACGCCCGCTAGATCGGCTCAGCATCGTCCTGGCTGTGGAAGACCCACCCTAGGGAGGATGGTTTCTAGGCTAGGACAAAGGGAAACGGAGAAGGGAGGCTCCGTGCCTTCTGTGTCTTTGGAGAAGCTTCGTCTGTGCCTCCGCCTTGTATTTTATGCAACCTGTATATTGTGCAGACTATAATCCCCAAATTCACCGTGCTCTATCCCAACAGTAGCTGGTCACAAAGCGTATGGAGAGTGCAGTGTGTACGTGAGGGAAGTTACCTATGTGTAACTTTGATCTGATGTGATTAAAACTGTTACTGTGGATTGTTTTCTTCAAGTGAAAATGAATTGGAATTTCTGATAAAATAAATGGTGTGCAGGTGAAGAAAATACAAACTAAAATTTTTCATCTAATATTTTATAGCTATATGGGTTTTGTTTGCATTTATCCATCAAATATATCTTATTATATTTTTGTAGTTTTATCTTGTGCTTATTGTATCTCGTGTTGAACCTTTTTCATATGTGGACTTTTAACATTTGTAAAATTATGTCACTTCGAGGACTACATATGATGTACATTTTATAATTTCTAATATGCTTGTTTGCACCTGATACATAATTGCTTGGCATATTATTGTACTTTAAGCTAGGGATGCACTCTGGTATAATTGCTTAGTAATTCTGTTACGTTTTTGTTGCTTCTTTAGTTTTTCCTGAATATAACATGATGTTATATGCAAGTCAAGACAATTTTATACGTTCCATCTTAGTCTCTATGTATTCCGTTTTAGTCTTCTGTTTTGACTGTATTCACTGACAGATTTTATGACTTTTGTTCTCTGGATTTTATTATAAGAGATGACATTAATTTTTCAATGATGCCTTTGATACTTTTAATAATTTTGTATTGTCCATACTCTACATACATAATGAGAAGTAAAATCTCGTATTCGTTGAATGATTGCCATTTTTGTTTTACTGTTGTTTCTCTAAATTCCTGATATTGTGACCTTTTCTAACATGTATATACATTGTTTTTAATTTCTCTTGAAGCACCCATTTCTGGTTCCTGAAATGAGAAGATGTTGTGTATTCATTTTTGTACTTATGCAATCCTAAAAATGTCATCAAGCCTCGTAAATAAAACATACGTCTTTTAAAGATTCGTGATTTAATCTCTAATTCTTAGGAGCATTTTAAGTGTGTTTCTGCTGTTGTGTTACAGAAGGAATTGGCAAGTGACACACAGAGAGGCAGCGCGGTGGAAGTAAAATTAAAAAGATTACTCCATCAATGGGGACTCTCCCACTGGGTTACAACTCCTTCTTTTATAGGGTTTTACAGCCTTGATATTATTCAGCTGGTTACATCGCCTTTTCACAGTTCACATTGCTGATACCCAAAACATGGAGGCAGTTGAATTTCAACCTGGATGCTGTTCTTTGTTAGAGGAGGTTACCTTTAAGATTTATTCATTTACCTATTCTAGCCAGGGGGAAGGGAGCGTGTTTGGTCCACAAAGCTAACAATGGTTCTTTTACTTACAAAGTTTTTGAGGGAGACCAGATGCCTCCGGTGACGGTTAATTCTGAACTAAAATGAGCAAAGGGCAGAAGTTATCTTACATGTGACATTTCCTAGGCTTTTGCTATTAAAGTTTTTCCTATCAGTTGGTGTCACATTTCATTTCAATAGATGTGACAACCTGCTTTGCACAGTTTCCATTACCTTGAACACATTGTTTTTCCTGTTTTTTCTTCTTTATTTTACTTTTATTGGGGTATGTTTATAGTACCTAACGATTATCTTGGGTATGGAGAGTTGATCCATGTCCCACTATATTTCAGTTATTTTCCTCCTAGAAATTAAGTTCTCAGTTGTTGCTCTGAACATGGTTTATTTGTCAAATATTTCTTGCGATTTTGAGAAGACTTTGTACTGTGTAGTTATCAAAGCATTATGCAGCATCCATTCAGTCCCCGGGAAGCCTAATGTTGAATTTAACTGTTCTGCTGCCGGTGTTTCTTTTTTCCTCAGCTGTCAGCTACTGATGGAGTTGTTCTGACATCTTCAGACATAGCTGTGAATCAGTGATATTCCTCTTCATGTTCATGCTTTGCCTCGTGTAATCTGACGCTCTCTCTTGTAGGATATGTATCAGGGACTGTTTTTGGAGAGCTGCCTTTTCATATCATCATCCGATCACTGTACTCATGATTTTGAGGTACAGATTGAATAATGTCAAATTAAAATAGCTTCTGCAGATTTTGATCAATTGTTGATAGACTAGTGTGTCTTTTTGCACAGCTTTCTGTGTATTCTATCCTCTTCAGGGTCAGCATAACATCCACTCCTGTCCAGATGGGCACAGCCTTGGGCCCGCGACCCAGACATATAGACATTGATCAGCTCTGATATCCATTCTCTCTTTCTCTGATAGTCCCACCTGTCTTCCTGGTGGGCAGTGCAGAGTTTGACCACTGCTTGCTGTGGGTGTGGGGCTCTCCTGTTGGCTCCTGTGCTGCTTTGCCGATTGCTGCCCAGGGTGTGAAGGATGTCTCCTCTTTTCATATATGAATGCAGGCAGGTATACATCAATGTTTACTTTCTTAATGGTAATTTAGAGTTTGAGACTTAACACTAGAAACAATGTAAATATCCTGAGACTATTCAGAAAGTTTCTTCACTGGGCCTTGGCAATGGATGGGAACATCCAGGTGATTGATACCCTAGCTGATGCAAACCTCCCTTGCCCCTTGGATGATCTCTCTCTCTCTCTCTCTCTCTCTCTCTCTCTCTCTCTCTCCCTCTCACTTTGCTGACTTTTCCTGTTTACCACAAGTGACTTTCTCTGAACTATGCACTTTTAGTTTCTTCGTTTGGAATTTTCAATAAGTGAATATTATAGAAATTGCAAAGAGAACTATTTTAGAGGGTTTTTTTTTTCCTCTTGCTGTTGCTCACAGTGCTAACATGTGAATCAAGAGCCAAGTGCCTTCTCATCCATTCCATTATGTCATTCTGTCATGGACGAGTGAGTTTGAACAAGAGACATGCACCACACTCTGTGCCAGATTTGAGCCCATTTGTTTTATTTTACTTTATTTATTTTTTGTTGTTGTTGTTTTGAGACAGGGTCTCACTATGTAGTTGAGACTGACCTGGAACTCACTATGTAGCCTAGGCTGGTCTTGAACTCATAGTGATACTCCTGTCTCATCCTCCCAAGTGTTGGGATTACAGGTGTGCACCTCCACGCCCAGCTTGAGCCCATTTATTAAAGCCAACAGTTGAGGCAGGGCTAGTGCTCAGAAAGTTCTCTTGGAGCTGGGAAGTGGTTTGATTTCTCCTTTTAAATCATGCGTTCAGTTGGGGAGGGCTCAGAAGAGAGCAAGTAGAATCTTACAGAAGCAGAACCATGCCAGGTTAGTGTGGAGTCACAAGGAAGTTTTACAAGCACTAGGTGACCTACAGAACATCCTGCGTCTGCAGCGAGTTTACTGCCAAACAGGATGCAAGGGTTTTGTGTGCTTTGTCCAAGCTCAAGCACTTTGTCCAAGCACAGGTACAAAATGGCATTGAGGCACAAGATGGAGTTGGGTTCACTACCACAATTCAGGATGTTTCAAGTTTACTTGTAAAGAATCTCAACTATTGCCAAGAAAAATAGCCTAGTGTATTCTCTGGACATTGGAAAGAACTTACTGGTCTGTATGTTTTTGTAATCGCTAAAGTAAAGGAAATGAGTGTCGAGTGTAAATTGATTCTCCATTCTTGCAAAAGTCTACATCCTTATTGTGTTCTTCCACATTTCCATTTTCTTTGGTTACTTTCTCAAAGGAACTTTGGTTTTTGTTATTTATTTAGTGTTTTCTCTTGAGTTAGATATGTTGTAATCATTTTTTTTAGATTTGTGTTCACTGATCTTTACTTCCTATACAAAACCTTTCTTCTGTGAACGTAGCCAATATTTTCTTGTCTTGTTTGTATCCCAGGGTTTTCCTGTATTTCCATTTATTGTCCTAAGACTGATGGTTACTTGATTTTCTTCTGAGGGAAACTTTTTTTTTCACACTTAAAAAGTTATTTCGCTATGACTTCTCAAGGCATTCAAGGTTACCTTTCCATTTTAATACGTAATTTACCTATTGCATGTAGAAGAGTGTACAATCCAGGTTTCTAAATACATACCTGTTTCTCCCTGAACATAAATGAAAAAGATTGTGATTTCTCCCAGAGATGTATAACACCAGCTCTATCAAGAGTATCCCCATACATGTGGGCCCACTGGAGTCTGTCTTCTGTTCCTGAGATCCATTTGTCATTTTCTCTGCTAATGGTACAGTCGCATGAAAGTGGAATTGGAATGTCTTTTCACGTACATCACATTATAGAAGCTTTTTGCTTATTGCTTAGGTGGTACTGAATGTTGTTAGAATTTTATCATACCATACAGCTGCAATTTTTCCACCAAATTATGTATTTGTATTATGTATTTGTTTTACGTACATGGTGTCATGCATAAGTGACACAGTGTTTTTGGAACTTTTCCTTTTTTGTGGGGAGTTTGAGACAGGATCTCACTTTGCATTTCAGACTGGTCTTGAACTTACTAAGCAGCTGAGTCTATTCTCAAACTCCTGGCCATCCTCCTGTGTCAGCCTCCCAAGTGCTGGGATTGCAGGCATGTAGCACCACACTTGGCTGAAATTTTCTGGTTTTTATTGTTTTGTTTCTTTTGTTTATTTTTTTTTTTTTTTTTTTTTTTTTTTTTTTTTTTTTTTTGAGACAGAGTCTCACTATGTTGTTCAGGGTGGCCTTGAATTCACTGTGTAATCCAGGCTGGCCATGGCAATCCCCCTCCCACAGCCTCCTGAGTGCTGGGATTACATGGTCCCGCCTCTGAAATTTTCTTTTGTGCCTAATTATTCTGGTTTTCAATGCACATGATACATTTTATTCATCTTCCACTCATACTCCCCTAGAATTTCTTACATCTGAGAGCAAGGTGACCCCTTGGTGACACTGAGCTACAAGATAATTTGCCAGCCTTTCCCTGTTTTCATTGTTCATAGACTTGTTCCAATAAAACTGTTTTTCTATTAACATTTTCATTGTTATTCATATACCATATGTGATGTTCAATTATGTTTTTTTCTATGAAACCAAATACATGTTTCAAAAACCTGGGTTGGGGATGTAGCTCCCCGGTGCTGTGCCTGCCTGGCAATAGCAAGGTTATGTGAGTTGGATCCTGGTACTGAAACAAAAATTTCTTTCAAAATGCTTCTTACACACAATCAAATAAAGAACTCAATGCCATAAATGAAGAAATACTATCTATGGCCTATTGAAGCCATTCATTAGATATCATTGCCCCAGTGTTTTGTGGATGGTGATCTTGTAGGCTCCCTCTGTGAGCTCTGCTTTAGAGACAGTGCACAGATATTCTTGCAGTGACCCGGCAGAAGAACCAGTGCTCCTGTTCTGCTGTTGCTTTAGCAGTGAGTGGCAATCTTCAGTCAGAATTGCTGTCTGAAAAAACATGGAATTGATGACCAAGACATGGATTGATATTTGAAGGATTTAGCCTTCCTTCAGCTTTCCGTTTTCTTTTGTTTTATTGATACGAGGTCTAACTATGTAGATCAGGCTGGCCTTGACCTCACTGTGGAGCCCATGCTGCTCATGAACTCCTGCCTCCTGAGTGCTGGGATGATGGACCTGAACCACCACACCTGGCTCGCAGTTAAACTTTTTGAAAGGAGCTGAGATATCCCAGTCTGTGAGTGTCCACCTTCCCTTGAGAAATATATGTGCGATCATTTAGGAGGCAGGGACCTTTGAGGATGTGGCTGTGAACTTCACCAAGGAGGAGTGGGCGCTGCTGGATCCATCCCAGAAGAAGCTCTACAGAGATGGGATGGGGGAAAACCTTTAGGAACCTGGCTGCTATAGGTAAGGATGATATCTCTCATTTATAAAATCAGAGAATATTTCGTGTTGTTCATCAGTGCTGTTTCATTGAAAATACTTCCTAAAAAGAATGTGAAAATAGTTTGAAGAATATCTCAGGCATGCTTATATTGTACCATGAATCTAAAAGGCTTTTTTACTGATACTGGGGATCAAACTCAGGACCTTGGGCTTGTGAGGCAGGCGGTGGAACCACTGAGCTAAGTCCCCGACCCTGGAATCTATTAATTTTTATGTAATAATATAGTGTCTTCTTTTATTTCTATGCCTACAATTCAGGAAAAGCCTGGGATAACCAGGAAGTTGAAGAAGAATACAAAAATTGTTGGAGAAATCTAAGGTAAAGGTAATTATTTGTACTCACAAGGAGAATGAATGTTCCTCAAGAGTTAGGGTGTGAGCAGAAATTCAATCTAATGTTACAAATATTCTCCAAAGATGTATTCAGCTTGAGTATGCATAATCTGACAATTGAATTGTGAAAATGCATGAAGTTGCCTTGAGGTATTGTATATAGTTGTGTGTACCTTTTCAGAACTCTGAGTTTTGACAGGAAGCCCTCTTCAGGATATCTATCTTGGTACACAGGTGACTAGAGGACATTCTTTCAAACTTGCTAACCTGGAAGCAGTATTCAAAGTAGAAATGAATGCTAGTGTTGTAATGGGTGTTTTCAAGCCAATCTCCAGAGAACTGAGTCCATTCATGATTTAAAATTCTTAGAAGGCACCTTCCAACATTACTAGTGGAATGTTAAGTACAGCCACTGTCAGAATGAGTACTCAGGCATCTCAGAAAGTTTAATCAGGCATATTTCTAATGGATATATTCTCAGAAAGGTTAATATTATGCAGATACATGCATACCCATACTCGGAGCAGCCCAGTTTATAACAGCTAAGCCCCGGAATCAGCTTACATATCCGTCACTGGAGGCACAGGAAGAGAACGTTGTTGATAGGCTCAGCGCGATGTGCATTCTTGTAAACCCAACACTCTGCGAGGCAGATTCTGCAGGACGCAAGTTGAAACTCAGACAGAGCAACTTAATCATCAATGAGAATCTCTCAAAGTAAGAAAAAGACTAGAGGTTTTGTGCTAATACCTGTGTTTAATTCCCAGCACCGAAAAGAAAAAGGAAATGTGCTATATAATCAGTCAAAAAGATGAGTAATATCAGGTCATTTGCCACAAGAAATAAGCGGGGCTTCAATGCATAATGTTCAGTGAAATAGCTCAGGCATAAAATAGGAAATGTCACGTGGTTTCTCTTGTATGAGAAACGAAAGAATATAAATTAAGCATTAAAATAAAGGAGAGGTGACAGAAAGAGGAAAAGTTGACTTTTTGGAGATGGGAAAGATGGTGAGAGTAAGGAGTCATGGCAGACAAGGTATCAAAAACGATCCGTGTGTGACACACATTACGTAAGCTAAATATTCTGTATTGCAAAGTACACCAACTTAAAAGCTCCCAAATGAATAGCACCGTCTTAGGAATGGCTGTTCTGAATATACCTGCTAAGGCATTCAGTTAATGCATTGCCAAAAATTCTTAGCAGGCATCAAAACAGAACTTATTCCGGTAAATCAGTAATACAGAGACCCACTTCATCGTGACTTTTTTCTTTACAGAAATAAAGAGGTAATGAAATGCTATCAATGTAAAGCTTAGAATCAGCAGGAAGAAATATTCCTTCGGACTCCAGATGCTAATGTGGCTGTGAAACAAGCTGGTTCAACACCAGCTGAAAGCCTTGCTTGTAGGAAGGCTCTGACTGGGCCTCTGTCACTGACTGTACCTATCTTTGCTCACACTGCACTGAAGCCATATAAACACTTGGGATCTGAAGAGAAGGTATATGAATGTAATCAACATACGAAAAACTCCAGGGATTTCCAGTCCCTTCAGACCCACGCAAGGTCAAAGGACAGAGAGAAACCCTGTGAATGTGATCAGTGTGGGAAATCCTGCTCTGACCTTAGTGAAAGAACTCAAGTTAGAGAGAAGGGTTTTGTACGTAAGAAAAATTTGAAAGCCTCCAGCACACACAATGATGTTCAGATCCATGAAAGAAATCACAGTGGGGGGAACCCCTGTGTGTGTAAGCAATGTGGGAAAGCTTTCAGCAGAAAGAGTTATTGTCAAATACATGAAAGACATCACACTGGGGAGAAACCCTATGTATGTAAGCAATGTGGGAAAGCTTTTAGCATACGTAGTTCTTGTCAAAGCCATGAAAGTATTCACACTGGGGAGAAACCTCATGTCTGTAAGCACTGCGGGAAAGCTTTCAGCATGCACGATCAATGTAAAATACATGAAAGGACACACTGGGGGAGAAACCCTATATATGTAAGCAGTGTGGGAAAGCTTTCAGAATATATGGCGCTTGTCAAATCCGTGAAAGTCTTCACATTGGGGAGAAACCCTATGCATGCAAGGAATGTGGGAAAGCTTTCAGCACATGTGGTGCTTGTCAAAAACATGAAAGAATTCACACTGGGGATAATTCCTATGTATGTAGGCAGTGTGGGAAATGTTTGAGCAGGCACAATGAATGTAAAATACATGAAAAGAGCTCACACTGGGGAGAAACCCTATGTATGTAAGTAATATGGGAAAGCTTTCAGCACACACAGTGCTTGTCAAAGCCATGAAGGACTTCACACTGGAGAGAAGCCCTGTGTATGTAAGCAATGTGGGAAAGCCTTCAGCAGATGCAGTGAATGTAAAATACACGAAAAGGCTCACGCTGGGTATTAATCCTGTGTATGTAAGCAATGTGTAAAAACAGATGATTGTCAAGTATATGAAACCTATGTACATAATGTGGGAAAGATGTCATACAAATAATTAAATATATGAAGTCTCACTGGGGAGAAACCTTATGTATGTAAGTCTATTTTGAAAATCTTGTGAAAATGTGCCGTGTAATGGAGACCTATAGAAATAACACATTGTTTGATATCAATTTCTTCACACATTATCCAGAAAATATAAATCCCAGGTGGAGATGTCCAAATTCACATGCATTGTATGGTTTTGGTAAATCATACATAGATTAGATACATATCTAGATTATGTATCTATAAGGCTTAATGTAAAAAATATTAATGTAATTTTATATTGTGTCTTTGTGCTTGATCTATAGTGTCTTAGACATGGTAAATTGAAATATACTTTTTACTTTCAAGAATGGACCTAGGGTGGGTGATGTGCAGGTCACTCACTGTGGTGGCCAGGCCTAAGTGGTCTTGTCCTGGACTTGGTGTCTCCCAAGTGCCTGACGGCCGAGCCCAGGGACACCTCCCTGTCATCTCGGGACCCGAGGTCTCTGGGACTGGTGAGACCTGCCCTGTGCTGCCTGTGAGCCGGTGGTTCTGAAGCACCCGGACTTAGTCATCCACCCTCTCCCTTGTTCCCAACTGCTTTCCCTGCTCGGGGTCCTGAGGCTGTGGCCTCGAGGCCTGGGAAAGCAGCACAGCACGTTCGCTGCTGACTGTCTCCAGCCAAGTGACTGTTAGGCAGCCACGGTGAGACTGTGGTGCCCCCTGACTCCAGGGTTCCGAGTTCTGTTTGGACCTGTCGCCAAGGAAGTGAGGTCACGTGCTGGGGTCCGTGAGCTGAGCCTCCCCTGACTTGTTGGTCTGTTTTTGCTTTTGCATAAAAATGTACCGTTTCATTTCACGTATATATCCTTAGAGAAGTATTTTATAGCCACGGAACTTTGTTTAAATTAATTGTATTGGTACATTTTAGATGCACACAGTGACCACATTCACGGTTGGGCCTCTGTATGTGTCCATGATGAATCTTGATTCCTTTTTCCCCAAACCCCTCTTCCTTCATCCCTCCCTCATTTACAAAAGCCTTGTTTCCACTTTCCCTTCCTTTTTATTTGACCCTTTCTCCCGTTCCCCTCCCTCCGCCCTTGTTCCCCTTCCCATCTGCACATTCTCTTCCTCTTTCCCAGTATCTACTGCACACTTTTTGGACTTTATCCTCTTGGTTTCTCACAGCAGATAGACGATGCAGTATTTTCTGGGTTTTCGTGGGTTTTTTGGTACCGGGGGTAGAATCAGATCCTTGCGCTTGCAAGGCAGGCGGTGGAACCACTGAGCTAAATCCCCGGCCTGACTGCAGTGTTTAACACAGGTGCCTGATTTATTTCACTTACGACTGTGGGTCTCAAGGTGTATCCATTTACCTACGACGGTCTCGAGTTTATCCTCCCCCCAGCCCAGGTAGTGGTGGGATATTCAGTGGTGTGTGTTCGGCAATCGTGTGCCTCTCCTTGGCATGTATTTCCTCGGCTTAGAATGAGTGAATCAGGAGATACAGCATGCGAAAGCCTTGTCCATGAAGCCAATGACCTTATTCCCAACTTCTCACTTCTCACAGCACCAAGGCCTCCCTGTCTTCCGTCGTGTCCTGGCTGTGCCTGGAACAGTGATGCTCTCCCAGCGATCTCGCCATGGTGAGTTACTCTGGAACTGGATTAGCAGACTGGTGACCCCATGTGGAAGAGCGACGCACAGGAAGACCCCACGGAGTCCAGTAAGAAGACTGGAATGACCAGGCATAGTGGTGCATTCCTCGAAATCCTGCACTGGAGAGGCTGATGCAGGAGGGTCTCAGCGAGCTCACGATCAGCTTGAGCTGCATAGTTGAAGAACACACTAAATTACACGGCAACACGCTGTTTTAAAAGTGAAAGAGACGCATTCCACTCTGCAAAGCCAGGATTAAACTCTTCTTAAATGCAGGCAAGGACAGGTCATCATCCTGGGAGACAAACTGGTCGAGAAGTCCCTGGGTTATGATCTCCTTTTGGAGCTGCACGCAAACTGGAAAGGATTCGCTTCTGTTGTCACTCTCGCGGCAGCGGGCGGAGAGTGGGGTGGGAGCCAATCAGCGCTGAGGGGCGGGCTGTGTGGGCTGCCCAATTAGGTGGCCCTGTGGCGGGCCCAGTTTCCCGGCTCGGAACTCTGCTGAGAGCCGCGGCGCTTAGTACACCGCCTTCTGCTGTCACTCTTGGCACAGAGGGCGGGCAGTGGAGCGGGAGCCAATCAGCGCCGAGGGGC
>NW_022900949.1:57045-224240 GCF_012274545.1 Fukomys damarensis
CCGGAGCCGGGGTGTGGGCCATCCCGGTGCCGGCCGGGACTCGGTAGGGGCCGCGGTGTGCGGGTCCCTGGTGTCCCTTGGGCTTGGCAGACCTGCAGGACCTCCGTTCCTTAAAGGTCCGGGGTGCACGGCCTCAGCCCGGCTTTAGCTCCTCAGGCCGCGCCGCTCCAAACGTGCCCACAAGACTCAGGATATGTTATGTTTAACGCTGTGAGGACTGAGAGAAAGGATCACCGGGCCTCATGGTGCTGGTGGACACCGGTGATCCCGGCGATCGGGAGGCTGAGGCAGGAAGATCGCTGCGAGTTGGAGTCCACCCTGGGCTACCTGTGAGATGAAGGCCAGCCTGAAGTATATAGTGAGACCCTGAGTCAAACGAATAACGAAAAAACAAAACAAAAACTGAAGAAAAGATCAGAAACATTCGATAGTTTGGCAGTGTGAGGCGGTGGTAGAGTGTTTACCGAGCATGCAGTGAACTCCTGTGTTACAGATGCAGCTGAGCAAGGCAGGAGAAAGTGAGGCTGCCAAGGGACCCCTTCCGGAAGGAGCTGCCTGTTAACGCTGTGAGCATCATCAGACTCGGGCAGCTACACGGACGTAAGATTGTGTCGGAGTGGAAGGGGAGAGCAGTAGCACCTCAAACTGTTATGGGCAGTTGTATGGTAGACACTTTAATAGTAGCGTAGGCACTATTTTAAGAATTGAAATGCTGATTGAGGTGGACTTTATCTTAAAGGAAGATTGTAATAGGAGCAAACCCTGAAACCTGAGCTCTGCAGCCATAGGAGTGCTTAGTGAGAAAGGACTTTTTCTTGCTGGGAGCAGCAAAGTGGGAGGAGAAAGAAAGAGAGAGGAGGAGATGGTTGATGGTGGTAAAATCCATGCCGACAACAAGGGGTCTTCCGCTGAGGTTAGATATTTTTGTAATGTGGGAATGAAGGACTTGTGTGCTGGCTCAATCTCAGACATCAAAGGCATTAAGAAAGGAGGAGATTTAGTAAAATTTAGATAAATTTGTATTACTGCACATCAGGTAGTCTAATCCGTTTTCTTTGTTTTTTGAGAGTTCTGCCATGCCATCCAGCCTGGCCTAGAATTCACTGTGTAGCCCAGGCTGGCTTTGCACTCATAAGGATCCTCCTTGCTCAGCCTCAAGAGAAGCTATTTTCTAGTTGACCCTTGTAATTTACTGTTTAGTGTTTTCTCCTGGCTTTGAAATTCTGCATGCATAGAGGTTACAGCCTTTTCTTGTAAACATGTGGTCGGATTTCAGGTAAAGATCACTCTAACTTGATGAAATTTCTGCAGAGATTTCCTAGGTATGTATGTATGTAGGTATGCAGGATCTCACTATGTAACCCAGGCTAGCCTTGAACTCAGGGCCTTTCTCCTGCCTCCGATTGCCGAGGGCTGGGATTACAGGAATGTACCACCATTCCAGGCTCACCTACGCCCTTTTTTATTAGACACGAGAGACCTTGTCTAGCTGAGCGTTCCTTTTTTTTTTTTTTTTTTTTAGTATAATGGTTGCATTAGTGTGTGTTTTATATTCAGAACAAATATACTCATCATGGGGAATTGCTGTATATACACATCTCATCTTGCTCTGTATCTTAAAGTTTCACGGAAGCACCTATATCCCATTTGGAGATGGATTTATGACAGGAAGATTTTGTTCACCACTTGAGTTGTTTGCCAACTTGTTGGATTCTCCACGGTCCCTCTTATTCATGTACCGTGTTTGAAATTTTACATATTACTAAGAGTTTATATCTACTATCCAAAGTTCATTAAATGATAATTTAATTATACCTCTTAACTTTAAATATCCTTGGTGAGCTGGGTGCAGAGGTACGCTCATGCAATCCCAGCATCCAGAGGCGGATCACCAGGATCAAAATTGAATGGCCAGCGTGTGCCGCATAGTGACTGTCAGAATTCAAATAACAATGGTCTTTGCAAATATTTCTCATTTGCACAGTGAGTTTTGCTGTTATACCTGACTATTCCGTCTTGTTCATATTTCTCAGATTACTGATTTCCGTTTTATTAATGCAAGTGAAGTATTTTATTTCAAATTTTGATAATATTCTTAAATTGTCACCTAATTTTAAATATTTCAAAATTCACTTTATGACTCATATTTGAAACAAGAGATCATGTAAGAAGGAGGTTGAGGGCTGGGAGTTTAGCTCAGTGCCACCATCGCCTGCCTCGCAAGTGCAAGGTCGTTAGTTTGATCCCTGGTACAAAAAAAAAAAAAAAAAAAGAGGTCAGTATCAAAAACACATGGATAAGGCTGGGGATTTTAGCTCGTTTGTTCCACTGCCTGCCTCACAAGCACAAAAACCAGAGTTCGATCCCTAGTGCCCAAAAAAATAGAAAAAAAACATATGGATGACTTGAACGTGGTTCAGTTGTAGAGATGTTGGCTGTTGGTTCGTCATCGATGGCTTTTATGAGGTTGAGATAAAGACCACCTATATCAATTTTCTGCAGAGTTTTTTTTTTAATTGTGCATGGATATTGAACCTTGTGAGATGATCATATGGTTTTTGTCCTTGGCTTTGTTAATATAGTGTATTACGTATATTGATTTGCATATGTTGAACCATCCCTGCATCACTGGGATGAGTCCCGCTTGCTCATGATATATATAACCTTGATGATTTGCTGCATTCTGTTTGCCAGTATCTTCCTGAGGATTTTTGCGTCTGTGCATTAGGGAGATTGGCCTGTAACTCTCCTTTTTTGGTTGGATCCTTCTCTGGTTTTGGAATCCAGGGTAATGCTTGCTTCCAGGAATGAATTTGGTAGTATTGTTTCCCTTTCACTTTCATTAACATGCTGAGCAGTAGTGGCAGTAGGTATCTCTAAATTTGTTACGGAATTCAGCAGTGTATCCACCAGGGCCAGGGCTTTTCTTTGTTGGTAGGTTTTTAATTACATATTCAATTTCATTGGCTGAAATTAGTTTATTTAGAATCTCTATATCTTCTTGATTTAGTTTTGGTAATTTATATGTATCTAGGAATCTGTGCATTTTTTTTCTGTATTTTCCATCTTATTAATGTAGCAGCAGAGTGCCAGCCAGAACATACAGACAGGTAGTCCCGGAGAATGGGAGACACACCCAGAAGTTTTGAAGGCAAGTGTACATTTTTATTTTTAACGCCGGTGGGTCAGTGTGGGATTTCTCCACAGGGTCTGATCCTCTTTGAGGGTTGAGCAGGGCAGGTTAAACTCTCTGGAGGGGGTGGGCTTGCAGGAGTTAAGCACTTTCCATTGGTTGTATAGAGTACAAGTCATTGGGCCCAGCAAATTCACCAGTTATCAGATATTACAGACAGCAAGCTCAGTGCACAGAGCCACATCCCGTTTACATTTGGCGGGGAGATAGAAGTAGTAAACCTGAGAACAAAGAGTATTCCTGAGATGCTTGAGAGGAAGTGTCAGGACATGTGGAGAGAATGGGCGAAAACTTTTCCACCAGTAAGTTTGTCTTTAACTGCTGAGAAACATGTTCTCTGTTCATTAGAATGCAGGTTCTCAAAGTAGGTAGATAATGTCAGGACATGTGGAGAGAATGGGCGAAAACTTTTCCACCAGTAAGTTTGTCTTTAACTGCTGAGAAACATGTTCTCTGTTCATTAGAATGCAGGTTCTCAAAGTAGGTATTGATGATCTTCTGGATTTCTGCAGGATCTGTTGTGATTTCACCTCTTCATTCCTAATTGCGTGAATTTGAGTCTTTCCTTTTTTTGAAAAGGTTGGCTAAGGATTTGTTAATTTTGTTTAATCTTTCAAGCAACCAACTCTTCAATTCTTTGATTCTTTGTATTGCTTTCTAGTCTCAATTGCATTAATTTCTGCTCGGATCTTTATAATTTCCTCCCTCGTATGAACTTTGGGCTTGACTTGCTCTTCTTTTTCTAGAAGTTTCAACATTAGGTTGTTTTTTTGAGCCCATTCTTTTCCCAGTGTGAGAATTCACCACTATAAATTTCCCTCGTAGGACTACTTTCATTGTGTCCCGTAAGTTCCAGTATGTTGAGCTGTCGTTATTGTTTAATTGTAGAAATTATCTTATTTTTTCTTTAATTTCATCTGTGACCCATTGGTTGTTCAGGAGGGTGTTATTTAATCTCCTTGTGTTTATGAAGTTCTTGTGGATTCTTTTGCTTTTGATATCCAATTTCACTGATAATATGCATGAGATAATTTTAAGTCATGCATGTTCTATGAGCTAGTATAGAGTCTGTTTTGGAGAACATGCTATGTGCAGCTGAGAAGTATGTGTATTCTGATGTTGTAGACTGCAACACTCTGTAGACATCTTAAGTCCATTTGCAAACATTTGGTTCAATTCTAATAGTTCTTTGGTGATTTTTTTGTCTAGTTGATCTGTCTGTTTGTGACAGTGGAGTATTGAGGTCCCCCATTACAACTGTATTAATGCTTATATGATTTTTCCATGTCCACTAATATTTGTTTTGTTTTGCTTTGTTTTCCAAAATATTTAATCTATTTACTTGGAATTCAAAAATTCCCAGCTATAACACAGCAGTTATTCAATAAATGAATTCTCAAACTCTTTTTCTTTTAATATCCTGTTTTTGGATTTAACATAGAGATCTCTGATTTGAAGGAACACTACAAACAAATGTTTTCCAAGGCTTCTAGTGGAAGTGGGAGATATAGGCTTTGAAGAGCCACCTTCAGCCAAGTTAAAGGTCAGAAGAACCATCAAAGCCTTATCCTGATGTATAGAAGAAAATTCAGGGTTCAGAAAGATGAAGAACACAAAACAGCTTTATTGCTTTTACATGGCCAAGAATAGATAAATGTAACCCCCCCCCAAAAAAAAGGCAAAATGTGTATTCCCTGGGAAAAAGTTAAGCCTATTGGTATGGGTGGAGGGAAAAAGATCAAAACCCAAACAGAGCTGGCTTCCTGGAGGTGATTTATTCTACTGGCCTACTTTGCTGTATCTGTGCTTAAGAGTCAGTACTTTTAGAGCACAAAAACAAAGCTAAAAACTACATTATAAAATTTTTCAACAAAAATTTGACTTACTCCATGTAGGTTAAGAGGTAGTATAGACTCCTCTTCCCACTGTAGGCCTCCTCTTATCCTAAGTATAAAAATACACACCAGAGGACATTGACAATTGAGTAACAAAGTATTAATATCTCAAATAAGTATCCCAAAAGACAGCACCTGCTCATAATGAAGGAATAGGGCACCTCTAGCCTATCATGTAACTTAAAACCAAGCACTTAGAAATCTGTTCCACAAAGAGAACTACGTTAGAACTGTTAAAATACTACTTCATGGAATGTCATCATAGTTGTATTCTATTGCTGGTGATACCATGAAGTATTTTATTACGCATGAGTAAAGTAAGCCCAGGAAGATTAACTTAACCTTCTTTGGAAGTCTACCAATTAGTGGCAGAATCAAGACCAAAAATCTGGACATTCCAAGCATTTTACTCAGCTCATGAATTTGACAAGCAGGAAAATACTGACATTATGTCATTTGATCTTCCCTCCTATAATGAAAAATCCACTTGTGTTCTACCAGCCTTCTTTTCGTGATATTTTGGTTTCTTCAGAATTAGCATACTAGGGATTACAATATAGCAAAAGGAAGAGATGTTGTGTGCCACACACCTCCCCCCGTACTTGAATCCAAAAGCAGACTAGAAAAAAGTTAGTGTGTCCCTGAGAAGTTTGTTTCATTTTGGAATTGATTCAACTTAGTTTTAGGGAAAATATAAAATTAATGAATGGAATTAGAAATGCATAAGGAAAGCAGCAAGGGTGGGCATATACCTCAGTGGTAGATCTCTTGTCTAGTATATGTAAGGCCCTGGGTTCAATCCCAACACTGCCCCCTCAAAAAAAAAAAACAGACATTTAGATGGCTGTTGCTCTGAGTTTCCTTCAGAGCATCACTAGCCTGACTGACTCCTCATGCTTCCCATTTAATAGATGTCACCTCCCACAGCTGAAGAAATCATTTCAAACATAAGTCCATTTAGGCAGTATACAACCATGGAACTACAAAACCATTCACTGTCTAATTACCAGAGGTTAAGGCTATGAGGAAATCTGAGTCCCTTTTAACAGATGTCTGTGGATATTATCATGAAAGGAAAAGGTTTGTTCTTATACCCATTTCCTCATTAAATAAATTAGACCATAGTTGCGGAATCAAAACACAGAGGGATCGAAGCACCAAGGCCAGAGACAAGTTAGATTTGGCACCAACTATATAAATGACAGAAAGCTGCATAGTGTGCCCTTGTCCAACCACTGCCCATAGCATTGCTTCCAATCCACCTCCTGATCCCAGCCCTTAATTTCCCCTAATTTACATTCCAATAGGTTTACCCAGGTCAATGTTGGTTTTAGCTTTCTCGGTCCTTTTACTTGCTATAATATGTACTCTACATTAAATGTGATCAGTTGCAAAAGGTAATCTCTTCACGAAACCTTCAAAACAAAATACCAGATTCCCTATTAACAAGAAAAGGGGATCAAAGTTTAACAGGCCAAAATAAAAGACAAGGAGTCTGTCAAAACATGTATAGCTGCTGCAGGACAGTTCTGACCTCAGACCCACTGTGCTGAAGGAGTCACTAGCAGAAACCCGGTGGTGTAAGAACTATTAATAGTCAGACAAGTGGGAAACGAGAATGTTACCTTTCCCATTTAGTCATCCTCCAACCTCTCAGTGGATCGCTCATCCATAGCCACTTTCCAGTTTGTGCATTTGTTTGTCCTTTTTTGTATTTCACTTTTAGCTATAGGGATATGGACTTTTTCCTCTCTCTTTTTCCTTTTGGTTTTCTTAGTGACTCTTTCCTCGCTTTCTTCAGAACTACAGGATGTCAAATAATCTGAACGGGAAGTGTGACTTTCTGCCCCTAAAAATCAAACTGGTTTTTTGAGAGACTTTTTCTGGATTATTTTCTTGTGCTTATGTAGTTGCTTCCTTTTCCTGGTACTAGAAGCACCAGTTTCTTCTGAGAACTCACTTAAGGAATCTGCTGTTACATCTCTGGCTTCCTTCTTGCTTTTCTTCTGTTTTGTGTGTGACCTTTTTTTTTCTGCTTCTATTTGTGGGACTTTTTTGACTTCTTATGTTTGCAGAATTCATGGATAGATGATTTTATCTGAAGAGATATTTTCTTCCCATTGGTAATATCTTGTTGACCACTGTCTGTTTCACATTCTCCTTATAACTTCTGTGACCCCATCTGTCTGGCATGTTAATTTCATAATCATATGACTTCTTGTCCCCGGATTTGGCCTTAACAAAATCATTTTCCATTGTTCCAGACGTTTCAGTCTTTGGCCTTCAGTATTCTTTCTGGCTTTCTTCATCAAAACCATCACTACTCATTCAGCTTGAGCTGCTGGGTAACATTTTCCTTTTGATTTCTGGGTACGTATCTGTTTCTCTATTTCTCTTATTTTCCACATATCTGTTTCTTCCTAGATCTTATTGTGAGCATCTGTGTGCCAAATGGCATTCCTCAGGAGGACTTTCCCCAGCAGAACCAGGGCATTCTTCAGTTCCCCAGCAGTGCACCACAGCCTTGAGTGGTGGGAGTTGGGGGAGCAAGCAGTCTGAGAGAAAAAGGAAGAGGCTTTCTTTACAGATGGGAAGTCGTGCTCCTGAGAAATTCTTTCTTTGAATGGGATACCTAGAGACTCCCACTTTTAGACACTTCTGAAGTCCCCGGGTACAGAAAGAAAGCAGGCACTCTAGGAAGAGAAGTGCTTCACATTCTGCTGAAAAGCAAGCCCAATATATGAAGAGGGAAATTCTGGAACTTGATGTAAGATCTTTCCATGTCCATAAACATTGTTTTATATAGCTGGGTACACTGCTATTTGGTGCATATATATTTATGATTATTATCTCTTCCTCTTGGATTGCTCCCTTTACCAGCATGTGCAGTGACCTTTGTCTCCGTTAATCAGTATTGGCTTGAAATCCACTTTGTCTGCAAATAGAATACCGCCCCTGCTTTTTTCCAGGTTCCTGTCTCATGGATTATTGTTTCCCATCCCTTGATTTTCAGTCTGTGGATTTGTTTTTTAATTAAATGTGTTCTTGTGTGCAGCATATTGTTGGATCTTGCTTCTTGATCCATTCTGTCAGTTTTATTTCTTTTGATTGGTGAATTGAGTCCATTATCATTGATGGTTCTAATGGATATGTATCGTCTCATCTCTCGTTATTTTCTCGCTCTTGGCTTCTTTCCTTTTCTGTTTAGTTACTTCCCTTGTCTGGTGGATTCATTCTGTTGGGGTTCATATAGTTGTAATCCTTATTTTCTTTTTCTTGAATATCTTTCAGAATACTTTGGAGTGCTGGTTTTGTGGTCATGAATTTCTTCAGGTGTTCTTTGTCATGGAAGTGTCTTATTTTTCCATCAGTTTTGAAGGATACTTTGGCAGGGCACATCAATCTGGGTTGGAGGTTGTTTTCCTTTAGGGCTTGAAATACTTCAAGCTCTCCTTGACTTGAAAGTTAGTGTTAGGAAGTCTGCTGAGCCTTTCTTTAGAGATGGTTTGTGTCTTTTCTCTAACACCTTTTAATATTATGTCCTTCTGTTGAATTTCTGGAATCTTTATTATATGTCTTGGGAAGATTTTTTGATCATGGCTAATTGGAGTTTTATATGCCTCACTTATCTGTATGTCAAATTCTTTTCCCCCATGGGAAGTTTTCTGCCATTACTTCTGAGAATAGGTTTTTTATATCATTTGCATTATCTCCTGCTTTTTCACTGACTCCAGTCAATCTTATTCTTTGCATCATCTAGCAGCTACTGGATTGATTTCTCATGGTCCCTTGCTATTTTTAAGAAATCTCTCTTTTCTTGATCACTAATCACAATCCTGTCTTCTATAGCTGATATTCTGTCCACATTTAGTCATTCTACTGTGATACTTTCAGTGGAGTTTTTAATCTCGGGTATCTGAATCTGTTTCATGAATTCCATTTCTTTCCTGTGCTGGGTGTTCGTGCTTACCATCATGTTCCTGAGCTCCTCTTTTTTTTTTTTTTTTAATCTATAATCTCCTCCAGAGTCACTAAGCATATATTTCATTCTGGTCACCAGCTCTGTAGTTATATGGGAAATTATTTCTGCTTTGATTTTTTTCTAGAGCCTCATTCAACTACTTTGTCACTTCTGCTGTTACCATTTCAGAGTCCAGGTGGGTGGCTTTCAGATTGTTCCACTTCATTGTTACCGGGGTTTGCCTTTGGTGACTTAAGTGACTTCTCATTTTCTCTTTTTTAAATTTTAATTCCTGAGTTGATGCTTGTAAATTGCTTATGGCCTGTAGCTTTATTGCCAAAATTCAGAAACCTTAGAAAATGAATACTTCTCAGAAGTGTCTTCCAGGTATAGCTAGCTTTTGGGTTTTGAGTCTGTTCCAGGATCCTACCTCATCAATTTATTGGGGGTGAGAAGTTTCTACCTACTTGGTCCAGCCACCAATTCTTTGGTATTGGCCTACAGATTTTCTTTTCAGACCCCTAGGCAATCCCAGTCTTGGTATACTGGGAGGAATAACTGTTGAGCACAGTGATAACACCTTGGCTAAAGAAGTACAGTCAACAATAAGAATACCATCAAACATGACCTAGAAAATGACAAATTGTAGCCCTTAATTTGGCAATTTTACATTTATGGAAGGAGATTTTAAAGGGGTTAGAGGCCAAAAGCAAATAGAATAAGAGGAAGAGATCAGAAGAAAGGCTGGAAGACAAACTTTAGAAACTGGTGAGGAAAACAGGTGGGAAAGAAAAGGAAAGAGAAATAAGAACAAACAGAACAGCAAGAAAAAACTAGAAACCATGTTCAAGCAATCCAGAAAAAGCAAAACAAGAACTAGAAAGGAGGGAAAAAGAAAGAAAAGTGAAAAAATTAAAAAAGAGGAAAAAATCCAAAAGTCCAATTCAAGGTGTGTCTCTGCTCACTCTTAGGCAGTGTGGGCAAACAGAGTCCAGAGCCAAATTGATAATCCCAGCAAACTAGCTGTAACATCATGGTGAGGTAGTGAATAATCACGGTCAGCCTGCCTCTTTAGTTACTCTGAAGTTAGGTTGGTTTCTGGCTATAAGGCTGGAACTAGATTCCTTGAGCCTATGTATAACAGTCTATGTGTCTCCTGCTGACTTGAACTCAGTACCCATACCAAGGCACTGGGAACCACTAGATGGAGTCCACTTGCAGCTGTTCTGATTTCCCAGCTCAGTTGACCCCTCTCCAAAATGGCTACCGGTCAATCGCCCTGTCCTGGAAGTGTGAACCTGAATAACTCACCAGCCCCTGCAATCCAGTGCATTAACTCTTCTGATCCACTGGTGTGTTTCTCCACGGAGGCCTCTAGGGTTGCCAGCAGTTACTGTGTGTCTGCAGGTTCAGCCCACTGTTCCCTCATTAAGAGTCTGGGCTCTGGGAGAGAATGCTACTTGGTACCTCCCTCCTCTTCATTTATGTCTCTGTTTTCACAAAATAATGAGAATAGTTTTATCAAAGATAATGAACTGTCAAATACTATCTGCATTTTACTATTGATTTGAGTGCATCCTTAGAAAACTGAATGAAACAAAAACTCAGGATATTTTTGCAAATTGTATGCTGTCTAGCAGTTTTGTGTGAATTTTTATACAAGCACCGTTTTATGAGTTATATAAAATACTATAAAAATAGAAAAAAAATGTTTAAGACTCCCTTCATTGCCCCTGTTGACTTCATTTCTTGCCTCAGATCCTTCCTGTGTCCCAGGGACCCACTTCCCTCCTCCTCGCCTTGCTGTATTCCAGTATCAGGACACCAAATCTCAGAGAGGCTCTTTCTCTGCTGCTCACCATTCCACCATCTTTCCAGAAGCTGTCTTAATGCTTCTTAAAAAAATTTTTCCCTTCCCCTCCTTCTGCCTTTTCATCTCTTGCTCCTTTTCCCATTTGCAAAAGGTCTTTCATATTATCAACTCATATTAATGAAATACTTAAAATTTATAATGCCCTTCATTGCATAAAAATGATTTAATCTCTATTAATAATTTTTAAGTATTCTTCTACTGTTTTCTAGTTTCATTCCAATATGATATGAGATCTAACTTTTACATGCTTTCCCTTCTTTTGATATGCTGAGGTCTTTGTTATTCCTCTGAACATCGTATATGTTGGTGAATATTTCTTCTGCTTTCTGAGAAGACTGTATTTTACAGGTATTAGGTGAAGTATTATGGAATATCCAGTGAGTCCACATGAGGTATAATATTTCTAATTTTTACTCTGCGGTAACCAATTTCTTTTTCTTAGTAAAACATGTTTACAGTATATGCAGTTTACAGTCAAATGAGAGACACTATACAGTGTTTAAACTTATGTATCTGATTTATTTCTCAACATTATACTTTCCAGGTGCACCTAATTTCCTACACATGTCTCAAAATTGTCCTTTGTAATTGAGTAGTTTTCCATTATGCACAGATGCTACATTGTTTTTACTCATTGTCTGTTGATGGGCATACAGGCTGCCTCCAGGATTTAGCAATTATGAACTGTGTAGCTATTATAAACATTGGCATGCACTTGTCTCTGTAGTATGATGTCTTAAACTCTTTGGAGAAGATATCTATAAGGGAGATTGCTGGGTCATGTGGAATTTCTAAGTTTAAATCTTTAAGGAATTTCTGTATTGATTTCCATACTGTTTGTGATACTTTACAGTCCTACCAGAAATGTAGGAGAGATTGTTTTTCACCACAGCCACACCAACATTTTTTATTTTTTCATTTCTTGACTATTGCCATTCTTTCATTGTTTTAATTTGCATTTCACTGATGACCGGGGATTTTTAACATTTTTCTTCTTTGGTCATTTGGCTTTCTTCCTCAGAGAGATGTCTCTTTCATTTGTGCATTTCTTCATTGGTCGTTTTTTTTAAGATAGTCTGAGTTTTTTTGAATTTTTTATATATTGTAGGTATTAGTCCTCTGTTTGAGGAATGGCTGACAAACATTTTCCCCTATGCTACATGTTGTCTCTTCAATCTACTTATGATTTCTGCACTATTCCTAAAGTTTTTACTTTGATGTAACACCATGTATTGATTCTTGCTGCTATTTCTTGTTTAATAGGGGTTTTGTTTTTAAAAAATCCTTTGCTGTATCTATGTCTTCCAGTGTTTTATTAATCTTATCTTTGTGTAGGTTTAATGTTTTGGATTTAATGTTTAGATCTTCGATCTATTTTTATTTTGATTTATGACATGGTGAGTCATACAATTTCAGTGTCAACCTTCTGCAAACAGATACAGTTTTCCTAGCACTACTTGTTGAATAGGCTATCTTTCTTCCAATTTATGCTTCTGACCTCTTTGTCAAAGATCAAATAGCCGAGCGTGTCAGGGGTTGTTTCTTTATCCTCTATTCTACCCCACTAATCCATGTGACTTTTTGTTCTAGGACAATGCCATTTTTATCACTGCTGCTTTGTAAAATACCTTGAAGTCAGGTATATTGATGCTTCTTCCTTTTCATGATTACTTTTGCTATTCTGCATCTCTCCTGGTTTCAAATGAATTTTAGGATCATTTTCTCTAGATCTATAAAGTACTGTATGATCTTGATGTTTTGATTTAGACTTCATTGAATCTGTATAACATTTTTCAGAATATGACTTTTTTTTTTTTTTTTGACATGATCTTGCTATGCAACCCAGGCTGGCCTTGAATTCAGTATTGACCCGACCCCAGACTGGCCTCAAAGTCACAGAAATCCTCCTGCCTCACCCCTCTGAGTGCTGAGATTACATGGATGTGCCATCATGCTCTGCAGGAGAATGGTCATTTTGACTGTATTCGTTCTTTCTATCCAGAAGCACGGCATGTTTCTGTTGTCTGATGTCCTCTTCAATCTCCTTTCACAGAGTACTGTAGTTTTCTTTAAGGAGGCCTTTCACTTCCTTGGCTAGGATAATTCCTACAGTAAATTTTTATTTTTCTTGATGCTCTCGTGAATTGTATTATTTTCATGGCATTTCATCAAGTTCATAAGTGCTACAATAAAGTTAGTTCATAAATGCTATGTAGCATTAGAGCTACAGTACACAAATGCTAATAATTTTATCTTGCTTTTGTGTCCTGCTACATTGCTGGAATTGATTATTAATCCAAGAGAATTCTTGGTGGAGTTCTTTGGGTCTTCTATGTAGACTGCCATGTCCTCAGCAAATAATGGTAATTTAAGGTTTTCCTTTCCTGTATGCTGTATATCCTTTTTTTTTCTGTTGCCTGATTGCTCTGGCTAATGTTTCAAGTACTATATATTGAATATAAGTGGTGCTAGTGGGTATCCTTGAACTTTCCCAGTTTTAGAGAGAATGCTTTTAATTTTTTCCCATTTAATATGATGTTGGTTGTTGCTTTGTCATAAGTAGCTTTTATCAAATTCAAGCATGGTCCTCCTATACATAATTTCTTCAGAGTTCTTATCATGAAAAGGAGTTTGGATTTTGTTGAATGCCTTTTTGCATCTATTGATAAGATCACATCATTTCTCAGCTTGTTTCTGTTCTTGGGATGTATTACATTTATCAATATGTGTATATTGAACCATCCTTGCATCTCTGGGATGAAACTTATTTGCTTATAATATACAATCTTCTTGATGATGTGCTGTATTCTAGTCACTAATCTTATTTGAGGAGTTTTGCCTGTATGTTTCCTTGTGAGAATGGCCTATCATTTTCATTTTTAGTTGGAACTTTGTCAGAGTTTGGAATCAGAGTGATTGATGCTAGCATCCATAGTGAATGTGGGAGCACTCCATACCTTTCTATTTCTTTGCAGAGCTTGAAGAGTATAGGTGATACAACATTCTTGAAGGTTTTGCAGAATTCAACTGTGAAACCATTGGGTGCTGAGCTTCATTTTGCTGGTATATTCTTTCTTACTATCTCTTATTTCACTGATTGTTATTCGGTTATTCAGTAGTGTGTGTGTGTGTGTGTGTGTGTGTGTGTGTGTCTTGGGTTAGGTTGGTAATTTGTATGAGTTGTATGAGCTGTCTTTCTTTCAAAGAGTTTGTTGGAATATTTTTTCAAAGTCATTAATCTTGATTTCAACAGTAGCTGTTGCAATTTCTTTTTTCACTTCTGATTACATTGAGGTGAGTCATTTCACTTTTTCTTTTGGTAAGTGTGGCTAAGAACTAATCTATTTTGTATATTCTATGAGCCAGTTCTTCAATTTGTGATATTTTGTATTTTGAGTCCCAATTTCATTGATTTCTGCTTTAATCTTTACAATTTTCCACCTTAATTTTGCTTTTGGCCTGCTGTTTTTCAGGTAGCTTAAGATTTCTCATAAGGTTATATAATTGAATTTGCTCTGTTTTTCTAATGTATTGATTACAGTGAACTTCTCTCTCAGGACTGTTTCATAACTAGCCAAAGTTTGCAGTGCCTTTTACAGGCATTGTCATCAACTTCCAGAAATGTTTACATTTCCATTTTTATTGTACAACCCATTGTTTTTGTTTTTGTTTTTGTTTTTTAGGAGTATGTGATTAATTTTCCAGGTTCTTCAACCTTTTCTGTGATTTCTTCTGTCATTGATTCCCATTTTCATTCCACAGCAGTCTGATAGTACATATGGGGTGATTTTGATTCTTTTATTACTTGAGTAGGATTTGGGGCCTAGAATGTGGTCTATTTTGGAAAAAGTACCATGTGCTACAGAAGAGATAGTCTGCTGCTTTAGTTGGGGTAGAGTACACTGTAAATATTTTAAGTCCATATTTCCATGGGGGTGGATCATCTCTGATACCCCTGTTGTTCCTAGAATTTATTCTTCTGTTTTAGAGAACACAAACTCACATTTTGGATATATAGCAGGTTAGGAGCTACATTTCCCTTGTTTGGATTATTTTGCTTATTTGGATTACTTGGTGCCCAATATCAATTTGATCATTAGCAAATCAATAAGACGTACTCCTAGATTTCCTCACATGTCCTCTCCTGGCATCTTATCTGTTTTTATGAATTCTTCAAGATTACATTGATCAGACCGGGTGCGGTGGCACACACCTGTAATCCCAGCACTCAGGAGGCTGAGGCAGGAGGATCGCTGTGAGTTCGAGACCAGCCTGAGCTACATAGTGAGTTCCAGGTCAGTCTCAACTACATAGTGAGACTCAAAAAACAAAGAAAATCCAAAAAAAAAAAAAAAAAAAGGATTACATTGATCATATGGTTGATATTGCCAGAAGTTGTATCTTAAAATGCAACTTCAGCTCATTAATAAAAGAGCTTCTGTGGGTCATTGCAAGGAAGCAGTGAAACTAAAATATTATTAACAAGATTTAACAGAACCATGAACATTCTGTAAAACTCGCTGTAAATGGCAAATATTCTAGACTGTGAAACTGGCATTAATGGGGCCACTGCTCCATCCAGTTCTGCAGCAAACTACTTAGAGAGTACAAAGACATGTAAAGTATATATGTACTGAAGGGCTGGGGAATTAGCTCAGTGGCACCACACCTGCCTCGCAAGTGCAAGGTACTGAGTTCCATCCCCAGTACTGGAAAACAAATTGAAGTAAATAGTAAAGGAGCTTACTAGGTAGAGGAATAAGACAAAAATTAAGTACATAAAATGAACATAGAGCCAAGAATAGCAGTCATGATTGTTTCTTATGGCTTGGAAGTGTATATATAACCTTTGAGAAAATATGTGCACCCATTTGATATGAGAGCTCTCTACATACCAAAGATTTTGAAAGGTGACGTCCCTTCTAAAGAGTCTGTTTATATCTGAGAAGGTATTTAACTCCCAATGAATCAGCTTGATTATTCCCTGAGGAGCTGTGGGAAGCAAATAGACTGTAGAAGTGAGCCCACAAGAAAGAGTGTACTGATAACGTTTCTGGTCTTTTTTCACAACTATTTTGTCTATATCGTATGTGATAATGAATAGGTCTCATAAAACCATGCTCTAAATCACTGTCTTCTGCATTAAAATAGGGATACTATATATTTTTTGAGGTTCCTTTTTTTGGTCTTGAATATATAAGGTAGCTGATTTGTTCCTAGAATTAGACCTTATAGAAATAATACCTATTTTGAAGATATTTGTCTCTTCATAAATGCTGTGCTTGTTTGCACAACGTGCTTAGTGAATGTGCCTAAAATATAATAGACTACATGCATTCTTCACATAATGACTGAGTCCTGTTCCTGTGGTTAAGTTGCTAAATGAATGGGGTGCTAAATGAGGAACTGTATACAAGTGTGTAATTTACAATATTTGAGACAAAGAAGTGGTCCAAATAAACTCCAACTTGGTGACTTGCTTTTATTTGTGTAACTCTTACATGCAGTACTATAATATGTAACAGATCATAAATTTTACAGTGCTACATTATACAGTAAAATCAGCAAAAATTAAACTACTGTATTAACAAGGTGTGCTGTACAGAAAAAGACATTGAGTCTGTCATTATATGCAGAACTGTACAAAAAAGCAAATGGGTCATAAGTCTGAGTGGTTTGTCATAATTCAGAAACAGAGTGCCTCAGGTTTAATTCCAGAGAGTATTAAAACAGGTAGGTTGTCAAATGAGGAATATCTGTATTGGCTTCAGTGTTTCTGTCTAGGATATTCTTGAGTATTTTCTGAAGTGCTGGCTTACTGTTCATATGTTTCTTGAGCTGGTCTTTTTCATGAAATGTCCTTACCTCAATCTATTTTGAAAGACAGCTTTCCTTGGGAACTTATACTAGGTTGGAAGTTATTCACTCAGGGTTTGAAATGTATCACTTCTGGTCTTTAAGCTCTTCTGGTCTTTAAGGTTTGCGTTAAGAAGTCTGTTGTAATTCTAATTGTTTTACCTTTATAGGTGTTTTTTTTGTTTTTCTCTATCTTAAATTTTTGTTGTTATGGTTTTTGGCTATCTGGCAGTATAATAAGGATATGCCTTTGTGAGATTCTTTTTTCATTACTATTATTACATATGTATAATATATATATAGTTCAGACTGGGCAATCTGTCCTGGGTCTCTCCCTGGGCTGGGCACATGGGCCACGTTGTGTAGCTGGGAGGGACATTCAGTCCCATCATCCTCCCTGAGCTGGATGCATAGCCCTATTTTGTGGCCAGGGGCACAGCATTGAGTTGGATGTTCCGTCCCCACATTTCCCTTTCTGTAACACCTTAGAAATTTCTATCTCTTGGTGATAGGTAAGCATTTCATGTTGGTGAGCTATAAGACAGTGTATCTTCCTTTATCTAATTTTGTTACACATTTTCCAATAAATCTGTAATACTTGTCATCGGCGTTTGGAATTATAATTTATCAGTTTTACTTTGTGCTTAATTATAGTTTTATCTATGAAACCAGATTCAAGTAAATGTTGACTAAATCCAATCAGAGGAGGAAGGGATCTATTTTCTAAATAATAATTTGAAAATACATATATTTTCTATGTTCTGTTACAGTAAGTCATTAGATATTCACCCGCCTCAGTTCTTTTGACCCCACATCTGATCTAGTAGACCCTATTTGTGAACCATGCTTTACAAAGAGTATAAAAATAAAACAGGTTAACCAGCAGGAGAACCAGTATTTCCCATTCTGCTGTTTTTTTAGCAAGTGAATTCCCATCTAGAATTGAAATTTCTGCGTGATAAATGCATGTGGATAAAGAATAAGTGTTTGCTGACCAAGTCAAGAAGTAACCATTTATGGGGCTCAGACTCACTTCAGCTTTTTATGAGTCAATTTGAGACATTGTATGTTATGAGTCTCACTCTTCTTCCTGGAAATGTATTTCTGATGATTTAGGAGGCAGTGACGTTTGAGGATGTGGCTGTGAACTTCACCATGCAGGAATGGGCTTTGTTGGACCCATCTCAAAAGAAGCTCTACCGAGATGTGATGTGGGAAAATTTTAGAAATGTTACTGCCATAGGTAAGGAAGATATCATTTTTTGTTTATGCAATCAGGGAGCATTGGTTATTCCTCATCAGTGTAGTTTACTTTATTGGTATATGAAAATATTTTCATGAATTTTCCAGGCATAGTCATATTAAACCATGAATCTAACTGGAAGCTAATAATTTGTATGTAATATAGTAACTCTTCATTACATTTCTTTTTGTACACATTAGGAAGAAAATGGAATGAACAGCAAGTTGAAGATGAGAACAAAAATTACAGGAAACGTCTAAGGTAATTTTCACCCACTAGACTGTGTATCAACAGTCAGAAATATTAAAGCCAAGTAAAATATATACAACTGAGGCCATATTAAAAGAAATGTAGAGCCAAGCATCATGGCATATGCCTGTAACTCCAGCACATGGACAACTGAGGCAAGAGGACTGGCAGGAGTTCAAAGCCCAGCATGTGCTAAATAGTGAGTTTGAAGCCTGCCTTAACTGTTGTGTGGCCTTGTCTCAGTCAAACAAACAAAATGAGACCATGATCAAATTTCCTTAACCACACAAATTTCTCTGAAGATGCATACGTATTTATTGCCTACAACCTGACAGTTGAATATTTGAAATATCTCAATATCTGAAATGTAGGGAGTGATAACATCTTGCCATCAGTGATGTTATATAATGTATAATAAAATTTGTCCATGCTCACAATTTTAAAACTGTATGAAAACTGTTCATTGTATTTAGGCATTGACTACAGGTATATTTTTTAAAGTGTGTTCAGTTGAGAGCCAAGTGCTGGGTATCTAATTACATGTACATTTATTTTCAAAAGACCGCTTTCTTATCAAACAAATTATGGAAGTAATGCTATAAATATTTAAACACACACACATTCAGTATTTGCAACATTGGCAACCTTCAGAGACCACTCAAATCCAAGGGAATATCCCTGTTTTAATAATAGCAGCTTTCAAACAGTCCTTAAAAGTATTTAATCATGTTGTGACATACAGTATTAGAAGGCACTTTCCCATACATAATGTTGGTGGGAATGTCATCGTAGTATAAAACCTATGGAAATGTGCATAGAGAGGTTCCTCAAAAAAGTAAAAATAGAAATTCCATTTTACCCTGCTATGTTTCTACTGGGTGTATTCCCCAAAGTTAAAGTAATCAGAGACAACATACTCTCCCATCCTGCTTCTGTCTCTCTTAGACTGAAGCTATCTTTTCTCAAATTTTTCCTACTCTTACACATCCACAAAAAATAAAATAATCACATTACACAGATAACATGCATATCCATGTTTGCACTAGTAAAACTTACAAAAGCGAAGGTCTGGAAACAGCACAGTGCCCATTCACAGATGTGTAGAAAGGGAAAATGGGATAGCTGGGCAGGACGGAGCACACTGGAAGACTCAGTCACATTCATGCTCAGCCTGGGCAACTTGACTGATGAGACTCAGTTTCATAGTAGAAGATAACTCTGAGAACGTAGCTCAGTGTTAGATCCCTGGGTTCAGTCCCCCACACTGAAAATAATGTGATGCGTAAATCTAATGGAGTGGTATTCAGCCATAAAGGAGAAAGAAATGATATCTTTGCCGAGAAATGCGTGCATCTGCAATGCATATTCGTTAAATAAGATAAACGTAAAGCCCAATATGATGTGTTGTGTTTTGTTTGAGATATGCGTTAAGAAGTAAAGGAGAGATGGTAGAAAAGAGAGGGGCAGACATTTTGGAGAGAGGGGCAGACATTTTGGAGAGAGTGGAGAGTCTCAGGGGGAGGGGAAGCGGTGGAGGAAAAGGATATGAAAACAATCAGCAAGCGGTATACATATGTACCAGCTGTTCACATTCAGAGTAACCAGTGTGTATTACAAACATATCACTTCTAAACTCCCAAACGAATTTGGCCAAACTGTTCCCAAGCCATCATCCGTAGTGTACAGTAAATGCATGAACAAATAAGCTTAGGGAGCATCAAATCACATCTCTTCCTGGAAAACCATTAATATAAAAACACTTAAATTTGCCAAATTAAAACAATTTTTTTTTTCTTTGACAGAAGTGCAGAGGTAGATAAATGCTCTCAAAATAAATTATGGTATCAACAAGGAGAAATTGTATCTGTGATTACCAAGACAAATATGCACCTAAAACTGCTTGGTATAAAACCAGGTGAAAGCCTCACATGTGGAGATCCTCTGATCGGTCATTCATCATCAACCACGCGCATCATACGCAACCCTGGACTCAAATCATACAAGCTCCGTGGATTGAAACAAAAGCTGTCTAACTGTGACAGACATGGGAAAACTTCCACTGGCTTGCAGTCCTTCCAGAAATATGCAGAGACAAATCCTGAAGAAAAGCCCTGTGGATATAAGCAATGTGGACAGTCCTACTCTGCTTTCTCTGAAGGAAGTAGTAATGCTGAAGAGAAATCCTTTGCATGTAAGCAAGATGTGCAAGCTTTCAGTACATGCAACAGTGTTCAAATCCAGGAAAGAAATCACAGGAGGGTAAATACCTATATATGTATACAATGTGGAGAAGGTTTGAATTCTTACCAGGATATTCAGAAACATGAAACAGCTCACACTAGGACAGAATCCTATGTATATAAACACAAGTGGAAATCCTTAAATGAGAACACTCCATTTGGTAACCACAAAAGGACTCACACTGGGGGAAACCCCTACATATATAACCAACATAGGAAGGCTTTCAGCATACAGAGTTGTGGTCAGATGCGTGAAAGGATTCATAATGGGAAGAAACCCCATGTATGTAAGCAATGCGGGAAAGCTTTCAGGACACAGAGTCAGTATAAAATACATGAAAGGACTCACACTGGGGAGAAACCCTATGTATGTAAGCAGTGTGGGAAAGCTTTCAGCACAATTGGTAATTGTCAAAAACATGAGAAAACTCACACTGGGGAGAAACCTTATGTATGTAAGCACTGTGGGAAAGCTTTCACCACAAACAGTTATTGTCAAATACATGAACAAATTCACACTGGGGAGAAACCCTATGTATGTAAGCATTGTAGGAAAGCTTTCGCCACAAACAGTGAATGTAAAATACATGAAAGGACTCACACTGGGGAGAAACCCTATGTCTGTAAGCAATGTGGGATAGCTTTCAGCATATATGGCAATTATCAAAAACATGAAAGGACTCACACTGGGGAAAAACCCTATGTATGTAAACAGTGTGGGAAAGCTTTCACCACACATAAGAATTGTCAAAGACATGAACGACGTCACAGTGGGGAGAAGCCCTACGTATGTAAGCATTGTAGGAAAGCTTTCGCCACAAACAGTGAATGTAAAATACATGAAAGGACGCACACTGGGGAAAAACGCTATGTATGTAAGCAGTGTGGAAACGCTTTCAGGACACGTGGTCATTGTCAACTACATGAAAGGACTCACACTGGAGAAAAACCCTATGAATGTAAACAATGTGGGAAAGCTTTCAGTGGACAAAGTAATTGTCTACTACATGAAAGAATTCACACTGGGGAGAAACCCTATGTATGTAAGTACTGTGGGAAAGCTTTCAGCACACACAGTTATTGTAAAATACATGAAAGAATTCACACTGGGGAGAAACCCTATGTATGTAAGTACTGTGGGAAAGCTTTCAGCACACATAGTACTCGTCAAAGACATGAAAGAATTCACACTGGGGAGAAACCCTATGTATGTAAGCACTGCGGGAAAGCTTTCAGCACATATAGTGCTTGGCAAATACATGAAAAAGCTCACAGTGGTGAGAAACCCTATGTGTGTGAGCAATGTGGGAAAGCTTTCAGCAGAAAGAGTTATTGCCAAATACATGAAAGAGCTCACAGTGGGGAGAAACCCTATGTATGTAAGCAATGTGGGAAAGCTTTCAAGACACACAATAGTTATCAAAGGCATGAGAAGAATCATGCAGTAGAGAAAACTATTATGTGAGCAAGATGGAAATGCCTTTCAGTTATTCAGTAATCACCATAGGCAAAATTAAGAGAGTAAATAACTTGGAATTATTAAAGTGACTGGCCCTGATACGAAAGGAGAGTGCAGAGAAGCCCTTTTTATGAGATATTAAGTCTCTCAGTACACAATTATTACATAGCTGAAGGAATTCATAGAAGAGAATCGACATACGTGAACAGTGTGGGAAATGTTTTATTCTTCTCAGTGCATTGAAGTTCCTGAAAGAATCCCTATGAGAGGGAAGCCATAGGTATGCAATAAAGATGTGGAACTCTTTTTTTCCCTACTTACCTTGAAAATCATGAATAAACTCCCACTGAAGACAAAGCCTATGTAAATAATGTGTTAAGCATTTTATGATTCTCTTAACGTAAGAAAACATGCACAAACTCAGGATGTGATTTAGTATTAATACCGAACGTGAGAAAGCTAAGAATCAGAGTGACAGAGATGGAGAGGTGTTTCAGGAATGCGATACACTGTTGCAAAGCACACCTACAGGGACAGTGTTCCTTCAGTACATCTAAGGACGAATGCAATGATGAGGTTGGAATGTGCATAAGGTTAAGAATAAAAAAGCACCTTGCAAAAAAGATAATTAAAAAAACACCTTGCCTCCAATTCTTCAATACATGGTCTTTAAGGGACACATTACATGCAAACCATTGACTTAGTTGTATGGGTAAAGTGAAGTTTATTCATATGATGAAATTTTATTCAGTCTTAAAGGCAATCCTTTATTTGTGACAGTGTAGATTAACCAAGAGGTGATTATGTGGAATATGCAACGTACAGACAAAGCTTGAGCATCTTTGTTTTTAGCATCTAAAATTGACAACTTTTAAGCTTAGAGTTCTGTGATGGTTGCCACCTATTTGGTTGGGGAAGTTGAGAGATGTTAAGGAGAAAGCACAGTGTTTCTCTTGTAGAGTAAAATGGTACAGATCCCATAGTGCCTAAAGTGATCGATGCAGTGCTATGTAGAATTACAACAATTTGATAAAAGATGTCTTTGTGTTTTCTCCGTATACCCAAAAGGTGATTGTGTTAGATGACACAAATGCTAAAGGAAGAATGTGGTAATTTTATGATATAAACAGTAATATTGCATTGTACACTTTTGATATATGATTTTGCTATTCTTTGTTTTATGGAATGAATACAATTAATTTAGCAAAAACAGCATTACTGTGGTTTCATGATGTATCCACATAGTCTCCTTTCATCAACTTTTACAAAATGCATTTTAGTTTTTACTCTATTTATTTCTGAAAGTACTCAGCATTAGTTTGTCTGAAGGTTGTAGGATATTGTTAAGCTGAAAGTTTTTGATATTTTAGGGAAATTCATACTTGGTTCATTGGAAATGTTTGAGGTTATAATTTGAAAACAACTGACAGTGTTCATGAATTCATTTCTTCCCATTTTGACAGAAAGTTATATTTGTGTTTAAAAAAAAAAAAACCTCCTACATCATTTCTCTGGATAGACTTAGGTAGTCCAAACCTAGGGATCACTGTTTTCTTCCAGTACTGGGGATGGGACTCAGGACCTTGTGCTTGGCAGGCAAACATGGCACCACTGAGCTATATCCACAGCCCTAGGGATCATTTTTTTAACAAAGACTTTTGTTACCTTCAAGGCTCACTCTGACATGATGGGCAAGGCTTCTGTCCACCCAGTAAAGGTGTCAGTGCATATCAGGAGGTGGGTGTACCCCATACACATAGGCATGTGGGTGAGGTCTATTTACCAGTCTTCTCAAGGGATGAATCCACAACTTGGCTGGTTCAGGCAATGGGGAAGGATGAGCCTGGATATTATGGGTGACACAGACAGGACATGTCTCTAAGACCTGGATTACAATGTCATAGAATCTCATGAGTAGAAAAAAACGATGTGCTATAGACATGGCCACATGGCACTTTAGGTAGAAAGCTTTAGTGATTTTCCACTGCATTTATCACAAGAACAGTAGAGCCCCATATACCAACATTGGCCCTTTTGAACTACTTCCTCATTATGAATAGTTTGAAGCTCTTCTGTAGAGTACCCTGTCCCTAACCCAAGACCTGGAATGGGGCCATGGGTAGAGATACTGATGGGTGAGAATTATTTGGAAAGTGGCAATTTAGCAATGAAATCTTTCCTAGAAGTTCTCCGGGAGAAAGGGCTCAAGGAGGCAATATCCCCAGCTATGGACAACTGCTACCTCTCTTGGGATATTTACTCCCTCTGGGGGACTGAAGATCTCTGGTCCATTTATGCTGGAAGTTGGTTGGTAAGTAGTCAAAAATTCCTCTTTTTTTCACATGACTGCCTGTGCATTATTCTTGGGATATTTACTCCCTCTGGGGGACTGAAGATCTCTGGTCCATTTATGCTGGAAGTTGGTAAGTAGTCAAAAATTCCTCTTTTTTTCACATGACTGCCTGTGCATTGGGATCGGAAAGGGAAATTTAGAGTTAGTATACGTATTGACCCTCTTGTCCTAGTTAAGTTGGAGAGTCCAAGAGTGCACAGTAAGTTCTGCCTTTTAGGTCACAGTCCCAATTTAACCAGGGCATCTTCAATATCTCTACCAATGATCCCATTCCAGGCCTTGGGTTAGAGACAGGATACTCTACTGCTGCGAGTTGGGGGTATCTTTAAACCCTGAGGCAAGACAGTCCAAGTATACTGTTGTCAAATCCTGTTTGTTGATATTCCCATTCAAAGGCAGAAAATAATTTGGCATTAGGATCCATCCAGATAGAAAAAAAGGCATCTTGGAGACCAAGGACAGGGAAATATTTTGTGTTCCTAGAATCTGTGCTAAAAGAGTATATGGATCTGTTACTAATGGGTGAATAGGTATGACTGTCTCATTGATAGACTTGTTAAAATGAGTGTGCTGTATTGCAACTGGCATGGCACTAGTAACCTTGTACCCAAAACATCAATAATGGGATTTAGCTCTATTTTAGCTTCTTTCTTAAGTTAATATTGCCTTTTTTGAGGATGTAGAGTAGGGTTCTGTAGCTGTGTGATGACTAGAGTGGTGTCAGCAGCCCTTCCTAGTGTGCCATGTACCATGCTTAGTGATCAACTCATGATGGGAATATTGAACCCCATGGGGTTAGGCTACTAAAGTTCCTAGTAACTAGGACATGGTTGCCAGAGTTTTGGATGTCAGAGTGGCCCTGAGTAGGAACAGTTCATCTCTTCCCATTACTAGTTGTGCCCTGCAAAACTACCTTTCAGATTTTTCAGAAAAATGAGATACCATTGGGGTGGGGGGGAACCTGAAGAAATTCATGACCACCGAACTAACACTCCAAAGTGTTCTGAAGGACATTTTAGAAAGAGATAATGACTACGACTCTGTGACAACTCCATCCGAATGAATCCACCAGGCAAGGCAAGTAATTAAATGGAAAAAAAGGAAACCATCAAGAGCAAAAGAACATGAAAGTGATAAGCCAGTATGTATCAGTTATAACCATCAATGTAAATGGTTTCATTTCACCATGCAAAAGGAACAGACTAGCAGAATGGATCAAGAAACAACATCAAATCATTTGCTGCATATGAGAAACACATTTAACTCAAAAAAATTTGTAGACAAAGTCAAAGGATGGAAAACAATATTTCATGTGACAGGAACTCAGAAAAAAGCAGGGATAGCTATTCTATTTGCAGACAGTGGATTGCAAGTCAAGTCCAATCAAGAGAGACAAAGAAGTCACTACATAGTTGGAAAACTCCCAACAGGAAGAGATCTCATAAATATATATTCACCAAATACCAGCACACCCTACTATATAAACAAATATCAATGGACATGAAAATCATATAAGCACAAATACACTTGTAATGGGGGACCTCAATACCCCAATGTCACAAATAGAACAGTTAAAAAGTCGACAAAATTATCAAAATTGAACCAAACTCGTACAAATGGACTTAGTAGATGTCTTCAGAGTGTTACAGCCCACAACACATTCTTCTCAGCTGCACGTGAGACAGTCTCCAAAATAGACCACATACTAGCTCATAGAACATGCTTAAGTAAATGCAAATAAGCTGCAGTTATCCCATGGAGATTATCAGACCATACTGCGATGAAACTCGAAAAAATGTCAAACTCACAAAAATTTTATAAACACATGAAAATTAAATAACACACTCCTGAACAACCATTGGGGTCATAGATGAAACTAAAGAAGAAATTAGACAGTTTCTGCAATTAAATTGTAATGCCAGTACAACATACCAGAACATATAGGAGACAATGAAAGCAGTCCTATGAGAGCAATATGTAACAGTGAATTCCCATATCAGAAAAACAGGGCAAGCTTAAATAAACAACATAATGTTGAACCTCAAGGCTCTAGAAAAATAAGTCAAGCCCAGAGCTTGTACAAGGGAGGAAAGTATAAAGATCATTGCAGAAACTACTGTAATTGAGACTATGAAAACAATACCAAAAAATCAATGGCTCGAGTTACTTTGAAAGATTAAATAAAATTGACAAACCTTTGCCCAACCTTATCAAACAAAGGAAAGAAAAGACTCAAATTAATGCAACTAGGAATGAAAAGGGTAAAATCACAATGGATCCTACCTACTTCAAGAATCTGTATTCTAAGATGGAAAACAGAAGAAATGGAGAGATTCCTAGATACATACCAAAGCTAAATTGAGAAAATATAAAATTTCTAAATCACAAATTCAATCAATGAAATTGAAGATATAATTAACCTACCTACCATAAAAACCCGGGTCCTGATAGATTAACTGCTGAATTCTACAAGAAAGTTAGAGATCTAATGCCAATACTCCTCAAACTCTTTAATGAAACTGAAAGGGAAGCAATACCCCAAATTCATTCCTCAAAGCAGTATTACTCTGATACTAAAACTAGAGAATAATCCAACCAGAAAAGAGAACTACAGGGCAATCTCCCTAATGAACATAGAAACAAAATTCCTCGGGAAGATACTGGCAAAAAATGCAGCAAAGAGTATACACCATGACCAAGTAGGATTCATCCCAGGGATGCAAGGATGGCTCGATATATGCAAATCAATAAATCTAATTGACTATATCAGCAGAGCCAAAAATAAAAATCACATGATCATCTCAATAGATGCAGAAAAAGCATTTGACAAAGTCCCATGCCCATTCATGGTTAAAACCCTACAGGAAATTGGAATAAATGATATTTATCTCAACCTGAAAAAGCCATCTGTGACAAACTAATAGCCAATATAATACTAAATGGCCCAAAACTGAAAGCTTTCACTCTAAAATCAGGAGCATGATAAAGATGTCCACTATCATCACTCCTATTTAATAAACTTCTGGAAATATTAGCCAGAGCAATTAGACAAAAGGAAGAAATGAAATGAAGATAGGAAAGGCAGTTAAATTATTATTATTTGTAGATGACATGATTCTCTACGAGAAGACACCAAAAGACTTCTAGATTTAATAATCAAATTCAGTAGTGTAGCTGGATACAAAGTGAACAATCAAAGCTCAGTAGCATTACTGTACACAAGATAAACTCACTGAGAGAAAAACTAGAGAAACAACACCTTTCGCTATACCATCAGGGAGGAAATGAAATTCTTAGGAATCTAACAGAGGAAATAAAAAATCTTTACATTGAAAACTATAGTACTATGAGAGAGGAGATTGAAGAGGATATAAAAAATGGATGATATACTTTGCTATTAGGTAGGAAGAACCAACATAGTAAAAATGGCCATACTCCCACATTATTATACAGATTTAATTGAATCCTAATCAAAATACCATTATCATACATCACAAAACTAGAAAAAAAATCCTAAAATTTACTTGAAATCAGAAGAGACCTAGAACAGTAAAAGCAACTCTGGACAGCAAAAGCAAGGCAACGAGCCTCAGAATCCCCGACATGAAGTTATACTGCACAGGTACTGTGAGAAAAACAGCACAGTACTGGCAAAAACAAGCTGAGGATCAATGAAACAGATTAAAAGATGCAGGAGTAATTGTAAACACACTCAGCCGCCTTCTGTTTGACAAAGATGACAAACATCTTCACTGGAAGAAAGACAGCCTTTTTAATAAATGGTGCTGGAAAAATTTTTCCACATTCCAATTGTTAAAACCTGAACAATAAATCTGCTGAACAGCAGAATAGGGAGGACTGGAAGACCCATATAGGCAAAGACTTCATGAACTAAACCTCAATTGCATGGGAAGTACAACAAAGAATTAACTGTGATCATATTCTATTAAAACCCTTTTCACAGCAAAAAAAAATCATCTACAAAGTGAAAATACAATCCACAAAGTGGGGGGAAAAATGAGTTGTTCCTCACACAAAGAACTATATCTAGAACATATAAAAAATTGGAAAAATTCACCCCCCTAATTTAAAGACCCAATCCACAAGTGAGCATCTGAGATGAATACAGATTTCTCAGATGAAGAAGTACATAAAGTTATAAAGAAGCATAAGCTTGAGACATTTCTAGGTAAATAGATGCACCCTGAGACCACAGTCTTAAGTGAAATAAATTGGACAGGTGTAAATATCACACTGTCTCTCTGGTGTGAGAAAGAAGGACTATCAAAAAATCAATCAATAACAAATGCTGGTGTGGCTTGGGGGAAAATAGTGATTGGTGGGAATGTAAACTGGTGCACTGTGGAAGTCAGTGTGGAGAGTCCTCAAAAACGGGGATTTAGAGGTCCCATTCGACCCAGCTATTCCCCTCCTATATATTCCCAAAGGAGTTGAAAGTATCATACCACAACGATATATCATACTGCACCCATGTTTATAGCAGCACAGCTTATAATAGCTAAATCTTGGAAACAGCCCATACGCCCATCAACAGATGAGTGGCTAAAGAAAACGTGGCATTTATATACAGAGATGGCTCCAAAAGTAACCCCAAAGAGCCTTAACGGACCTCAATATGTATAGCAAAAGCTTGACTTTTATTAACACAGGTCTAACTTTAACTTAGTTTTAAACACCCAGCAAAAAAATAGAAGAGGCTAGATATGAAATGGGCTCTCCCAAAACTGCCATGGCCCTGCTGGCAGTCTCAGATTACTACCACTCTGGGTCAGTGAGTCTAACAAAGGTCACAACAACTATAAAAGTTCAAAAAGAGTCTAAATTATTTAGCTAAAATTCTCCCTCAGAACTCTAGACCTCCCCATCTTTTTACAGCTAAAACTAGAGGAATACATGCATTAATAAATTCAGGGCCGGGGATTTAGCTTGGTGGTTCTGGCACCTGCCTCGCAGATTATCTCTCTGAACAAGTCCCTGACTGTTTCTCGGCTACGTTGACCCCTTTTAGCACAAAGCAGCTAGATTCAGTCTTCACCTGTTTTCCCTGAATGCAGTGAAGCGTACTTCTTCAGAGTGGGAATATAGTTTATTTCGTTAGCTTATGAGTAAGGCAGCTCACTGGTGGAAGGGCCTGAGGTAGAATTGGTGTCTGGTTGACTTAGGAGATTAGGGCATGGCACAGCTGGGGAAGTAGACATGACCTGTTATTTACAAGATCCCAGAACAGAGGTACGGAACAGTTCCCAAAACCCTGCACGAAGACTTCTCATAAGAACTTGAGCAGATTTTCAATACAATGGCCTAGATCGGACAGCCTGAGGTATGGGATCCCAGCGCTGCCTCAGGGCCAGTATTTAGAAGTTCTCACAGGTTTCCTCAAGATTTGGGCAGTGTAAAAAGACACAGGCACCAAGGTAGCTATCATGGCTTTTCTCACGTTAGCCTACCCTGCTTTCTCCAGGGTGTTCTTTTATCTTACTATTTCCTCTTTTATACGGCCCACGCTCACTCTGCAGAGCCAGTTTCTCCTCACTCTTCACTTTCACTTTTTCAAATAAACTTTGACACTGCTTTTTGTTTGTTTCATTCAATTCTTTGGTCAACATGAGAAGACTCTGGAATCCAACTCCAGAAGGAGAAGCACACAACCTAGAATCTGGTAACGTTTATTTGGCGAGCCACTTTTCGAGGAAACTGCCTGGTAAAATTTTGGTGTAGCCAGCCAAGAGAATCCAAAGCCAACAGACTCTGATAGCACAACCATATTATACCAAATTATTCGGTATTTACTCAAGTGTGTCCTATTAATTTCACTTAAGAGTATAGCCTCAATATGCATCCATTTAGCTATTAGTGTTTCTGGTTTCTCATTCTTTATGGCTGAGTAGTATTTATTCCATTTTGTAGAAAACCACATCTTCTTTATCCAGTCTCCAGTTGATGGGCATTTGGGTTGTTTCCAAGTTTTAGCTATCATGAACTGTGCCGCTATAAACATGAGTACACATAAGCTCCTGAGTTTTGAGGAATTTAAATGTATCAAATTTTCTCAGGCAGCATGGAATGCAGCCTTGTCCCCCTACTGAAGGGAGGTGCAGTCACTCCTTACTAAGTTCCTGAGGAACTTATAAGAGGAAAGTATAATGCGAATTAACCAGTTTCTTTCTTTAACCAGGTTGAAGTATAATGAAAGTATAATGCGAATTAACCAGTTTCTTTCTTTAACCAGGTTGAAGAACTGGGTTAAAAGCCTGAGTTCCAATTGGTAATTTTAAATGCGCAGAACCACCTGTAATGGGTGACCCCTAAATAATCAAGCAGTTCCTATACTCTTTATAATTAGCTGTTGATGGGGGTGTATGCAGCCTCCCCATTAGGGATCCCTCCTGAAACTCCAGGAGCTGTTCTTTTCCTTATTTTTAATACATACTTTCCTAACCTACAAAACAAAAATGAAAGAAAGAGAAATGTGTTTTTTAGGAATTCGTCCTAGGAAGATGACCACGCAAATTCTCAAAAATATATATGCAAGGGTGTTTTCTGAGTTATGATTTATAAAAGAATAGAAAAATTAAATGCTATAATCACTATTATGAATAGAACTGTGAGTAATGGAGCACTTAGTGTGTCTCAGGACATAATACCATATGTTGTACTGAGAGGGTCAAATGTAAACATCAGACAAAGCCAGAGGAAGTTCATTGTGAGGATCTACTGTACTTTATTAAAAGAGAGAGAGAGAGAGAGGCTCAGAGGGGTGAGGAGGATGAAGCATGGGTAGGGAAAGGGGGTTTTCCTTTGTAGAGGATAGTTTATTTAGTTAGCTTATGAATAAGACAGCTGCCTAGTAGAAAGGCCTGAGATAGAATGGGAGGACCAGCCATACTGATAAAAGTTAAGAATAGACAGTAAACTAGGAAGTTAAACAAAGAATGAATTTCCTCAGGCAGCATGGACTGCAGCCCACTCCCTACTAAGATCCTGAATGTTGAGGAAATTATAATGCAAATTAACCAGTTCCTTCTCAGATCCCAGTTTACTCTAAACGCTGTGTGACAGAACTGGACTAGAGCCTGTGTCCCAGTTGGTCATTTAAAATCCATAGACACCTGGGTGGGTGACTGGAACACCTGGATGCATCTCTTCTTTAAAATGTTCCTGTTTTAGATGTCACAGATGAGCCAGATCTGCCATATATCCTTGCTATGTGCAGAGCTCCACCTTGGATCAATGGTAGTGAGGCAGCGATACTTGTAATCCAATAGATGGATGGTAGTTTGACTCACATTGTGCCCACACTGTGACTTTGCTGTATCAATTACCCCTGACAAAAGGCCTTGGTGGCAAGCTACTCTGGACTCCTCCTATCTCTCTGGAGCTATCTCTCAATAAAGCTTTTCTACTCTTAACCTCTGTCGTCTTTGATTTCAAGGGACATGAACTTGGTACATCTGACATCTAGCAGGTTGGGAGTTATATTTCTCCTGTGTCACCTTCAGGTGTTTTATTGGCTGTTCTGCCAATTTCCTGTGCATCATGTGGTCGGTATGACTCTGTCCCCTATGACACAAGTCAATGCCCCAGAACATTTCAGGAGAGAAAGATGTGATGAGAGTTCAAAAAGACAATGGCCAATGTGACTTAATTCTCAGGCTATACTTAAGAGTCTGTCAAGTGCACATTTCAAAGCTTTGGATGATCATGAAATCTACTACACACTGAAGGCCCAGTGAGATTCAGAACTGAGATCCAGCCCATATATAAAACTCTAGCACTGTCTTAAGGGACATACACATTTACCAGAAATGAGATATAAATCCACTACTGAGGCCAGCATTGTGAGGAAAAGTTTATGGGATCATGAGAGCAGGGAACCAAGAGTGCTAATAAGTTCACTATCACTGTGCTCAGTAACATCTAACTGTGCAAGCAGGGCTGGGGATTTAGCTCAGTGGTTCCACTAACTGCTTTGCAAGCACAAGGTCCCAAGTTCAATCCCTGGTATCAAAATAATGAACTAAAGAATAAAACATGCAAAACCATGTGGCATTCATGCAACAGGAACAGTATTATATAAAAAATATACAGAGGACAGAACTGCTTTTGCAATTAAAAATAATTTTATGATAAATGTTTTAACAGAAACATTTGGAAAATAAAAATCATACTCCTAAAAAAATAGTACAAATGGAAAAGGAACAAAAGTTGGATGAACCTTACGAACATGAGGCTAATAACCAAGGTTTCTCTACAACCTCATAGAAGTTCTAAAAGAACTGACAGTAAAAGCATGATTTTATTATCTCAAGGAAATTTCCGAGTTTATAGGCAAGATTTTACCATTTGAGTGGCCACAACCAAGTTCTTTACCATAGTAGATGAAAACAGACCCACACCAAGATATATCACAATGCAACTTCAGAAAATGCATGGAAAAAAAGAGACTTTGAAAACTTCAAGAGACAAGAGAAGCTACACTGAAAGACAGACAATGAATTGTGCTGAGAAAAATCTTTGGAAGCAATTTTAACAAGTGATAAAATTGATGTTATCGATTGTTGATGAGTGCACACAGAACTCAGGGTATACATCACCCCTATTTTCCTTCTGAAATAATGTTAATCATGCCGGTACAAATCACAAATGACTGTGAAAGTTGGACACGTCCCATTTCAAAAGATTCCTTACGTGAAGTTACTTCTGCCAAGAGCCTGTAGGAACATCAGTCCCTGCGTGTAAGTTAATACATCACACCCCATACTTCCCTATTTGATCATAAGTTACCCAAATCTTTCCCATTGTATATCTATAGAACTTCATCATTTTTGTTATCATTACATTACTCTGAGTTACATCACTTTCTGCACTCACTACATGCATGTTAGATTTCTGAATGGCTGTAGCTTTATCTTTTATATTCTCGTGATTATTTTTTTCTCACTATCAATTTTATTAACATAAAATAGAGCTTTAGAATAACTGTAGTGCTTTCATAAGCTCAGAAAAGAGAACAAATTGATACCTGAGGGAGGAGAGATATGGACAGGATAAGCTCTTGTTGAGGACGATCTCATGATGTTAATTTTCAAGATGCCCCTGGGGAGGTTGAAGAGGATGTAGCCTATTCTCTTTCTAGAAAGAGATGAAATTTGTTGACTCAGTGTCGAACTTGGAAATGACACTGTTAGAGATAAGGGTATATGTGAGAGACTGAGCAGCCACAGCTCTCTCTCTCATATTTTTATTCAATGAGATAAGTACATCTGATCTCTGACTTTTGGATAAACCTTTGGAGTAGAAAGATTATATTCCTCCTAAGGTACATACAGCGGGAAGCACAGGACAAATTGGCTTAGACTAAAGAGAAAAAATACACGTTGGAGGATTTTTTTCTGGTGGAAAAGGGCTTAAATCAGGCACGATGAGTTAGAGTGACTGCAGAGACTAAATCGAGGCTGTGACAGTTACAGAGTAGAATGGTCTCTTGACACAATCCACTAGCTAGTAAAGCTTTTATTTCTCAATCTATGTGTTTATTCATTTTGTGAGGGTTTCATGATAGCCTGGCTTGTGTTGTACATTTCTGTTGGGATTCCATGTCTGTGTGTGTGTGACTGTTCAGTGGACGCAGTGGTGGTCTATATGTATACTACAAAGAAAGTGGAAATATAATGATGAGGAACAAAGAAAATAATTAGGTGAATAATCTTTAAGTACGTGTCATATCAATATTCATAAAACAGAAGATTTCATTGCCAGTGTTGATAATACATTAGATTGCATTTATGGTTAATTACACAACTGCAGTAGCGATATTTTTCAGTGTCCCACAATCTTGATAACTATAGCTCATAATAAGCTTTGATGTTGGGTAAATACTTTCCACTTTATTTTTCTTTTAAAAATCATTTTAGGATTTAGCTCAGTGGCACTGTGCCTACCTCGCAAGTGTAAGGTCCTGAGTTCAATCCCGGGTCCTGAAGAAAAAAAACTTATTTTAGTTATTCTAGTTCCTTTGCTTTCAATATCCTATCTATCTCTGTCTGGGGTTTCGCTAGGAACTGCTTTGAAGTTGTAAACTGATTTCTGGAAAACATGCGTCCTTACTAGGTTGAGTTTGCCGATCCGCAGGCCCAGCATGGCACTTATCTGACACAAATCTTTGCTTTCTTTCATCAGTGTTTTGAAGTCTTTCCCATAAAGTTCTGTACATGCATTGTTAGATCGGCACCTAAACATTTTAATTAAGTGGCTTTACATTTACATTTTCTCCTCTTCGTGGTTAATATATAAAAATACCTTTGAGTTTATGTGTTGGGCTCCTATCCTGCCACCTTGCTAAATTCATATATTAATGATAGGATTTTTTATGAAGATTCTTTGAGGTTTTCTATGTAGAAAATGATGTTATCTGAAAATAAGTGCATTTTATCGCTTCCTTTTTGACATATATATATTATATACATACATAGCCACTTTACTTCATTTCTGCACCTTGCTACAGTGGCTAGGAGTGTGTTAAATAGGACTGAAGAGAGCAGGCATCTTTTCCTCATTCTGGACCTTAGGGGGATGTCCAGCCACAGGGATTTTGTGGACCCTCTTAACAAGTTGATATAATTTATATTTCTAGTTTGCTGAGAGTTTATTTTTAGTGTCATTAATGGCTACTGGATTTTGTCCGAAAGTATTCTGCCTCAAATAATATGATTTTTATTCTACTGATTTGATAGATTGCATCATGTCATTTTTTTAAAATGTTGAAGCAGCCTTAGATAACTGAAATCACTCCCACCTTGTATCAATTCTGTTGTTGCTTGTTTGTTTGTTTGTTTGTTTCAAGACTGGGGGTCTGTCCAGGTCGCTGAGGCTGGTTGTGAGCATTTAAACTCAAGTGATCATCCCATTTCAGATTCCAGAGTTCAGGGACGAGAGGGTTACACTGCCGTGCCAGGTAGGAGTTCTTATGCGTTGCATTTTGTTTCCTAAAAGTTGGTGGTATATGTGTTGCCTGCATTTATAAGAACTGCTTTTTCCAAGTATGTCTGGTGGATCTAGCACTGCCTACTGAAAATAGCGCCTTCTTGCCACTGAAGTGCCTTTGTGACAAGTCGAGTGACAAGTCTGTGTGTATTTGCTTTCAGATTGACATTGGCTTTTTTTGTCAATCACTTTAGCTTTGGAGTAAATCTTGAAAATACACGTAAGACCTTCGTACTAAAAACTTTGCAATGTTATTCTGTAAAAATAATGAATATTGTAAAATAAAGATTATTCAATAGAGAAGGATTTCTATTTTATGCACTGAAAGATAAACTATAATGAAGATTTTGTTTGTTAAGACTTAGAGACAATGCAGTCTAAATAAAAATCTCAATATTTTTAAAGAACATAATTGGCCACCAGATTCTAGATGCTACATGGAAGTGCAAAGGGTCAAAAATAGCCACAGCCATTTAGCTATTTGAAATGAAATGTAGATTCTTAAAATGGCATTTTATTTTTTGTCACATAGTAATTACATATTAATGAGGTACACTGTGATGCTTTAAGATGTATAATTGTTGTGTATCAAAGCAGAGAAATTAGCATATTCATTATCCCAAACATTTATCATTTCTTTGTGGTTTTTCAACATGTCCCCTATTCTAACATGACTATAAGCCTGTAAATGTCCCTGTTTATTCTTTTAGCTGTATAACAAACGTTCCAGCACGTCTCGCTTTTGTAATCATTCAAAATATTTTCTGATTTTTGTTTTAATTTCTCCTTTTGTCCATGAATTAACTAAATGTGCATTCTTTAGTTTGCAGATATCATGTATATTTATGTATCTTTTTAATTATTTTAATTCCACTATAGGAAAAAAATTATATGGAATGGTTCAGTCTTTTGAAACTTTTTGAAGCTTTTTTGTTGGTTTGTTTTTTTGTTTTGTTTTTTGAGACAGGGTCTCACTATGTAGTTGAGACTGATCTGGAGCTTACTGTGTTAGCCCAGGCTGGTCTCGAACTCACAAAGATCCTCCTGCCTCAGCCTCCCAAGTGCTGGGATTACAGGTATGTGCCACGACGCCCAGTATTTGAAACTTTTAAAATAAGGCTGAGCCTGTATAAATGGTCAGTATGTACTTGAAAATAATGTGAAATCTTTTTCTGTTGAATTTAGTATTCCATATCTATTAACCAAATTTGTTCATATTTTTGTATTCTTTCTTTGTGTGTGTTTAGGTTTTCATTTTGTTTGTTTGTTTGGTATCAGGCATCAAACTCGGGTCCTTGTGCTTGCAAGGTGGTGGCAACAGTGAACTAAATCCCTGGCCCCCAGATTTTTGTATTCTTACTGACTTCTCGTGTGATGCTCATATTAGGTACATGGAGAGATATATTAAAACTTCTTGATTGTGGGTTTGGTTATTTCTTCTTCTCAAACATTAAAACTTCTCCTTGTGAGTTTACAAGGTACTAGTGTAGTATTCTGGAGCAGGTACTATCCGGAGATCAGGTAGTTTTTCCAATTCCTCTGTTCTAGGGCTCCCGCTTTTGTTGAATCAATCGTGACCATTTTCTTTTACAAATGGTACGGTTTCTTTTGTTCTTAGACCTTTTCTTTCCACCTGAGTGTGTTTACGCTGTGTCGTCACCTCTTCCACCTACCCTCACCACACAGAAGTTTTCATTTACTGTAGGGCTCTTTCCTTTTCCCCCTGCTGGAGGTGCACACTACTGGAAGTTGTTCATGGCACAGCCATGGCCACATTACCGGACTGCAACCTTGTGTGAATAACAATGCACAGTGTGCCCCCCCCCACTTACACAATATTTAAATTTTGAGTCTTTTATGTCTCTTGGTTTAACTAATGCTGTAAGGTGTCGGGTGGGATGTGTTGGTCCCTTTGACATTTTCACATCGTAAGAGAAGTGGAGAAGTTTCCACTAAGCTACATCTGCATGACTGCCAGAACCTAGTCACAATCAGCACAACAGTTCACTCTAATTCTAATGCTACTGTGGAGTGAGAATTTATCAGTATGCTGGTCTTCCTTAATTCTGCTATCAGTAAACTAACTTTTGTTTGTTTTTGTAGTGTGGGGATCTAACCCAAAATGGAGCCCGCTGGGCAAGTGCTCACCTCAGAACTACACCCAAGCCCTTTACTGCCCTTAAATATTATTTACACTGGACCTTCTACCTCATTCCCTCCAAACGGTAGCTTGTTTCACATGTTCCTGAGTGTGTAAAATTTAAAATTCAGAGAAATAACCCATTATCATTGTAACGCGTGCTCCCCAGAGCGATGGAGAATGTCACCACAGTGCCTGAGTTTCTCCTCCTCGGCCTGACCAGTGCTCAGGGGCTGCAGCCCATCTTCTTCGTGATGTTTTTAGTCATTTACCTGGTTAACTTGGTTGGAAATGGGGCAATAGTGGGCATTGTTGTTTTGGAAGCCAAACTCCACTCCCCTATGTATTTTTTCCTGGGCAATCTGTCTTGTCTGGACATTTGCTATTCCTCAGTGACACTTCCCACGGTGCTTACGAACCTCCTGTGCACTCGTAGGGCCATATCTTTCCTAGGCTGCATTGCTCAGCTGCACTTCTTCCACTTTCTGGGCTGCACTGAGGCTGTCCTGCTGGCCGTCATGGCCTTTGACCACTTCGTGGCCATCTGCAATCCACTTCGCTACTCTGCCATCATGAGCCCCTGGCTGTGTGCGCTGATGGCAGCCGTGGCCTGGATCTCCAGCTTCTTCTACGCACTGATGCATTCTGTCATGACTGCTCGCCTGAGCTTTTGCCACTCGTGGACACTCGATTACTTCTTCTGTGACGTTAAGCCCCTCTTAGAGCTGGCATGTGGTGACACACGACTCAACCAATGGCTGGTTTCCGTTGTCACAGGAAGCGTCCATGGGCGCTTTCTTGCTCACTCTCCTGTCCTACTTCTACATCATCAGCTTCCTTCTCTTCAAGAACCGCTCTTGCAGAACACTGCACAAGGCGCTGTCCACATGTGCCTCGCATTTCATGGTGGTGTGCCTTTTCTATGGCCCCGTGGGGTTCACCTACATTCGTCCTGCCTCAGCCGCCTCCATGAGTGAGGACCGGATGGCGGCCATCGTATATAGTGCCGTCACCCCAGTGCTGAACCCTCTGATCTACACTCTCAGGAATAAGGAGGTGATGCTGGCTCTCAGGAAGAGCTTGGGGAGGAAGCTGTACAAAGACTGACAGCAGCGCCAACAGAAGTGATGAGGCTTGTGTCTGATTCACATAGAGACTCCTCCCTTCCCCCTAGCTAGTGTTCAGTTTACTTGATTTCTGCCTTTTTCTCAGAAATTTTGAGAGCATTCAACAAACACAGGAATAATCAAAACAAATTTCCTAATTTCATGAAACTTAACTTTTGGTGTGATGGTGGTGGGGAAACAAAGTAAACAAAGCTGTAAGTACATACCTCAAGGAAATTAAGTGCTGTGGATAACTGAAAGAAGGTATGAAGGACGGGGGATGAGAGTAGGTAGCTGATATACAATAAATTCATCTGGTATTTGTCCAAAATTCCTGGTGTGGAGTGGTGAATCCTGGGAATTTCCCAGATGACAAAGTGTCTTTGTTACTCCTGAGCCCCTTGGAACACATATGAACTCATGCTCCTAAAGTGATTCATGGAGGCCCACATTGCTTCAGGACTGTGTTTGGTTGCACCACAAACATCAGCTATGTGATTACAGAGTTGGGACTTTCAGTTACAGTGAAAGGCTGAGGGCAGGGAGGCTGCAGTTGGTATTCAGCTACCTGGCCAATAACTTAATTCAGCACACCTGTGTGAGCATGCCTCACTAGAAATGTGATGCCAGAGTGCAGACAGACATCCTTGGTTGGCAATACTGCCCACACTTCTGCACATCGGCGTGCTGGGAATATAATGTCCATGATGAGAAAGGACCGGTGTGTATGGGACCCGCACTGAATTTGTCCTGTGTGATTCTCTTTGGCTGTCTCTAATGTATGGCTTCTATGGTCAAACTGTAATATTATGTATAGCACTTTCCTGAGTTCTTTGAATCATTCTAGCATAGCACTGAAGCTAAGACTGGGCTCTGGGAACCTTCACATTTGTAGTCAGGTGGTCAGGAGTGAGGGTACCTCTTTTGGCCCCAAGCATACAGATGTTCTCTGGAGTGAGGCAGGCTTCGTGCAACACTCTGCTCAGAACCTGTCCAACGTGGTCCAGTTCTAAGTAGTTGATATCAGAAGTCATTCTCCTGTGTCTCTTTTCTCTGTATTGTGCTTACAAACCATACACACACACACACACACACGGATTACCTAAATTTGTCTGCTACTTCTGAATATAAGCAATTCTGTTATGGTGTTGGGATATTGGCCCCGTCTTACTGTTGGTGGAGGGAAACTGTATTTTCTTAGAGCTATGATTAAAAGAGCAACTTTCAAAGACAATACAGACCCACACTGTAACTGGCAGCAAAGGTGTGCTGAAAATGAGGGGATCCTGACCTATGTGGGTCCATGCTAATCACACACTGACTGTGGGAAAGTCCTATGCAAAACAGTGAAGATATTGATTGCTTGATACGTGTCAGGACTGCGTGAGCTGGAGGCTGGTGGCAGCCACCTCAGTTGGTTTCCAGCTCTAAGTCGGTTCTCTGAGCCTGATGGAGACATAGGACCTGCAGGAAGAAAGCTCCACCCCCACCCCCACACCAGGCCAGAGAGCCTGTAGTTAGCCGTTCTCCCACTTCCTGTCCAGAAGGGATCTACACCCTTTTACCTGAATAAATCTATAATGTGGGAAGAGAAATATCTATCTTTAAGGATATTTTGGTTAAACAACCTGAGCTAAGATGACAACAGATTACTCAGTGTTACTCTGTTCCTCTGTAGACTGGGGGAGTGTACTGCTGCATGAAGTAGAGGTGGTGATAAAGCACTCATCTTAATCCATCTCACAGTGTGCTTACTGTTTTCATCAGACCACCGGCAGCCATTTGCCAAGGCCTAACAATATAGCAGGTTACCTGTGCAATGATTTGCTGGTTATTTTCAGTACTCATTAGTGACAAGGGTCAGAAATATTCTGTACTTGCCAGGAGTTGTGGCACCAGCCTGTGATCTCAGCACTTGGGAGGCTGAGGCAGGAAGATTGCCATGACTTTGAAGCTAGCCTGGGCTACCTAGTGAGTTCAAGGACAGCCCGAACTACATAGCAAGACCCTGTTAAAAAAAAAAAAAAAAAAACGGTATTCATCTGAGACCAAAAAAAAAAGCATATATTCATCTACTTCTCTGTCTTAAAATAGTTCAAGGGGATCTTTATTATCTGAAAATTATGTGAAAATATCACTGGTTTATTGTATCAATAATAATGTTTCCTGGGCCTACTGAGCAAGAAGGGGTGGGTGCTTTGTTAAGAAATATATATACACCAGCAAAAGGGATAAATCTCAAAGATTTCATCTGTTTTCTGGCTGATGAAGTGTGCAGATGTCCATTAACCTAGAGAATGTTGTACAAACCCTTCAGTGACACAGACAAGTATTGAAAGTTGCACCTTCTGTGACTAGGATGTGCCATCTCTGATATGTCTTTTTTGTTTTGAAGGTAGCCTAACTCATATGGGAAATAGTCTCTGACCCACTTACTGGATACGTACATGACAGACAGTATTGACTGGTGCTCAGAATGACAGAGAGACTTTCAAGAAAAGCAGACTGTTACAAGAGACCCTATTGCTTAGAGTGTTATGATCTACAAGATCCCATGATACCAACGGTGTCTAACAAAAAATGTCATGCAATATTCAGGATTCCAGAGAAAGACTGTTGTTTTCCATACATAATTATTAAAACATCTCCTGCACAGCTTCCTGGCTAAGGTTGAATATGAAGATCTGATCATGGAAAACTTTCCATTCCAAACTGGGTACTTAGACCCATGCATAGAGAGGTTCTTATGGTGTAGAAGCAATCATTCATGAAAACAGTGCCACATCTGGAATCCGGTTGAAAAACGTCCAGAGAACAAAACAAATACACAGACACTGAGACTCCCACACCAGGTGTGTCAGTCCTGCCAGCAACCTTCCTAGGAGAAGGCTCATCCTTCTGTTCCCATTAGAAGTTTCCCTGGCCATATGCAGAGTAGAAAATTGCAGTGATCTAGTTCACAACAGGTTGCCTTGATTTTATGGTGGACTGAAAGTGAATTTCTGCTGTGCTACAGTGTCTACAAGGAAGACAGTGAAAAGTCATAGCCAGAGGAACTGTTTCCAGTGGGTCACCAGGCAGGCATCTTGTCATCACATGTGTAGACAGAGCTTTGGCCCCTGGGCAGCAGCACGGATCTCAGCTGTTGTCTGTGAGTTTAGAGGAATCTGTGCTTACCTGGAGAAGACAAGCTATCAAGTACTTGGAGAGAACCAATGGAGACAGATGTACCAGGATGAGTATGGCTTCAAGGTGCATCCATGTAGGCATAAATGTCTCTAGATTCTCATTCTATATGGCTGAGTATTACTCCATTTTATATTTAAAAAATCTTCTTTATTCAGTCTCCAGTTGATAGGCTCTTCAAAAGAATAAACAAAATGGACAAAGTTCCTTAACTACACTCACTCTGAGGGGAACAAGCAGAAGGAAGCAGAAAAAACCCTGGAGTTGTTTCCACCCTCACAGGAGTGCAACCCCATGGAGTAAATAGGAGCTTCCTCTGCCCCAGGTTCTGCTCTGCGACTTCTGTTCTCAGGGCTGCCTCTGCCACCTGCTACCACCAAAATGTCTGGTTTCACAAAATCAGAGGAGGAAAATAACAGGATTCACATCGCCACCTTATCTTTTCCCTCGGGGTAGACCTGAGAGTCTTTGGGCTTGAATTGCATCAGCTCTTCCCTGATCCTCCAGCCTGCCTTCCGCCCTGCAGATTTTTTACTTAACAACCACAAAATCAAGAGAGCCACAGACTTAAAAGACATCGTGCAAGCACATGTCTTGTTGGTTCTCTTTCTCTGGGAGCCACAACGAATGCAAAGTTTGATGATCCTCATTCTCTTGGCGTTTTGGAATTCTTTTTCATTTTGCTTGGCTCAGGGTTGAAAGGCCTTTCCTAGAGTTTTCTCTCTCCATGACATATCACTGTGTGGTTTGCAGTTTCTGAGTGTGTTAAGTGTAGAACAAGGGGCTTGGGAGAAGGGATTGTAAGCACTCTTACTTTGGTGATTATTTAAATCCTGGTACTTCTCCTCAGTCCACACACTGATACACCCTCTTTGGTATGTTCACATTAGTTCTTTATGCTCAGTGCCAAGGTTTTAAGGCTTCATCGAGGAGACACAGAGTGCACTTTCTGAGAAGTAGAATCTATATTTTTAATACCTTTAAGTAATAAAAAAATCAACATTTATTTCTTTTAGATATAGTTTTTCCATCTGATTTCAACTTAGCATTGGAGTGGATTGGAATAATCAGCAACTGTCAGAGGGTGTAAAACAGCTGCAGGGTCTGGAAGCTGCACTGAGCTTACAGCTGGCCAACTTGGGCTTAAAGCTGTATGTACTGCTAAATACTAAGGAAATCAAAGTCACAGCCATGTTGGCTTCCTTAACTCAAATTTTATTTTCTATAAAATGAATATAATTAAAACATAAGAGCAGAAGGGACTGTTGAGATAAGTATAGCAAATAACACATTGTTATTAGGGCCACAGAGTGATGAAAGCTAATTCTTGGAGATTGTACTGTGGTTAATATTTATCTACCCATGTGACAGTCACAAGAGCACCTAAGAGAGGACACTGGCATCTGTGGGAGATATGCACTGGGGCCCCAGGATGGGTGAGCTCTCCTTAGGTCACACATGTAAGGACTGTGTCACTGTTCGAACTTAGTCTACTTCTGGATCCACTTTTTGTTCACTGTGGTGGGGGTTGAACTCAGGACTTCCTGTTGCTAGGCAAGTGCTCTACCACTGAACTACACCACAGCCCACACAGAATCTAATTCCAAATGGATATTCTTAGCTGGCATCTACCCTACTGTGTATTGTTTACTGTGTTCATGAAATATTTAAAAAGAGTTCGAGCTCAGGACCATGATAGAAGCCATGAAGGCCCAGCATAAGAAAGAAATTTAAAAAAATAAATGTCCAACATAGGAAAGAAATGGAATTCATAAAACAGATTCAAACAGATATCCAGGAGATTAAACACTCCATTGAAAGTGTATGCAACAGAATAAAAGAATGCGAAGATAGACTCTCAGATATAGAAGAAAAGATTGCAGTCAGTGACCATGAAAAGGGAGATCCCTTGAAAACAGTAGGGGATCATGAGAAATCGATCCAACAACTCCTAGATGATGCAAAGAAGAATAACATAAGACTGATAGGAATACATGAAGTAGCAGGAGAAAATACAAATGACTTAAAAAAAAAGCTGTTCCCAGAATTAGTGACAGAAAACTTCCCAAACAGAGGGGAAGAGTTTGACATTCAGATAACTGAGGCATATAGGACCCCAACTAGCCACAATAAAAAAAAATACACCTAGACATATAATAAAGATCCGAGAAACCCAACAGAAGAACAAAATACAACAAGCAGTAAGAGAAAAGAAACAAATCACATGCAAAGGAAAGCCCATCAGAATCACAGCAGACTTTTCAACACAAACCCTTAGGGCAAGGAGAGCCTGGAATGAGATATTTCAAGTACTAAAAGAGAACAACCTCCAACCTAGACTGATGGATCCTGCAAAACTCTCTTTCGAAATGAATGGGGAAATAAGACACTTCCACGACAAAGAACACCTGAGAAACTGCACGAATACCAAACCAGCACTACAAGCAATTCTAAACAAGATCCTAGAAAAAGACAATGAAGGCAACAACACCATGAGGCCCAACAGAGCAAATCAAATAGGCAAGGCAGGAAACTAAAAGGAGGTGAAAAAGTAAAAAGAGTCAACAAAAGGCCAAGAACATGTCAATAATGTCAGTACATATCAGTTATAACCAGCAATGTCAATGGCCTCAACTCACCAATCAAGAGATATAGACTGGCAAAATGGAATAAGAAGCAAAATCCAACAATACGTTGTATACAAGAAACACACCTAGTGCAAAAAGAAGCCCATAGACTGAAAGTGAAAGGATAGAAAACAATTCTCCATATGACAGGAGCCCAGAAAAAAGCAGGGATAGCAATCTTATTTGCAGACAAAGCAAATTTCAAACCAAAACTGATTCTAGTATTATTGATGTAGGATGGTATTGTATCATACCTCTGTGAATGTGAAATATCTAGTACCTGCTTTATGATACATAGTAGGGACCGTGCTTTATCAGAGCTACATTTAATGATATTACTCTAGAATGTTCTCTTTCCAGATGATGATTAAGATGCTAATAAAAAAAAATGGTGCCAAGTACCACAACAGCAACAGAACTTTACTGCTTTCTGGATATTATTCTTTTCTTTGTTTTTTTAATGGAATGTGCTGAATGTCTACAATTTTGTTCAGATGACTGCAGAACCTGGAAAAGCTGTTGCTGCTATTGATGCATAACATACTGCTATTATTAGTCTTTTTATATAAATATAAATAAATAAATATTCTTTAACGGTGCTGTCAACTTTGGAAAAAGTTATCCCAATTTACTGTGTTGAGTTGGCATTGTACAGAAATGGACAGCCATATTGGTCTAGAAATGTTAATTTTTTTTATTTTTTTCCATTTGTACAGGGGTAAGGCACTGTATTAAATATGTAAGGTCATATTTACGTGGGTTTGATTACAGAAACTAATAAAGTATTCTCTAAATAATGAAAAAAGAATAAGATAAGACTACAAGAGCAAGAAGCAATTTAAATATGTTAAGGGACCACTTCCATCTTCAGAATTAAGGATTATTTTAATCTTACATCATTGCCTTTTCTCTTTTACTTTCCTTTTTAGTTTTATTTTAGGATTCCCTATTTTTAATGTTCATACAGAGGTTTCTTTAACTGAAATACCAAATAGTTTCTCTGGTGTGAAAAACTATAATAGTACACAGGATCCTAATAAGATAAATAATAATGTGAAATAGGAAGTAAAGGGCTAAAGGTGTAAGGAAAGTGGGAAGGGTGGGGGAAAGGTAATAAAGGAGAGGGAAAAAATATGAGAAACTGAAAAAATGGAAATAAAGTATTTGTAAATAGGGGGGGAGGAGGGGATGAAGGGAGAGCAGGGACAAGGGGAAAAAATGAGAATCAAGACCTATTATGTAAAGGTACAGGATCCCAATAATGAATGTAACTGTATTGTATACCTAGATTGTACCAATAAACTCAATTTTAAAAAGTGAGGGATCAAATTAGTCTGTTTGAAATATTTTTTTTATTTTAGCCCATATAAACACAAACAATGAGTATAAAATTCTGAGGTTTTAATTTTCTCTGCCAGTGTAAGAGCAGGTAACTGGAATGACTTTGGAGAACTCCATGGTATTCATTGCTTCCTCAGGACAAGTGGTTGTAGTAATTGCTTCTCTGTACTAAAGACAGGTGTCCCCAAAGGCCTATGTCTTGGAAACAGCTCCCATACTGCATGCAGAGCAAATGGTAGCTGATCAAAGCTATCATTTTTTTATTTTTCACACAATTAAAAACGGGCTCCTGGAAATTAGTATTTGTCACAAATGTACTTGTTCCACCACTGATCACCCAAGGGCTCTGTAGAAAGCTTAAAAATAATTGTACTATTAAAATACTATAAATGCTTTCACAAAGTCAGAAGGCCCCTAATTGCTTGAGTGCTTCTAAATCTTTTTTTCCCAGAAGAAGGTGATTCGACACTCAGTACCTCCAAGGTTGTTTCATATGCACCAGCTTTGCTGGGAAGTCACTGGTGATTATGTCTCAACTTTGCCTCAGCCTTTGACAGTTACTCCTGGGAGAAGTCCTTGGGGCAAGCCACTCAACAAACACGCTGGGAGAAACTTTCCCAGAGATTAAGACTTCCACAGGGAGAAAGAAATATATGATTTCACACAAACCACCACAAAACTGCATGATAATCATATCGGAAAAGGAAGACACTTGAGGAAACCTCAAGGGTGTTTACTGCATCATATTAGTCCACCATATGAAAGTTATAATGAAACTAAAAATTGTATAAAAATTCAGGAACACAGCTTTAAGTTATATACCTCATTTATAATGTGGAAAATATTTGACACTTGTTATCTATATTATACAAGATTTTAAGTAATTTTGTTCAGTTTTATAATGTAGCATCATGTTTTTCCACAACTATTACTCATAAATTATGGTGTAGATTTTTATAATCAACATAATACTAGAGTATACACTCTTATGTCTGATATTTGCTACTAGATCATCCATAAATTCTTTTTATCTATTTTAAAGAGCTAGATGCCTGTTATAAATTTATAGACATTTATGTATATAAAGATTGGAAATACACACATGTACACATGCAATAAAACTGTGTATTTGGGGTATTTTGTTGGATTACTTTGGCTCAAGAGGGATGAATCATAAAGGGATTCTGGGTAGATGAGAAAAAAACATTGATAATAGTTCTATGAGAAGTCACTTCCCTCTTCTTTTTTTAAAAATTTGTTTATTGATACAGTTTAGATATACATAATGATCACATGGTACGTGTACATGATAAATCTTGATTTTACTTTTTCTCCCATGCTTTCTCTCCCTTCCATCCCTGTAGCTTTCCTTATTTATGAAAGTTTTGTTTCCATTTTATCTCCCCTTTCTCATTTTTTCCTTTCCCTTCCTTCCTTCCCCCCGTCTCCCATTCTTATTTGAACATTTTATTCCTATTTCAAGTTACCTATTATACATTTTGGTCCTTATTTACACTTTTGGTTTCTCACACCAGAGAAACAATTTGACATTTACATGTTTGCCTGATTTATTTCACTTAGGAGTATGATTTCAAGGTGCATCCATTTAGCTATGTCTCCAGTTTATTGTTCTTCATGGCTGAGTAGTATTCTATTGTGTAAAAAAAAAAAACACAAACACATCTTTTTTATGCATTTCTCTGTTGAAAGGCATTTGGGCCATTTCCAAGATTTAGCTATTACATATTGCTATAAACATGGGCATGCCTATATAACTGTGGCATAATGCTTTTAATTTTTTCAGGAAGATATTCAGAAGGGGACTAGCTGAGTCAAATGGAACCTCCAAAATATGTCATGTAAAGGTACAAGATCCCAATGATGAATGTAATTTTGTACTGTACACCTAAAATGTACCAATAAAAATAAACAAAAGAGTAACAAGATTGATTGGAGTCAATGAAGGAGTAGGAGAGAGCATAAAAGACATAAATTAACTTTTCAAAGAAGCAATTGCAGAGAACTTCCCAAACAAGGAAATAGAACTTGACATAAAGATAAGTGTGGCATATAGAACTCCAAGTAGGCATGATAAAAAAAAATCTGGGAATATAAAAGTAAAGATTCCAGAAATCCAACACAAGAACAAAATATTAAAAGCGCTCAGAGAAAAGAACCAAATCATATATAAAGGAAAGCCCATGAGAATCACAGCAGACTTCTCAAACCAAACCTTCAAGTCAAGGACAGCATAGAGGGAAATACTTCAAGCCCTAAAAGAAAACAATCTTCAACACAAATTAATGCATCCTGCAAAACTATCTTTCAAAAATCAATGAAAAAATAAGATACTTTCACTACAAAGAACACCGGAGAAACTTCATTAATACCAAACAAATACTCCACAGAATTCTAAACAATATCCTAGGAAAAGACAATGAGGGTCACAATTCCATGAAGCCCAACAGAAGGAAGCCATCAGGGCAGAAAAGAAATTGAATTCAAGGAGGGTATGCAACAACAAGATCATGACAAGAGTAAGTCAATACATATCATTATGACCATCAATATTAATGGTCTCATTCACCAATTTAAAAAAAACAGACTGGTAGAATGCATCAAGAAGCAAAGATCCCTAGCTGGGCATGGTGGTGCATGTTTGTAATCCCAGCACTTGGGAGGCTGAGGCAGGAGGATCGCTGGGAGTTCGAGACCAACCTGGGCTACATAGTGAGTTCCAGGTCAGTCTCAACTACATAGTGAGACCCTGTCTCAAAAAGAAAAAAAAAAAAAAAGAAGAAGCAAGATCCAACAATATGCTACCTATAAGAAATACTTAATTAAAAAAACTTCATAGACTGAAAGTTTAAAGGTGGAAAATGTAACAGGAACCTGAAAGAAGTAGGGGCGGCTATCCTACTGCCCGATAAAGTGGATTTCAAACCAAGACTAATTAGGACAGACAAAAAAGGTCACTATATCCTTGTAAAGGGAACAATGCAAGAGGAAGAGATGAGAGATGACAATCACAAATATATGTGTACCAAATACTAATGCATCCAACTATAAAAAACCAATATTAATTGGCATGAAAAATCAAATACGCATTAATACAATAGTAGTGGGGATGGGGATTTAGCTCAGTGGTTCTGCTGCCTGCCTCACAGGTGCAAGGTTCTGAGTTTGATCCCCAGTACAAAAAAAAAAAAAAAAGGAGTGAGGGACATCAATTCCCCACTGTCACAAGTAGACAGATAAACTAGACCAAGAAAAAGAGGAAGACAAAGAGGAGGAGGAACAAGGGGAAGAAGAGGAGGACAAGGACGAGGAGGAGGAGGAGGAGAAGGAGAGAAATACTACAACTGAACCAAAGTTTTTAACAAATGAACTTAGTAGATATCTACAGAGTGTTCCACCCCACAAAATCAGAATATACAGTCTTCTCAGCTCACAGGTCATTTTCCAAAATAGACCATATAGTAGCTCATAGAACATGCTTAAGTAAATGCAAAGAAATTGAAGTTATCCTCAGTATACTATTCAATCATTGCAATGAAACTGGAGACCAATAGCAAAAGAAACCACAAGAACTTCATAAACACATAGGTATTGAATAACACCCTCCTGAACAACAATGGGTCACAGGAAATTTAAGAAGAAATCACACAGTTCCTACAAATTCAATGACAATACCAATACACCATATCAGAATTTACAGGACAGAAAGAAAGTGTTCTTATGAGGGAAGTTCATGGCAGTGAATACCCTTATTGGGAAAACAGAGTTAACTAAAACAACCTAATACTGAACCTCAATCTCCTAGAAAAAGAAGGGCTTGTAAAATCTTGTAAAAGGGAGGAAATGATAAAGATCAGAGCAGAAATCAATGCAATGAAGGCTAAGATAACAATACAAAAACAAATCAGTGAAGCAAAGAGCTGGTCTTTCAAAAGAATAATAAAATTGACAAACCCTTGGCCAACCTTAACCTTATCAAAAAAGGGGGGAGGAGAAAAGGCTCAAATCCATGCAATTAGGAATGAAAAGAGTGAAATTACAATAAATCCAGCAGAAATCCAGAGGATCATCAATACCTACTTTGAGAACCTGTACTCCAATAAGGTGGAAAACACAGAAGAAATAGACAGATTTTTAGATGCATGTAAGTTACCAAAGTTGAATGAAAACTTTAAAAAATTCTAAACAATCCAATATCAAACCAGCAAAATAAAAAAAATGTAATTAAAAACTTACCAATAAAGAAAAGCCTTGTTCCTGATGGCCTCACTGCTGAATTCTATAAGACATTCAGAGACAAGCTATTGCCACTACTGTTTAAACTCTTCAATGAAATTTCAAGGGAAGCAATATTCCCAAACTGATTCTTAAAAGCGAGCATCACCTTGATCCCAAAGCAGAGATAGACCCAACCAAAAAAAGAGAACGATAGACCAATCTCCCAAATGAACATAGATGCAAAAACCCTCAATAATATACTCACAAACAGAATGCCGAAGATAATCAAGAAGATCATATACCCTGATCAAGTGGGATGCATCCCAGGGATATAGGGATGGTTCAACATACACAAATCAATAAATGTAATACACTATATTAACAGAGCCAAGTACAAAAATCATATGATCATCTCATTAAATGTGAAAAACACATTCAACAAAATCCAACATCCATTCATGATAAAAACTGGAATAGATGGTCTTTATCTCAACCTAATAAAAGCCAACACCAGACTAAATGCTCAAAGATTGAAATATTTCACGCTAATATCAGGAACAAAACAAAGATGTCCACTATCACCACTCCTGTTCAATATAATTTTGGAAACATCAGCCACAGCAATTAGACAAGAGAAAGAAATAAAGACAGGAAGTGAAGAAGTCAAAATGTCATTATTTGCAGATGACATGATACTCTATATAGAAGACCCCAAGAACTCCACCAAAAGGCTTCTAGACTTAATAACTAAATTGAGTAGAGTAGCTTGATACAAGGCCAGCATTCAAACATCAATAACCTTCCTGTACACAAACAACAGACTCATTGAGAGGGGAACTAGAGCAACACCTCCTTTCACAATAGCATCCAAAAAATGAAATGCCCTTAAATCAATGTAACAAAGGAAGTAAAAGAACACTACTCAAAAAACTACAGCACTCTGAAAAGAGGAAATCAAAGATCAGAAAATGGAAGACATCCCTTGTTCCTGGGTAGGAAGAGTCAATATAGTGAAAATGACCGTACTTCCAAAACTGCTCTACAGATTTGATACAATCCCAATTGAAATCCCAACAGCACATTTCACAGAGCTAGAGAAAACAATCCAAACATGTATCTGGATCCAAAAGATACCTAGAATAGCAAAAGCAATTCTAGGCAACAAATATAAGGCAGGATGTATCACAATTCTGAAATTGAAACTATACTGCAAAGCTACTGTGATAAGAACAGCTTGGTAGTGGCAAAGAAACAGACCTGAGGATATATGGAACAGATTAGAAGATGCAGAAACCACCCCAGACACACTCAGCCACCTCATCTTTGGCAAAGGAACCAAACACCCTCACTGAAGGAAAGATAAATTCTTTAACAAATGGTTCTAGAAAAACTGGGTTTCAACTTGCCAAAGATTAAAACTAGATTTATATCTCTCACCATTCACTAAACTAAAATTGAAATAGATCAAAGATCTAAATATAAAAACAGAAATACTAAGCCTGTTGTTAAATAAGTTAGGTAGAACTCTTGAAGACATAGGTGCAGGAAAATAGTTTATAAACAAAACCTGTCACACCTGACCTAGCACAAAGAATAACAACTGGGGTCTCATCCTATTAAAAAAGTTTCTGCACTGCAAGAGAAACCACAGAGTGAAAAGAAAACCTACAATGCAGGAGGAAGTCCTGCACCTTTTTCTCCTCCTCCTCTGCAGACCAGATCTCCTCCACAACTTGTTGATGTTGGGAGATGATCATATACAATCCGAGAGAAGGGAGAGAGGGGGAGGGAGAGAGAGAGAGAGAGAGAGAGAGAGAGAGAGAGAGAGAGAGAGAGAGAGACATTGGCTTAGTTGTATACATGATAGTCAGTGTCATGTATGTACTACTTTTATTCCAAGACACTGTTCATTTGTCAAGTTAAAAATTAGAAATATTGCTTGTCTAGACTCACAGGAAAAGTTACTTGAATCCCAAGGTTTTGCTGTATTATGTACTCATATAAGCAATGAATCAAACATAATAAAACTGAAATAAACTAAGTGCAGAATTTTACTGTTCTTTGTTATAACAAGACATTTAGCTAAATGTTCCCTTCTTTCTTCTCCTGTCTTCCTGTTTCTGAAAGCTTAAGGAATCTTCCTTTGTCCTTCAGCCTTGCCTCTAATATCTTTCCTTTTCTCTCTCTTATCCCTTTAAAATGCTCTCTCCTGAGAGTAAAATTACTCCGTTGAGGGGATATTTGCTGTATACAATTTTCTGATTTGTTTTAAATTTTGCTTCATAGCTATAAATGTTGTTAAAGGTGGCAAATTACCAGTTACCACAGTTTGTCATTTTCTAGACTGCGCTTTATGCTACTGTTGTTACTGGTTATACTACTTTATCCAGTGTGACACAGCTGTCACTATTCTTCCTTATATGCCAATACTAAGATTGTAGCAGGGTGGGGGCTGTTACAAGTACCATAGTCCACTGCCAAAAAGCTGAGTGCTAGGCCCAGTAGGCAACAATTTCTTATCCTTCTTAAACTGAACAGCTAGGATCATGTAACAGACTCAAGAGCCAGCTATACCCACCTATACTATCTCTGAGTAGTCACTTACTAAGAAGTCTTAATACTAGTAATAAAGCTACCCACCATAAGTAATTTACAAGCATCAGTGCAAAAAAGCTAATTAAAATAACAAAAAAAATGAGAAGACATGGAAGCAAGCTGCAACTCCACACCTCCAGTTAACCCAAGGCAAATACAGGGGGTATTGAGATGGAAGAAATCAAAAGTCACCCAGCTGAACTTTCTTAAATAGTAGTAGAAAAAGCAACAAACCAGATGAATGAAGCTCTAGAAAAAAGTAAATCAAAACCATAATGAAGGATATAGTTAATGAATATAAAATAAATACAAATTTTTAAAATAGAGCTTATGGGCCAGGGATTTGGCTCAGTGGTTCCGGTGCCTGCTTCGCAAGTACAAGGACCCAAGTTCAATCCCCGGTACCAAAAAAATAAAATAGAGGAGCTTAGAAAAGTGATGAAAATCATTAATGCCAAACATAGAAAAGAAATAGATTCATTGAAACAGATATCAAGTCAAAATTTCTATCAAAAGTATATGCAGCAGAATCAACCAATATGAGGACAGAATATCAGGCCTAAAAGACAGGTTTGTGTTAATGCTTTATTTTTTTTTTATTTATTTTTTTTTTGGTGCCAGGGATTGAACTTGAGTCCTTGCACTTCTGAGGTAGGTGGCGGAACCACTAAGCCAAATCCCCTGCCCAAGACAGGTTCGTATCTAGCAATCATCAAATGAAAGGAAGACCAAAGTGGGGGAAAAGAGAAGGAAAAAACTAACTCTAACCCTAACCCTAACTAACTCCAAGGAAAAAACATGGAAACAAAGCTTTTGTACATAAGGAAGAGACAAAAGGTTAGATGGAAGGAGAATGGGTAGAAAAGAACCAAGATAGATTATGTACAGGTATAATTTCCCTGTGATGAATGTGATCATCATGTGTATCAACAGTGCCAATAAAATTAACATTAAAAAACACCTAAAAATTTTTATACATGGTAATGAAGGCTTTTGATGTCAAAGATACAGGCAAAATTATGTACTGGATGTAATATACAATTATGTCATGATACACACACACACACACACACACACCTTTACAGGGTATGGAAAACATGATATTAAAAAGTAGAAATTTTTATTTTTATTTTAACAATTGCAGCATTTAGCTTGCCCCCCTGCCATATTTTCCCATCTTTTAAGTCTGTAATAATCCTACATGACCAACTTCATTATGCCACTTTGTTTAAATTTCACCTTCCTCCTTATAAAATTCAATAATTTAGTAATTGCATCACTCAAAACTATCTGTAACATCTTCACCTCTGTTATCCACTCGGTATGCATTTTCTACTTTAGCCAGAATAGACTTGTGTTCGCCCTATAAATACTCAACTATTCAAATTCAGACTTTAAGTTCAGATTTGTCATCAACTCCTGCTAATGCTCAATTTGCTGTTTTTATTTGCCTCTTCTCTAAAATGAAAAAATGGAAATAAAGTGTTTGTAAATGGGGAGGTGAGGAGGGGGTGAAGGGAGGGCAGGGATAAGAGGAAAAAATGAGAACCAAGACCTGTCATGTAAAGTACAAGATCCCAATGATGAATGTAACTGTTCTGTATACCTAAAATGTACCAATAAATTCAACGAGAGGAAAAAAAACATAATATTGCTAATCTGTAAGTTGTTTGAAAAGTGTTGAACTTTCTGAAACAGATATAAAGAAATTTTTAAAATATAAAACATTATTATAAAATATAACATCCAATTAAATAGAAGATAGTGGAAAAATTACACTATCAAAAATTCAGTTTTTAGTGCTTCGTTACATCAGTTACTAAAAACAAAAGTAAACCTACAATATTAAGCATACATTTTAATATACCTGTACATCTGTCATGATGTAAAATAAACATCACCTAATTTGATTTAAAAAACAATATGAAACCCCCCAGCATTATTGCTTTCACAGAAAGAATTGTCACCATATTTGTTCCTAAAAGTAAACTTACAAACACGTAACCCAGAGATCTACTTTAAAAGTCAGTTACAGATGAGTACACTATATTTATACTTTAGAATAACTGCTCTGGTTGTATATTTTCTGGAGCACCCTGCACGGAAATAATGACCATGACATTTTCATATTACTTACTTGGATAAGTTTGTACTACATGATAACTGTTCGAGGAATGTGTAAAAAGTGAGTTATTACTGAGATTTTTATACATTCACATGAATTTGTTGCAATCTTTCTCACATATAGGACAACTTACGACTTGTGTACTTTCCTTATATTGGTGTTTTCTCAAAATAGTATTCTTTTAAAATGTAAACAAAATGAAAATGACTAGAGGTGTTCCAAAAATATATATATTGATTGATATGTTTCTCCATAATATGATATTGTGTTTGCACGAAAAGTCATGTAAAAATGACTTTTCTCACATTTCAGATTTACGCTTACTAAGTGGTCCACTTTTTTCTGAGGTTATGGGAAACAAAATGCTTTCTCACATTTTCTAATAGGGTTTCTCTCCAATGTGAGTTCCATGCATTTCTAAGTGGGAAAATGGAAGAGTTTTCCCCAAGGGTATCACACATGGCTTCTTTCCCACATAAATTCATGTATCTGAATGCATTGGGAAAAATACATTTTTCGTATAGCTCACACAGGTTCACATTTTCTCAGCTATGAATTCTTCCATGTATGTAATCAGAGTTGTGTGCACTGAAGATTGTTCATATTCCTGATAGCTTCCCCTCACTGAGTCCTTTCATGTCAGTGTAAGCCACATCAGATAGTCACAGTTAATTTTCCTTTGTGAGTTTTTAAGTCTATGATGATTACTGAAATAACTGAAGGCTTTTTCACATTACTTGCATACATGTTGCTCCACAGTGTGGCTTTTTTCATGTATTTGACAATATCGATGTGTACTGAAGACTTTCCCACATTGCTTACATACATAGGGTTTCACTCCCGTGTGAATTCTTTTATGTTTATAAAACGAAGTGTAGTACGAGAAAGCTTTCCCACAATGCTTACATACATATGGTTTCTCCCCAGTGTGAATTCTTTTATGTATGTAAAATGAACTATAATAAGGAAATGCTTTCCCACACTGTTTACATAAATAAGGTTTCTCTCCAGTGTGAGATCTTTCGTGTGTTTGACAATTACTATGACTGGTGAAAGCTTTCCCACACTGCTTACATACATAGGGTTTCTTTCCAGTGTGAGTTCTTCTATGATTACAGAGTGAACTGTCATAGGTGAACGCTTTTCCACACTGTTTACATACATACGGTTTCTCCCCAGTGTGAGTCCTATAATGGCTTTGACACTGACTGTGTGTGCTGAAAGCTTTCCCACATTGCTTACATACATAGGGTTTCTCACCCGTGTGAGTTCTTTTGTGTTTGTAAAATGAACTATCATAAGCAAATGCCTTCCCACATTGTTTACATATGTAGGGTTTCTCCCCAGTATGCATTCTTTTATGTTTACGAAATGAACTGTGATAAGGGAACGCTTTCCCACACAGATTACATACGTAGGGTTTCTCTCCAGTGTGAGCTCTCTCATGTGTTTGACAGTGGTTATGACTGCTGAAAGCTTTCCCGCACTGTTTGCATACATAGGGTTTCTCTCCAGTGTGGATTATTTTATGTTTACACAACGAACTGCCATAAGTGAAGGCTTTTCCACACTGTTTACATACATAGGGCTTCTCCCCAGTGTGGATTCTGTTATGCTTACAAAATGAACTGTAATAAAGAAATGTTTTCCCACATTGCTTACATACATAGGGTTTTTCTCCAGTGTGAGTTCTTTCATGTGTCTCACAATGACTGTGACAGGTAAAAGCTTTCCCACACTGCTTACATACATAGAGTCTCTCTCCAGTGTGAATTCTTTTATGTTTGTAAAGTGAACTATCGTAAGTGAATGCTTTCCCACACTGTCTGCATACATAGGGTTTCTGAACAGTGTGAGTTCTTTCATGGATTTGGCAATACCTATTTCTACTGAAAGCTTTCCCACACTGCTTACATGCGTAGGGTTTCTCCCCCGTGTGAGTTCTTTCATGTACTTGACACTGAATGTGTTGCCTGAAAGCTCTCCCACACTGCTTACATGCATAGGGTTTCTCCCCCGTGTGAATTCTTTCATGAGTTTGACAATTACTCTGTGTGCTGAAAGCTTTCCCACATTGCTTACATACATAGGGTTTCTCACCTTTGTGAATTTTTTCATGTTTTTGACAATAACTGTGTGTGCTGAAAGCTTTTCCACACTGTTTACATACATAGGGTTTCTCTCCAGTGTGACTTGTTTTATGTCTACAAAATGAACTTTTATCAGTGAAAGCTTTTCCGCATTGCTTACATACGTAATGTTTCTCCTCTTTGTGGGTTCTTTCATGTCTACAAAGAGAAAAAAGATTAGTGAAGGTTTTCCCACACTGTTTACATACATGGGGTCCTTCTCTGGTGTGAACCCTTTCATGTATTGGAACACTGTGGTGAGAGTTAAAAGCTTTTCTACTTTGTATACATACAGAGACGTTCCCTTCACTGTGATTATTTTCATGAATTTGAAAATAACTTGTTGTACTAAAGGCTTTAGCATCTTGCCTACACACAGAGGGCTTCTCTCCGATCTGAGTTTCTTTAGTGCAATCAGAGAAGGATTTTTCACATTGCTTAATTTCATAGGGTTTCTCTCTAGGGTTTGTTCTTGCCTCCTTCTGAAGGGACTGGAAATCTCCGCAGGACTGAAAATGTTCATGTTTGTTAGACAACTTCTGTTCACATTTCTGATCTTCATATGATGTAAGTGCAGTATGAGTTAGGAAAGGCACATTTAGTGATGAAGGTAGAATCAGGGGATTTCTACAAGTAATACTTTCAGTTGGTTCTGTAAAAAGTGGTCTCATATTCACATTATGATCTGGAGTCCCAAAAAACAGTTCTTCATGTTGATACTGTAATTTATACTGACAGCATTTCTCTCTCTCTTCACTTCTATAAGGGAAAAAAGTAATAATAAAACAATCAATGTAAAAGTGTCTCCGCTAGGGCAATGGGGAAACAATAAGAAGCAAAATATGTCATGTAAAGGTACAAGACACCAATGATGAATGTAACTTTATTGTATCGGTAAAATGTACCAATAAAGATTCAGTTTATTAAAAAAAAGTGTCTCCCTATTAATGATTTATCCAATGGAAACCTGGTATTAGCTCTTTTAAGAATATGTGACCATAAATTTACTGTACATGGCTTAAAACAGTGTTTACTAAAACACTAGTGTATAATCGGGAGCTTATAATTCATACACTTGCAATAGACAACATTTACTTTCATTTCGGGGAATAAGTATATAAGTATACCTTGTGGTGATTATTTTTGATACTCTTTCCTCCATGATGCTACCCTGCTATCTTCCACTGAATCTCTTCACCTTCCACAAAAAGTTTGCGTCCCTTTTTTTACCACCTCTCTTTTATTTTACTCCTTAATTTATACTTTTGATTTTTCACACAAAATACACCATATGATATTAAAGTTTGTGTTTTATTTGTTTCACCTAACATTATGGGTTCGAGAGCTATCCATTTTTGGGCAAACTATATTATTTCACTCTTTTTTTACTGAATACAATGTCATTATGCATGAAAACCACATATTTTTCTGTACTAGAAATTGAAGGCACCCTTGGCACTGAGCTACACCTTAGTCTTTTTTTTCTCTTTCTTTTTCTTTCTTTCTTCTTTTGATACAGAGACTAATCAATCATTGAGTTGTCCAGGCTGAGCATGTGAGTGTGACCTTTCTGCCTCAGCTTCCTGGAGTGCAATGATTCTAAGGATGCACCATGATGCCTGGACTATACCATGTGTTTTCAATCTACTCATCTGTGAGTGGGCATCTGGCTGTTTCCAGAGTTTAGCTCTCATGAACTGGGCTGCAAAAGACATGGATATGAATGTACCATTATACTATGATTAGCTTTTGGGGAATATACCCAAGAGAAGCTCACCTGGATCAAATGAAATTTCTAGTTTTACATTTTTTTGAGGAATCTCCACAGGCATTTCTATAGATGGCGTACCGCATAACAGTCCCACCATCGATATAGGAAGTTGCCTTCTGATAATTTTGGAACAAGAAAGGACTGGATGCTTTGGAAGATTCCTTGAAAATAGCTATTATCAAAACAGTGGCATTCATTTGAATTTAGAAACTTGTCCAAGATTACAAATTTGCAAATACTGAATGTGCACAACACATTTAAGTACAAGTAGCATTTCTTCTATTAATTTTTGGGTATGAGAGTGTTCAGAAAATGTCACATGTATATGTAATTAGATGCCCTGAACTTGTGTTCCAGACCAAACACAACATTTACTTCACATACACCTATAGCCAATGCCTAATGTAATTTCATATACCATTTTTAGAATCTTGAGCATGAAACAAAGTTTGCTTAGTCTGATACTTTAAGTAGTGTCACTCTTGGCATAATGTCAGTACCTCAAATTTCTAATATTGGAATGTTTCAGGTATTCGGTTGTCACATTACAGATACACAACTTGTATGCCCCTTAGGAGAGTTTGTGAAATTAATAAGTTCTGAACTTGGCCTCATTTGTAGTTTGCTTGGTTTTAAAATTTGCGTTCATTTCCTGGCTCATAAGGAACATCCCCTTTTGTATGTGTGACTGCATAATACCTTAGATTTCTCCTCCAATGTTTGCACTCATTTTCAATTTGCTGGTCATTCCAGTTTTGTTCTAAAGAGTAGAAACAAAAAACAGTAAGTTACTACAACATTATATAAAAACTAACAGATTTCAGTTAGATTCATGGTACTGTGACCAGGTCTGGAATACTCATCAAAATGTTTTCATATTCCATTGAAATTGTACTGGTCGTCAAGTAACAATGTTCCCTAATAATATAAATAAGAAAATGATATCTTCCTTACCTATAGCAGCCAAGTTCTTAAATATCTCTGACATCACATCTCTGTAGAGCTTCTTTTGGGATGAATCCAGCAAAATCCACTCCTCCACGGTGAAGTTCACAGCCACATCCTCAAAGGTCACTGCCTCCTAAATCATCACACATATATTCCCAGAAAGAGAATTCAGACTCACAGCATGAAATATTTTTACTACACTCCAGAAATGATGCTGGGCCAGGGATGTAGCTCAGTGGTTCTGCCACCTGCCTCGCAAGCACAAGGACCTGAGTTTGATCCCCGGTACAAAAAAATGATGCTGAGTCTTCCAAACGTTTTGGCCTCCACGTTTTGGTCACGAAACACTTCCCCCATTCACATGCACATCTCACTCAGGAGTTCTAATGCCAGACTGGCATCTATTGCAAAAGTCAGAGCAGAATAAGAACACTGGTTGTCTTGCTGGTTAAACCCAGTTTTATTTGTACATTGTTTCTAAAGTGTGGTTCGCAGAGGGAGCCTATGAAATCAGCATCCAAATTCAAAGACGGGATGCATGAATACCTAATGAACTGTTCTGACCCATCCTAGGAAGCTCTCCTTTCTCAACTTATTATTTAAGGAATTGACCCATTCCTTCTGTAATGGCTTTTAGATGGCATTTTGAAGCTTGAACCTGGTTTCACAGATTAAAGCCTTCATTGAACACTAAGTAAAATAAATTAATAATTTTAAATGCTAATAAAAATATTATTTTTTATTGTAGAATGTGTAAAGTCAATAAAATTAGACATATTCTTTTTTATCTTAATGACACCAAATATCCACCTACCACAGAGTTATGAGGGAGACAAACGGGGAAATTGATATGGTAAAGTATATATATACACACATACATACATGTATACATGTATACACACACTAGTATTTGCAAAATTAACAGGAATGAAAAATATGTTACTTCTAAATCATATCTTTGATTTTTCAAACTATTATGGATGTTCAGTATAATATTTTACAATATTCAATAAGTGGTAAACAAGAAGGTGACAGCTTGCCTAGTATTAGAGAAAGAATATTATTTAGGGCCTGAACTATATTATTAGATTGGGTGGCGGATCACAAAACAGGAAGACGGTGTTCAATGGGATCACATGTAAATGGAGTACTGATTCATGTTAGAGATGTTATTATACAAAGTGGCAGAAATCACAATCTGTTTAATAGAGAAACAGGAAGAAATAAGTACACATACTGACACAAATACTTTTTTCTTCATACTCCATGCACAATAATTAAGTTATATCTTAAAATGGAAAAGATAAACTTGAATATGTACGATTCATAGCTTAATATATTTTAAATGTGAAAAAGTGTTTCCTCGGCAGAAAAATCCAGAAGTCATTAAATTAGAGAAATTAAAATCATTGTAAATCATGGGCCATAAAAGAGATGAGAAATGAAAAAATAGTGCCAGGGATTTAGCTCAGTGGTTCCACCACTTGCCTTGCAAGTACAAGGTCCCGAGTTCAATTTCCGGTACCAAAAAAAACCAAAAAAACAAAAGGAATGAAAAATATTTGCAGTGCATACAATAAAAATAATTTATGTGAAGAGTATAAAAATCAATGAACACAATAGCAAAAATGAATAAAACATATATAAACTCAAGTGAAAACACCAATATAAAACGAGGTCCATGCATTTGAGGAAATAGGCTAGACAAATGAAACTGTAGAAGGGTACAACTAGTATGCAGACAGAGGAAAGAATCGCAGATCAAATAATACACTCCGCCGCCATTTCCTCCCCTCCGGTGGTTGCCAGAATCTAACCAGTGACTTTAATCCAGCTTTCAGAAACACGGTGTGCAGTTGTTCCTGGAGACGGATGTGACTCTTTGCACAATACGAAGTAAACCTGAAAACGTCTTCCACCATGTTACCACTGAAATGGGTAAGAAAGTATTTCGCCCCTGTCTCAGATGTGAAGCTGAGTGACAAACCACTTAGAAGGCTTTTCAGTGCAATCTCTGTAGTACTCTTTTATTGAACATTTCAAGGGGACAAAACTGAGAGAATACTGCCTAAGGACAATTACACATTGTAAACTTGTGGGGGGGACTGAAACAGAAATAAGACAGTTGTCATCTATGGAAAGGTAAGGCTGAGTCAAACAGGCTTTCACCTAGATACTCAAAAACTGCCCAAGGCCCATGTATAAAAATTTCTCAGGGTCTTCAGAATATGTATATTGTCATTATTGTTAAATCTCATAAAAATGCATTTTTGGTAATAAAATATACTGTAAAATATTTAAACACAACATTGCCGTGAGGAAAGAACCAACTGCCTGTATTCTGACATGGAAAATGAGACGGTACTCACAGACAGGGCAGCAGGAAACCAAGCAGCACAGTTGCAAACATGAGACCTCCAGACACCCAGCGAGCAGTGGTCGGCTGTAAGCTGGTTATCCGGAAGAGGGCAGGTTAGAAAGGCAGAGAAAGAAAAGAGATATCTGGGCTGCACGATGTCTAGACACCCTGCTTATGATGTAAAATCCCATGCTTACCTGGAGAGGAGCTGTTTTTGTGTTCATGCTGGTAAAGCTATGATATAAAAAACCGAGAGGACATGCAAAGGAACATTACTTTCACGACTGAATACTCAGGCAGATTAGGATAGGACTGTCAACGATCCACCAAAAATCAAAGAGTGAAGAGAGGAGCCTGGCTTGAGAAGCTATTTAAAGTTAACAGGGAATTTACAGTGAGAATTCAATCCCATAAACAGAGTTTTGGGAAATCAACGTATCTGTCAGATCGAAAACTGTGAACACCTAAGCTTTATCTTTAATTGGATCACAAATCCGGAGTAGAAGTCATGGTGAGGGTTAATATACTCACTAAAAAGCAAACAGCGAGTTCACACATTTCCACTTTCCAGTGCACATGGAAGAGTGGAGAGGAATGTTCCCTTCTCAACAACAACAAACTAGCCTAACACCTGCATCCTTGAGGACTACAGATTGCACTGTCTCCAAACTGGAAAGCAAGGAGGAAGACGGACAAAAGTGTCAGTTACTATGAAGAAACTTACAAGAACAGACCAAGGGCAGGAAAACTTTACATGTCCTTATAAACAAGGACAGAGGTTTGAAAGGTGAAAACTTCAAGGGGCAGTTGTTAAACGTCCTAAAATGTTTTGAGTTTTACATCCACAAGCACAGCTGGATTCTCACAATGGTAATCAGAGAAAAATTGTTCCATACGTCTGAGAGAGTTGTGGGGGGAGAAGAAAACCACTTCAAAAATTCTGGTGTTTAAGTAAGTTCTGAATTGAAAAGACAGTATTTCCCCAAAACTCAAATCTCTGGAACATTTTTATATCCAATGGTTTAACAACACGTGAAATACTCCATTTCAACCACTCCAATCTATCTCAGTCAACAATGAAAAAGGAAGATGTGATTTTTTTACTTTCTCTTCGTTAGACTGATAAAATATTTGCTTATGTGCAACAAACAACAAAACCCAAGTACAAAGGAAGGTGAGCACATGGCTCAAAAGTGAAAAAAAAAAAAAGCCAGGCGTGGTGGTGCATGCCTATAATCCCAGGACTTGGGAGGCTGAGACAGGAGGATCGCTGTGAGTTCGAGACCAGCCTGGGGTACATAGTGAGTTCTAGGTCAGTCTCAACTACATAGTGAGACCCTGTCTCAAAAATCCAAAAAATAAATAAATAAAAGAATTGGTAAAAGAGCATCTGAAAAAGATCATTGAATTATCTACACAAAGGTAATCAAGCAGAAGTCTACATTTCGGAAAAAGAGGTAGAAGCAAAGAGAAAGAGCCAGGAAAACAGGAAAAGGCTGCTTATATAAAATAACATCAACAAAGATTTAGACATTATCAAGAAGTCATACCAAAGTAATGCAAGTACAGAAAATGCCTGAAATAATTTTAATGGCATAGGTTCTATCTGTATTAACCAAGAATTATGTTCAAATGGATAACATCAACAGTCTCCTTGGTTGTTACAGCTCCCGGTACTGATCTGTAGAATGAGTGACATAAGCTGTAACTGGATATAAAATACTTGTGAGTATGCTAAGCTATGTGAATGTCTCTGAAAACAGTGTTATTCAATGTGGGTTTAGAGAAGCCGTAAAGATATTTCTAATGTGGAAAACCAGGGAAAAAAAATCAGGACCAAGGACTATTGGATATCATAATGAACAACAAAAAATGGAATCATATAAAATGCCCTATTAAAATAAACAGGGAGAAGCAACTAGAAACATTAAACAAAATAACCAGAACTAAATCAAATAGAAATCGGTAAGACAATAATGTATTTTCTTTCTTCATGAACTATTTGCATAAACAATGAAGAGTGTGAAAGTAGATAAGAAAATAAGACGTGTTCTCTATGAAAAATATATTTTACATAAAGGGAAATGACAGATATACCATTTAAAGAATATATAGCGTTATATGGGTAAGGGAAATGAGCTCAAAACTTTTATTAAACACTGCTGTAAAAGAGTTAAGAACACTGTAATTTACTCTGTACAATTAACACAGCAATCAATTTGAAATGTTCTCACTACAAAAAATAAAAGGTTTGTAAACTAATCTGATCGATTTTAACATTGGACAATAAATTTTTCAATGCATCAGGCATTGAATTATAAGCATATTCCATCTCCACCTGTCAACTAAAACGTGCACAGATATTTTTAAAAATATAATAAAGATAAGACAAACTTTAAAACAGAATAGAGGGCCAGAGATTTAGCTCAGTGGTACCACCACCTACTTCGCCAAGTGCAAGGTCCTGAGTTCAATCCATGGTACAAAAAAAAAAAAAAAACGTAGACTAGAAAGTTATACAAAAATATACACTAGCCAAGAATGATTTAACAAAACCAGTTAAGGTTACATTAACTTGACATTACTCAATCTGTACCTCAAAGCAGTAAGGATTACAATGATCATATAATGATACAGAAGGCAGTTCTCCAATAAAACTAACAGTTATACACATGCAACCCATTAAAAGCAGCTTCAAATGACATGGGCCAAAAGATGAAACTGAAAAGAAAATCACGGATCCACAACTATTTCTGATTTTTTCAAAAACACCTCCATAAGTAACTGATAGGTCAAGAAATCTTTAACTACACAGTATTTTTTGTTTTTGTTTTTTTTCGAAAGGGTCTCACTACATTGTTCAGGCTAGCTTTGAACTCACAGCAACCCTCCTCCTGCCCCAGCCTCCCAAGTGCTGGGATTATAGGTGTGCACCATCTCTCAGAGTACTGGGATTACAGGCATGTACCAGTACGCCCCATTTATTATTACTTGTAGAAAAACATCAGAAATTTATCACAAGTATATTTAACCACACACACACACACACACACACACACAATTAATAACAACTAGAAAAAAACACAAGTCCAGATGCCGTAAAATAAGTGAGTAAAGTGACTGAAATACAACATTCCCTAAAAAGTTACAGGCAATAAATTGAGGCAAAGAAACCAGAAACAATCTTTACGGCATAAAAATAATGGTATATTCATCTCAATGATTAACTCCTTCAACATACCGATGAGTTTAAACCAAGTAACTCTGCCAGCGATCTGAAGATAGATCCTTTAAAAAGATCCAAAACATTTGACCCTGTGAGCAGTTCTAGCGGTAATCAGATGAGAACAGAGATGGAACGGAATTATCCAGTTAGTTTGGATCATTATTCTGTGGATCATGACACATATTGAAGTTAGACCAAAAAAAAAAAAATACAGTAATAATAATGTCCTTCACACTGTCAGCCTGTGCAACAGAGAATGCCAGTCTCAAAATAGAACAAAACATTTTAGAAAGCCGGGACACAGATCAGAATGAATGTTCCGCGTTGTCTGAGTTCTCTTCCTGAGACAGGTAATGCTGCCCGACTAACTCTTTTAACCCATAACAAGGACAGACACGATCTTCTAATTTCCAATTTTCCCTTAAAAGTGATGAAGTGGACTAATCAGCAGTAGCAAAAGACTTAGTCTAACCATTCCTAAATTTCTTTTTTCTTTATTCCTCTGATATTTTACCCACAGCCACCCAAACCAGGGGAGAGCCCCCTCTTCAGTGTCACACGAAGAACACTCTGACCTCAAGGGAAAAATCTCCTCGGATTCAGGAACTGACTTTGCCACTTTCCGTCACCCCCGCCTTTTCCATTTTTATCTATTTCCTTTTTCTCCTCTCAGTCTCACGCCTAACCACTGATAGGTGTGCAGGCCAGCATTTGGGGATTTACCACTACCGTATTTCTGCTTTTAATGAAGTCATACCTCACTCAGCATTTCATTTTTAAAAACACTGCCTGCAAACTATCCAAGGACTATAGCAATTATTTAAGAAATGGTGCCCAACTTTTTCTGTTAGCAACCAAATCACATGTCTATCAGAGCGCCCTACTTCAAAGAGATTCTCCGTGTGAGTTTAAAAGGGCCGCAACTTCCGAAAGTTGTACTTTGCAAGATTATATTCACCTTCGTCTCCTAAATAGATGACACGCTATTACTTTCTTGGCATTCGGAAGTATATGGGGACCTACTACTTTTATATTTACTTGCTCTACTAACTAATTGCTTGCTGTTGGAGTATCACAGGAGTTTAAGCAAGTGCTCTAACACCGAGCCTCATCTCCAGCAATGTTACACCTTTCTTCCTATTTTCATGATCTTTGTAAACACCCGACTGTGTCTCTGGCAATGTGGGAAGTTTTGAAATTTAGGAATTCAGTCTCATCACAATGAATAGCACGGCTGAGAGAAAAAACTGTGAGAGCCGGGATCCTAAAGGTTTATTAAATTCACCACTCCAGCTGGCTTATCCAATTTTACATCCCCTGGACCAAATACTCGGCGCCCACAACTTTTAAGAGAAGATTAGATTGGCTCAGTTTCAATCCATGGCTCCAAGGAAAAAGCAGCAGAGGAAGAGGGGAGGTATCAGAGATGAGACTATTCTTTCCCGAGTCGCACCACCGGTGACCCTGCTCCAACTGGGCCCCACCTCCTAACAGCACTCAGGTAGTGGACTCACCAGAGGATGAACACACTGAGTACAGGGCCCACGGAATCCAATCAGCTTCTGAACTCATGAGATATTTGGGGTACATTTTAGGCACAGACTATAACACTGGGTCTGGTGCACCCACACACAAGCCTTCCACAAGAGTGAGGAGCCTCCCAACACCCCCCTGCTGTCACGGCACGATACGGTGGGCAGAGCAGCCCGAAACAGGGCCCTGGCCACGCTGCTTAGCTCGCTTGGACATGATGCTTAGCTCCCGGCAACCGTCTTAGCTGAGCCCCAAGGGCCCAGAGGGTCGGCGAAGCGGCGCCTCAGCTCCCTCTGCTCGGCCCCTCACCTGCATCCGGGCCTCCCCGCAAACCTCCCGCACGGGCGGACAAGGAGCTGCGGGGTGGGGCTGCCTCAGACTGCCTTCCAGGCCGGCGGGATCACCACGGGAAGACAGAACGCGAGGACCCAGAGATGGGCAAGCACCGGGCAGAGCAGCACGGACCAGGAGGCCCTCGGACGCGGGGAGGGAGCCGCACTCTGCCACGGCAGGCTCCCGCCGCTCCCCAGACCGCGCCCCCATCGCATCCCAGTTTGTACCGTCACCATTGTGGGACTGGAGTGTCGCCCAGGGTTCTTCCCACGCAGCGCAGGGCCGGAAGAAGTCAAACAGGAAGGTCGAGACAGAAGGTGTGGTTCTCCGCAACGCGCTGCCGCTGCAGAAGACGTCAGCGCCATGACACAGGAAGAGCCCCCTTCCTCAGCCCTCCCGATTGGGCCATTCGTACGGCCTCCTCTTAGTGACTGGCTCCCGCCCCGATGCCCGCCTCTTAATCGGTGATTGGCTGCTCCGTAGCCAATCCCCTGAGCTGAGAGTGACAGCTGGGACGGACGACTGCCGGCGTGAGCGGAGCTCGAATAGCGGATTGTGACTCGGAGACTTCGGGAGCGGCGGACCTCCCGGAGGGTCCTAGCCCGCGGGACAACTGAATTCGAGCGCAGTTTGCTCCTGGTTCTTCAGACCTGCTGTCTTTTTCTGTCTGATTGTTTCGTTTTGTGTTTTGAGTCGGGGTCTCGCTATGCAGTTCACGCTGTAGCCCGGGCTGGCCCTGAACCTGTGATCCCCGGCAAGAGCCAACCCAGTGCAGCGATTAGAGACCTGCACCACCCCAGGCTGCGCCTGACTTCTGACCTTTGTGTGGCTTCTCAGAATGGGCTCACGAGTGTGTCGAGAGAGCTCCAGAGTGAATACGCCGTGGAGAAGTCACAGTCGTGAGAGAAAGTCAGGCGTGCAGGCAAGGCCAGGGCACGACGGAATAGAGGGAGGGCCTAATGTGGTGAGATGGCAAAAATTTGGAATCAGGGAGCCGCTGGCTACGTGCACGCTCTCAGTCTAACCATTTCAAGACAAGAAGATAAATATACAACACAAAAGGAATACAGTTATTGAAGAAATAAAGTAACCTATAACAGTATTCCGCAAAGGAGTTAAGATGAAAGAAAACAGCAACCATTTCAAATGCGTCAGATTCGCAACCTATCTTATTCAGGCTCACAAGGAAAACCTAAAGTGTAAAGACAAACATATCCCCAAGCAACAGCGCCAGGATGACTGCTGAAATGTGAACCCGACCCTCCCTCGCTGCCTGGTGTTGAGGCGGAGACACATAAGGAAGTCAGCCTGTAAACTCTCCGCGTTGTGTAATTCCTTCCTCATAGCTAAACCTGTCTTTCAATACATTAATATTTCTGCAAGCAAAACAATCCCTGAAATCACGCGACACTCTTGATTACTATCTTGTTGGACAGAGCAGGATGAATTTGGGTCATTTGTGGGAAAGCGGAAGCACACTGACACCATACATCAAGTGAAATTAATCAGGCATGCAAACTTGAATAGCACACGGCTTCTCATACATGAGAAATCCAGAGCATAGACAATTCTAAAAGGAAAATAAATGACAGACTATAGAAATACGGAAATCTATTCTCTACAAAGAGAGAGTCCAGATATAGAGGGCAAGAGGAGAGAGGGGAAGAGAAATGTAAATAAAAAATTAAGATCTGTTAAGTCACATACCATCTCCCTAGAATGAGTGTAATCATCATGTACTGCACACACTAATGTAAAATTTGAAAAACAGTTATTTGCCCTTGCCTACTTTGAAATGCAGTTACCTTATTTATTTGAAATTCATCAGTTGTTTTAATGTAAACACTCATAGCTAAATTCTTTTCTCTTAGAACTGCGTTCATTCTTATAGTTTGGATATACTGTTTCTGTATTGTTAGTCTAGTCATTTTTAAAGTTTATTTAATGACACTAATTTCATTAATGACACTGACCATTCTATTAAATATATTTGATCTATAGTGCAGTTTAACTCCTGTTGAAATTTTGCTTAGTTGATTTATTTACTTGTCCGGGTAGGGTTATTAAGGTCACCCTGATAATTGTATTTGCCTATTTGTATCTTTTTTTTGGGGGGGGTACCAGGTGTCAAACTCAGGACCTTGCACTTGTGAAGCAGGCAGCGGAACCACTGAGCTAAATCCCTGACCCCCTATTTGTATCTTTATGTCAAGTAATGTTTGTTTTATGACGTTGTGTACGCTGATGTTTGGTACATATATACTTACATCTGTTACTTCTTCTTGAATTATTCCCTTTACCAATATATCCTGGCTTTCTTTGTCTCTTCTCATTTTATTTTAAAGTCTACTTTGTTGGGAAGAAGTATAGCTGCTCCTGCTTTCACCCTCATCTTCTTGAAGTAATATTTTTATCCTTTCACTTTTAGTCTGTTTATATCTTTGTAGTGTCAGATGTTATTTTTGCAATCAACAAAATAAAGTTTACTACCAGTGATTTTCTTATAAAATATACTCACCACATTGTATGTTAGATCTGTTTAACTATTTTTCTTGTGTAAATGAAAGTGTATTATTAGACTTACATCTTCCTAAATTTCTCATTCCCCCATATCTTGGTAACCACCATTCTGTTCTCTGTTTCTGCTCATGTGAATTCGACTCTTTAGATCTCCCATAGAAATGATATAATTTAGTATTTATTTGTTTTTCTGTGTAGCTTATTTCAACCTAATAAAATGTCTGTTAGGTTCATCCACATAGTTACAAATGACATAATTTCCCTTTTGTGGTGGACTAGTTTTTCATTTTGTTTATGAAGCACATTTTATTTATCCATTTATCTACTGGAAATAATGGACATTTAAGTTGATAGCTTAACATGGCTATTGTGAATAATGATACAACAGAGGTGTGCAGATATTTCTTCAACATACTGATTTTACCTTCTCTGGATCTGTAGATATAAGAAAAATTGTTGGGTCATGTGCTATTTATATTTTTAATTATTAAATGAAACTCTACACTTTTAAATGGATATAAAAATTGATATCTTCAGTAACAGCGCTCAGGGTACTTTTTTTCCACCTACTCTCTCAAAATATTTTTTCTTTTTTTCTTTGTATAGGTGATATCTCACTTTGTCTTGATTTGTATTTCACTTATGGGCAATATATAACATTTTTCCCATGTACCCATTAAACATTAATAATAAGCTTTGTTTTGAGAGGCGTGTAATTTTTTTGCGTACTTTTCAATTGCAATGTTATTTTCTTACTATTGTGTTCCTTGAATGCATTATGTATTTCGGGTATTAATCCCTTTTTAGTTACATAGCTTATGATATTTTCACACATTCTGCAGTTTGTCTATTATAGTTTATATCTAGGTGAGCACCGAGAGCCTCATGTGCTCATAAATGAATTTTTGAAAGGTAATTTAACCATGGGGGCACTAAAGCTAAATGTGGTGTTAGGAGGTGGGGCCTGGTTCAAAGTGGGTAACTAGAGGCATGACTTGGAAGGGCAAAACTGCCTCCCTCAGTCTCTCCATCTCTCTCTCTCTCTGCTTTTTCGTTACTATGAGATGAGGTAGCTCTGCCTCTGTTATGCCCTTCTGCTGTGCCTACCTGGCTTGGAGCCAGCAGAGTATGGGCTAAAAATGTGAACAAAACAAATCTCTCCTCCTCTAAATTGTGGATTTTGTGCATTGTGTCCAAGTGCCGAGGAAAGTGACTAAAACAGAATTTGGGACCAGAGAAGTGGGATTCTTTTACTGTGCTGCTACCTGACTATGTGGCTTAGATGCCTTTGAAACTGATTCATAGGGGGAATTTGCAAGATTTTGCGACTGCCAGCTGGAGAAGTAGCCCTCGAATGCTGTGAGCTGAGTTTGAGATTCTGACCAGAGCTCAGAAGACCAGAATGTTGATACAAAAAAGATGGTAAAGACCAGACTCAGGAGGCTTCAGCTGGAAACAGGACTACATTGGCAACTGGACTTCAGGCCACACGGTTTAAGCGCTGGCAGAAATTTTGTCTAAATTTTGCTCATCTTCAGACTTTGTGGGAAACTGTGATTAAGGGTGATGGACTAACTAATCTGATGAAAAAAATTTCAACACATTCAAATGTTCATGCTTTAGGATAGACACTGACTACTGCTTAAGCCAGGCTTGGCTGAAAATTGGGAGCAAAAATCCATGTGAAAAGTTTTCAGTTTTCTCAAAAAGGAACAACCTGCAAAGTTTTGACTAAAAAGACCATAGTTGCTGCAAATATTAGCGTTAAAAAGAAACAAGTACTTTACATCAGGGCAATATAAAAAAAATCCTTGATTTCCACAGTGGCTGCACCAGTCTGCACTCCCACCAACAATGAAGAAGGGGTCCTTTCTCCCCACAACCCGCCAACATTTTTTATTGGTTGAATTCTTGACAGCAGCCATTCTTTCTGGGGTGAGGTGGAATCTCAGTGTTGTTTTCATCTACATCTCTCAAACGACCAGTGATGTGGAACATTTTTTCATATATTTACTTAATGCTTTTACTTTTTTATCTGAAAAGTGTCTGATCATTTCAGATGCCCATTTTTTTAATCAGGTCTTTAGATTGGGGGGGCCTGGTTTTTTTGAGTATATATTCTAAATGATAGTCCTTTTCTTAGGAGCAGCTGGTAAAAATTTTTTCCCACATTGTAGGTTGTCTCTTAGCTCTGTTGGTGGTTTCTTTTGCAGTGCAGAAGCTTTTTAATAAGATGAGATCCCAGTTGTTGATTTACTACTTCCTGTGCTACTGAGGATTTGTGTCTCTTTTTTAATATTTAGATCTTTAATCCACTTGGATTTTAGTTTAGTGCATGGTGAAAGATAAGGGTCTAGTTTTAATCTGTGACAGGTTGAAATCCAGTTTTTCCAACACCATTTATTAAAGGGGCTATCTTTCCTCCACTGAGGATGGTTGGCTCCTTTGTCAAAGATGAGGTAGCTGAGTACATCTGGAGTTGTTTTTGTGTCTTCCAGTCTGTTCCACTGATCCTCAGGTCTGTTTCTTTGCCAGTAGCATGCTGTTTTTAACACAGTGGCTTTGTAGTACAGTTTCAAATTGGGAATTGTTATACCCTCTGTCATGTCTCTGATGCCTAGGATGGCTTTTGCTATTCTAGGTCTCTTATGGTTCCAAATGAATTTTTGGATTCTTTTTTCTAGTTCTGTGAAATATAGTGTTGGAATTTCAATCGGCATTGCGTTGAATCTGTATAGCAGTTTTGGTAGTAGCGCCATTTTCACTATGTTGATTCTTCCTACACAGGAGCCGGGGATGTCTTTCCATTTTCTTATATCCTCTTCTTTTTTTTCAGAGTGCTGTAGTTTTCAGTGTAGAGGTCTTTTGCTTCCTTTGTTAGATTGATTCCTAGATACTTCTTTTTTTGGATGCTATTGTGAAAGGTATTGTTTCCCTAATTTCTCTCTCAGTGAATCTGTTGTGTATAAGAAGGCTGTTGATTTTTGAGTTTTGACCTTGTATCCAGCTACTCTGATGAAAGTGTCAATTAAGTCTAGAAGTCTGGGGTCTTCAATGTAGAGTATCATATCATCAGCAAATAATGAGTTTAACTTCTTCCTTTCCTATCTTTATTGCTTTGATTTCTTTCTCTTGTCTAATTGCTATGGCTAATGTTTCCAGAACTATATTGAAGAGGAGTGGTGATAGTGGGCATCCTTGTCTTGTTCCTGATTTTAACGTGAAGGTTTTCAGTTTTGGGCCATTTAATATGATGTTGGCTGTTGGCCCTTCATAGACAGCCTTTATCAAGTTGATATATAGACCATCTATTCCAATTTTTTTTTGCAGGAAATCATTCTGGAGATACCTCAAAGAACTAGGATTGGAGGTTCTATTTGACCCAGCTACCCCTCTGCTGGGTATCTTTGCAAAAGAACTAAAAGAATCATACCACAGTGATATATGCTCACCCATGTTTATAGCGGCACAGTTTGTAATAGCTAAAACTTGGAAACAGCCCAAGTGCCCATCAGTTGGAGACTGGATAAAGATATGTTTTTTCTATAAAATGGAATACTACTCAGCCATAATGAGAAACTAAGAGTCATTCATAGGAAAATGGATGCATATTGAGGATATACTCTTAAGTGAAATACATAAGTCACACATATGTAAATACCAAATAGTTTCTCTGGTGTGAAAACTAAAAGTGTAAATAAGATCCTAATGCTATAACTGACAGTGTGAAATAGGAAGAAAAGGGCTAAAGGTGTAGAGGAAGTGGGAAGAGTAGGGGAAAGGAAATAAGGAAAAAGAATACGAGAAAACAAAAAAATGGAAAAAAATCTTTGTAAATGGGGAAGGGAGGAGGGAGGCGAATGGAGGGGCAGGGGTAGAGGGGAAAATGAGAACCAAGACCTGTCATGTAGAGGTACAAGATCCCAATGATGACTGTAACTGTTCTGTATACCTAAAATGTACCAATAAACTCAATGAGAAAAAATTTCACAGTGCTCAGCCACTGAGCCTCAACAGGCCACTGTAGCCAAGATTCAAACTGCTTTAACTGGTGGAAGACCCGAGTGTCATCAAGCGGTGGTGACTTTATAAGCCTGCCCAAGTGCAAAATGTGTGTGGTCACGGAGGCTTCCATCCAGGTTTCAGAAGGAGGGTTGGGAGACCAGGGATTTTGCCCCTGACAAGCCCATGTGTAAATATATGAGGATAAAGCCAAAAGTCTAGTGGGGTCCCTAAGAATTTACAGAAGCCAAGAACACAGAACATCCACTGAGACAGGCTGCACTTAGTGATCAAAATCAGGCCAAGAAAGAGGCCAGGGTATTACAGATAGCGTAGTTGCAGCTTGGAGACTATTCCCCTTCCAACCACATGAATTTGGGCAGTATCTCAAGGCTAATCCTCCTTCCATTGTTCTAAGAGAAGCAGAAATCAAAATGACAAAACCAAGGAACTCTCTATAGATCAGGGCAGAGAAGAGACCTGTTAGGCCTCATGGCCCATGTTTATGGTCTTATGTTTAGCGATAATTTTGCGTGCTCAAAGTTCATACATATGGACTGCATCTCATGTATGTAATTTAATCAGTGTGAATTTTGAAATAGGCTGTGTATCGGATGCCTCTGAGCGGACTCAGCAACTTGCCAATCATTTCTGTGTACTGTAGTATTCAGAGACACAGTGAGAGACACCCAGAGTGGAGTGCATTTCATTTAAATTCAGAAAGCTTGCTCTATAGCCGTGTGCATTTTATGTTCCTGTTGTCCTGCCACCACTTTTGTTTCTTCCATGTTTATTTTGATAGGCACGGACCTGCCCTGAGCACTCTTCACACTGTCTTCAATAAGTGTAGCAACTTTTTTAAATCAATGGATATAAGCTTGCTGTTCTTTGTTCACAATATGCAAAAGCTCCATCTATGTTGTACCATTCACATACCATTCATCAACAGAACCATAGATTTAAACAAAAAGCTACAATAAACACCTCCTCTTTTAAGTTGGGGGTATTGGGTATTTTGTCCCAGCAGTGAAGACAGTGACTAATACATTGTCTCCCCACTCTGCTTATTTTTTGCAGAAGCCTTTTAATTTTATTGAACACAACTTCTTGTTTCTTCAATTACCTATTCTTATCTGTGAAAGCATTATCACATCAATGTCAGAGAGATTTTTGCTATTTTCCCAGTTGTTTTACAGTTTCCTGTGTTTTCTGATTAAGTCTTAAATCCATAATGTGGAAAACTTTTAATATACTGTGACACAGTCAATTTTCATACTTTTTATGTGAATATTTAGTTTTTCCAACTTAATTTCTGAAGAGATTCTCCTTATTTTGTGTGTACTTGGCAATTGATAGTAAGTACATGGATTAATTTCTGAGTCATTTTTTGTTCATTATTCCATTTGCTTTTATGCTAGTACCATGCTAGTTTCATTGCTAGAGAATTGTAGTTTTGGAAATCAGCTTATGTTATGGCTTATATCTAAATGTCCCACAAATGATCAGGCATTCACAGGTGGAGCTTTTCAGAGGTGGCTATATTTAGAGTATGTGAATGTATAAGAGTGTGACATTGGAATTTCGGGTGCGGATAATGAATGCCACACCATTAGCTTGGGTGGCAAGAATCAATAGGCTTGTAGGCTGGACGGAATATAAAGGGACAAAAGGAAAACATACTTGCTGCTGCTGCTTGCTGCTTCACTGCCTTCTACTTGCTTTGTCATGAACGTTTCTCCTGTGATGTCCCTCCTACCATACTGCACTCTCTTGGAACCAGCTGACTATGGATTGAAACCTTTACAAACTGTCAGCTGAAATAAACCTTTCCTCATTTAACTGTCAAGGTTGGCTACTTTGTCCCAGCAATGAAAAAAGTAAGACTGATGGTATATTCCAAGCTTTGTCCTTTTTACTAAAATATGCTATGACTTTTAGGGTTATTTGCCATTCTAAATAAATATTAAGATTGCTTTTTTCATTTGTGTGAAGAATATCACTAGAATTTTGTTAGAGAAAGCATTGAATCTGCAGCTTTCTTTCATTTTAAATACATACAGACTTTCAATCCTCAAACGGGATGGATATTTATTGATCTGTGTCCCCTTCGATCTTATACCAATGTTTTATATCTTATAATAAACACTTCATCTATTTGGTTAAATTTATCCCTAAGTAATTCACATTATAGTGTTCTCAATTTTTCTTTTCTTTGGTACCAGGCATCAAATTCAGGTCCTTGTGCTTGCGAGGCAGTCGCCAGAACCACTGAGCTAAATCCCCAGCCCTCAATTTATTTTTAGATAGTTCATTATTAGTGTATAAATGCCACTAATCTTTATGGTTTTTTTGTTGTTTTGAGATGGTGCTCACTACACTGTCCAGACTGGTCCTGAATGCCTGGGATAAAGAAATCTTTCCATTTCAGCCTCCTGAATAGCTGGGACTCAGTGAATTCCACTATGCCTGAATTGTTGTATGTTGCTTTTGTATCTAGAAATTTAATGGATTTATGTATGAACTGTTTTTTGGTGGAGTACTTGATGTTTTATAATCATAGAACATGTAATCAGTGAAGAGACAGTTTTACTTTTCAGTTTGGATGCTTTTCTCTCCTGTGTCATGCATAACTGTTCTGCTAACAACCTCTCAATGAGGGCACACACTTGTCTTCCTCCAGATCTAGAAGAAAAGCTTTCATAACTTCACGATGAGTACAGTGTGAGTTGTGGGTTGTACATATATGAATTTTTCATTGTGTGGAGATATATTCCTTCTCTAATTGGATAATTTTTATTTTGAAAAAGTTGGAATTTTGTCTAATGCTTTCAGCATCCATTGAGTCGATCATATGGACTTTGTTCTTGATTTAATTAATGAAATGTATTATATAGATTTGCATACGTTGAACCATATTTTTATCTGTACGACAAATCCCCTCTAATCACAGTAAATGATTCTCTGAACATATTGCTAAATTTAGTTTACTGGTGTTTTGTTGAATGTTTTTGCATTCATATTTGTTAGTGATATTGACCAGCATATTTTTTACCCTCTCCTTGTATGCTTTTGTTGTTAGCATAATGGCATTCTCATAAAATGACTTCAGAAGAATTTATTACACTTTAGTTTGGGAGGTATTTTGAAGATTAGTGACTGATCTTTGAAAGTATGTGGAATTTAGAAATGAAGATAAGCTGTCCAGGGCTTTATTTTTTATCATCAGTTCAATTTCATTGCCCATTATTGATCAGTTTTAGTTTTTGACTCACCATGATTTTTTTGGTACGTTATATGCCTAGAGAGTTGTCCATTTTTTTAGATTTACTATTTTGTTAGCATATATTTGTTCATAATTATTTCTAAGGATTCATTCGTCCTCTTATGGTAGTAGGTATGATAATTCTTTTTTCACCTTTTTTTCCTGAAACAATCCTTGAATGATTAATGGCTCTCTTTCTCATGAGAATGTTTGCAGTAATAACACAATGAGGGGAATCAGTACATGTACTTTTAACAGTAATATTTTGCATCTCTTTCTTTCTCCTCTTTTTCTTCTCCCCCATTCTCTGATCCTTTTTTGATTGTAGTCATTTTGATTTGCTTTTCATTTTAATTTGTGTGGAATATATTTATCTCTTCACTTGCAGCATATATGTTTAAATTTAATTTATATATTTTAACAGGTTAATTTTATCAATTTATATCCAAAGTTATTGTTAACAAATTCCTCGTGTGTTATGGCTTGTGTCTCTGTGTCCTCACCAAATCTCACAGGTGGGGCTTCTCAGAGGTGGCTGGATCCAAAGTGTGTGATGCTGTGGGGTTCAGGGTCCACTGATTGTCTGGCATGGTTTTGGGTGTGGAAATGGGAAAGTCCACCCTGGGTGTGAGTGCTACCCATCCTAAAGCCTTGTAGCCTAGAGAGAATATGAGGGACGCAAAGAGGGCTGCAGTCATTGTTTGGTGGTTGGCTTTCTGCTTTGCTACTTTGCTGCTTTCTGGATGCCCTGCTCGGCCACCCTGCCTTGAAGCCAGCTGTGAACTGAGACCACTACAAACTGTGAACCGTAATAAACCTTTACTCCTTTAAGAGTCAGGTATTTTGTCTCAGCAATGAGAAAATTAACTGACTTATTTTCTTAAATATTTGTTTTCCATATCTTTTGCTTCTTTTTTCCTCTATAATTGTTAATATTTGCAACTTTCTGGTTGTCTGTAGTGATAACATTTGATTGTGTTGTCTTTTTTCTTTCTGTATCTATTCTACTAGTGAATTTTGTGCATTATTGTTTGCATGATAGTATGTATTATATTTACTTTTCTAGATATAGCCTTCTTATAAGGATTTCTTTTACAGACCTTCTAGTGTTGGTGAATTCCTTCAGTTTTCCTCATCTGAGAAAATCTTTTCACCTTCATTTCAGAAGGATATAGCTTTCCTGGGTATAGTATCCTTTCTGAGTTTTTATTTTTCAGTATTCTACATACATTATCCCATTTTTTCTTGGTTTACAAAGTTTCAGCTGAGAAATCTAGTGTTAGCATAATTGGGATACCCTTATATTTTAACGATTTATTTTGCTGTTTCTAGAATTTCTTTTACTTTTTGGGGGGAGTGGGTACTGGGATTGAACTCAGTACCTGCGCTCATGAAGCAGGTGGCAGAACCAGAGCTAAATCCCCAGCCCTACCTTTCACTTTTGAGTACCCTATTATGTGCCTTGAATAGACACAGTTTGTGTTTTCTGTAAGGATTATTTGAATTTCCCAGATCTGACTGCCTTTATCTGACTTACAAAGTTTTTAGCCATATTAAATTAAGCAAGCATTCTAAGCTTTTTTTTCTTCTCTTTCTTTAGAGCCCATAATGTGATTTTTTCCCATGTAACTGTGTCCCAGTAGTTTCATATCATTTCTTAGCTCTTCTTCATTTTTCCTTCCCACCTTCACTGCATGAATAAAAAAGACTGGCATTTAAGCTCAGAAATTCTTTTTTTATTTCCTGGTACATTTATAGTCTGTTGTCTCTTAACTGTATTTATTTCACTCAATGAATGTTCAATTACAAATATTATTTGATTTCTTCTGATAAATATCTTATCGTTGAATTTCTCCTTGAGACTATAAAGTATTTTCCTTATTGCATTGAAATATGTATTCTAATTCTTCTATTTCGCATTAAGCGTCCCTAAGAACATTGAGGTCAGCATTCAACTCATACACTTGAATATAAAAAGAAAGAAAAATTGATAATGTCCACTATCCTATGGCATTGCTTCGTCTGGCACTACAGTGGAGCTGCTAAATGAGACATTCTGCATGGTAATTCCAGAAGATCATTTTTTTTTTTTTTTTTGGTACCAGGGATCAAACTCAGGACCTTGCACTTGCAAGGCAGACACTGAGTCACACAGCTAAAGCCCAGCCCCCAAAATAGTTTTTCGTTTGTTTTCAGTACCGAGGATCAAATGTAGGACCTTGTGCTTGGGAGGCAGGCATGGAGCCACTGAACGAAATTCCTGACCCATTCCAGTCAATTTTTCAATAAGCCCCTGGGTGGTTCTGATCCATGATAATATTGGAGAACCATTAGATAAATTCATGGGTCATAGAAATAAATGAAAGGACTAAAACAACAGACAATCATATGGGATGTTTACTCTAATGCTGCATTAAAAAGCATAAAATAAGCCAGGCATAGTGGCGCACACCTGTAATCCCAGCACTCGGGAGGCTAAGGCAGGAGGATCGCTGTGAGTTTGAGACCAGCCTGGGTTACATAGTGAGTTCCAGGTTCATCTCAACTACATAGTGAAACCCTGTCTCAAAGACAAAAAAACAAAACAAAAAAGCATAAAATAAATTGAAAAATATTATGATGCACTAGGTAAAACTACACCTAGATAAATTAAAATTGGAAAAAATTTAAAAGTTGAAAACGTCAAATTTTCTATATGATAGGAGAAATTAGTGAGTCAAAATATGATATTCTGGTTTCAGATTATTTTTCAAATTTAATAATTCAAGAAATGTGCGTATTCTACCACATAATTTGGGAATAGTGAAATTATAGAGTGATTTAGTTGATGGCATAAACTGAGAAAAACCAGATAATCAAAATACAAATGTTGCAAAATGAGCCACCAATTACTGTCTGCTGATGGCCCTACATAGCTTGTGCCCCTAAATGTATGCCAAGTTCCCTAAGGAAAACAACTCCGAAATCCTCTCAGTATCATGTGAGGTCTACAGCAATGGAAAAGGCAGCTATATCACATGGGACCATTTTTTGCTCTTATTCGGGTGTCCGCTACTCTAAAAATACCTGAGACATTCAGGATATAAACTTAAAAAGTTTATTTGGACAGTCACTCTCAACTTTTGGTTCTTTTTCCCCCTGCATTGCTTGTGAGTATGCGCTGAGGCAGGATGTCGTGGGAGGAGCACAGGAGAGAGGAAAGTGTTTTTCTTATGTGTTGGAAGAAAAAAGGGAGTAAGACCCTGGGGCCCGCAGTGCCATTCAGAGGCGTGGGTGTCCCTAACGACATGAATCACCTCTCTAGGGCTCCCCTTTCAGTTATCACCTCTTCTCGAGAGCAACAGGCTGGAGACCAAACGTATGAAGGGTTTGGGGACAACCAAGAAACAACTAGAAGGGCTGGGGATTTAGCTCCGTGGCATCACGCCTGCTTCGAAAGCGGAAGGCCCTGAGTTTGAGCCCTCCTCCCCACAAAGATTCAAACTAGAGCTTCTACGATCATGCATTAATGAATCCACCAGATTAGAGTTTGTTCATCATCTACAGAAATCTCATTCCACAGCTCATCACACGGACAGGCATATCTGGAATCCTTTTCGATCTACACACTCAAAATATCCTCACTAAAACCCGAAATGGAGTGAAAAATCAGGACACTGTACAAAGCCAGAATCACATTAATGAGTAAGTATTAGGTCACATAATTCATCGTGTCAATGATTAGTACATGGGAGCAAAGATTCCTGCAGGTACTCAAAAAGAAGAAACAAAGGACTGAAAACTGTGTCTGCACCGAAAGCAAATAGCTGAGCATCCCTATCTTCCACAGTAAAAAGTAAGTGGAAATCACAGCAGATGCATTTTCCCCCTCAAAAAGGAGATTAAAAAAACAAAACACACGCAGAATGACTTAGGAAACATTATCAAGGATCAAAGCAAAGTCAGAATACAAAATACACTAAATGTGTTCAAAAGAAAAAGAAGAAATTCTGGCTTTTGAAGAAATTGATCAAATGGATGTTATTCACACAAGTCCTATACAAAAGAACAACTTAGTAATGAAAAACTCCAGGAACATTAGGTAAAAGAATACACAATGAACAACTGCAGAAGTAATCTTAAAACTATCCCCTTCATTGTAATGTGTGTATGTTTAAAAAATATATACTTAGCAAATCTGACCCAAATGCAAAAGAAAAAGAAAAAAGACACGATAAGCTATCACAGCAGACTTTTTATACTTTTTTAGCCAAGGTCTACTAAGTTGCCCAGGCTGGTTTCGATCTTGAGACCCAAATCTCTAAGAATGAAGGATTATAGACAGGAACCACTGGGCCAGCAAGCTTAACTGATGCCAGGAGGGTGGCTACAAAAATGTGCTCAGGATGAATTATCACCCACTTTTACCATCTCATCTCTGGCCGGAATAGCCTATGACAGTAAGAATCAGAAAAGAGGTGCGGTACTCAGGAGGCCGAGGTAGGAGGGTTGATGTGAATTCACGGCCAGCCTGGTCTATGTAGTGAGTCTGAGGCCAGCCTGAACTACACAGCCATGTTCTTTCAAAAAAACCAACAAACAAACAAACAACAACAACAACAACAAAAAAGCTACAGTGAAATTAGCAAACTGATCAAGGGTGTAAAAACTGGTACTGTACCCTGCATTTTAGTATTCTTGAGGAATTACATTGAGACAGGTCATATTCCATTACAAGATACATTTTGACTATATTGGTCACTTGATGGCTAATTTAAGTGTCTAAGTGTAATTAGTTTAGGATAAGGCATACTGGATCTGTACAGTGAGACTTTAATGCATTTGGTACTTATGTTATAGAACATAAACCGGGGAAAAATTGAACAGCTCTGCACTCACAGGGAACAGTCTGGAACGCTGTACCAAACTTTCAGTGTTAGGGAGTAAGAAAGGAAAAAGGAGTCAAGGATTCCGGAGCGGGCCTCACACTAACAGCTTTTAGAAGTCTTATGTGGTCTGAGGCATGCGCCACCCGCCTCAACCATGACAGCGGTCCTCAGGGGTAATAAAAAAAAGGGGTGCATTGAGTAAGCTTATCTCAAACACACTCTAAATCACAAAAATTAGTAACATTTCCATATTTACTAAATTATCTTATATTTCCGGTTATTTACATTCTGTTATTTAAATGTTCCAGTTTAAAAATAAAAGAATCATTGCTGAAGACCAAATAGTATCTGCAGCACCAGGAAATAGAGTAAAGAATTCTGATTTGTTAGAAAGAATATACAGCATTTTCAGCCTCAACCCTGTCAGAATTCATTTGAGCATATTGACCGACAAACCCACAGGAATTCATTCGTTTACTTTAATGCAGGCAGAAAATTGTAACTTTTCATATGGCTCAAATACGTTCAGATTTTCTCCGCTATGAACTCCTCCCTGTATGTAATGCACTGAAGATTGTCCTTATTCTCAACAAAGGGCTTCTCTCCAGTGGGAGTTCTTTCCTTTCAGTGTGTTATAGTCACAAATAATTTACCTCTGTCAATTTGGAGTGTCTACCACAGTAACTGGAATGACTAGCGGCTTTTCTGTACATACATTAGGTAGCTTCGTCGGTGTGATGTTTTTCATGTATTTAACAATACCTGTGTACACTGAATGCTTTTCCTCATTGCTTCCATACAAAGGGTTTCTCTCCAGACTGAATCCTTTTTTTGGTCCCAGGGATTGAACTCTGGACCTCGCTTGCAAGGCAGGCGCAGGGCCACTGAGCTAAATCCCTGGCCCGGAGAGTGAATTCTTTTGTCTTTAACCATCACCGTGACTGAGAAAAGCATTCTCTCACTGCTTATATACAAAGGACTTCAACGAAGTGTGTATTCGTTTTTGTTTATAAAATGAAACACAATAGGGAAATGTTTTCCCACACTGCTTACATACATAGGGTTTCTCTCTAGTGTGACTCGTTTGGGGGGGCGGGTACCGGGAATTGAACTCGGGTCCTTTCACTTGCAAGGCAGGCCACCGAACCGCTGAGCTGAATCCCCGGCCCCTCATGTGACTCATTTTGTTTCCACCAAATGAACCCCTAGTAGGAAAGGCTTTCCCACGCTGCTTACATACATAAGGCTCCTCTCCAGTGTGATTTCTTTCATGGATTTGACAATGACTGTGAGAGATAAAAGCTTTCCTGCATTGCTTACACGGCATTTCTTAGCAGCGTGAGCTTTTCATGGGTTTGACATTAATGCTAAGAGGTAAATGCTTTTCTCCTTTGCTTACATACATAAGGTTTCTACCCAGTGCGAGATTTTTCATGGATTTGACAACTGTGAGCAGTAAATGCTTTTCAACACCGCTTACCTACATGAGTTTTCTTATCAGTGTGACCATTCTCATGGATTTTACAGTAATGCAGAGTGGTGAATGCTTTCCCACACTGTTTACATACATAGGGCTTCTCCCCAGTGTGTGTTCTTTCGTGTATTTTATAGGAGCTATTACAGATGAAAGTCTTCCCACAGTGCTTACACACATAGGGTTTCTCCACAGTGTGATACTTTTCGTGGGTCTGACAGTAACTACGAGTGGTGAAAGCTTTCCCACAGTGCTTACACACGTAGGGTTTCTCTGTACAGTTGGTCCTCTCATGTTTTTTCCAACTATCTTGCGTGACGAGAGCTGTCCCACAACGATTCAGGACACACGGCTTCTCTCCAGTGTGAGTACTTTCATGTCTTTTACAATGGCTCTTTCTGCCAAAGGCCTTCCCACACTGCTTACACAGGTAGGGTTTCTCCCCAGTGTGAATTCGCTCATGTCTTTTACAATGGGCATTCTTTTTGAAAGCTTTCCCACAGTGCTTACATGCGTAAGGCTTCTCCGCAGTGTGAATTTTCTCATGAATGCGACAGTAACTTTGAGTGGCAAACGCCTTTCCACACTGCTTACATACATAGGTCCTCTCCCCGGTGTGTGTGTGTGTGTTTTCATGTCGTTTACAAGTGCTGTTCGTGGGGAAGGCTTTCCCACAGTGCTCACATACATAGGGTTTCTCTCCAGTGTGAGTACTTTCATGTATCTGACAATGGCTCTTTCTCCTAAACGCTTTCCCACAGTGCTTGCATACGTACAACTTCTCTCCGTTGTGTGTTTGTCCGTGTCTTCTGAAAGAACTGTACATACCGAAAGCTTTCCCACACTGTTTACATTCATAGGTTTTAGCTTTTTCTTTGGATACAAAGGGCTTCTTTCTAGTGAGGGTCCCTTCACTGCAATCGGAGTAGGATTTCCCACAGTGCTTATGTTTGTGGGGTTTCTTTCCAGGGTTTGTTCCTGCACGCTCCTGAGAGCACAGGGAATTACTGCAGGTTTCCCCATGTTCGTTACACACAGACAGCTTCACATGTAATACCTGATACTCACATGATTTGAATGCACTGTGAGCTCTGGTGGGCACATTTGTTGATTCTTGACCAATCAGGGAAGTTCTACAAGCAAGGCTCTCAGCTGGCTGTGAACCAAGTGTTTTCACATTAACATTAGGGTCTGGAGTCCAAAAAGACGTGTCTCTGTGTGGATTCCATAATTTATATTGACAGCCTTTCTCTACATCTTCACGTCTACAAAAAATACAAATAAAAATAAAACAATCAATCACCTTGCAAAGTTCCTCCTTGTTAAGGATCTTCCAGGATTAGATCTGGTATGATGCCCCTTAAGAATATGTGACCATAGCCAGGGATTTAGCTCAGGGGCACAGCGCCTGCCTGGCAAGTGCAAGGTCCTGAGAGTTCGATCCCTGGTAACAAAAAAAAGAATATGTGACCGTGAATTTAATATACACTGTATAGGAAGGCTTAAAAACAGTTCTCACTGTAACAATAGCATTCATTTGTGAGCTTCTTATAAGTGAGGTGCTTACATAGCGTTTATTTTCAGCTTTGAGAATTAGTGTACATGAATACTATCTATTTATTTTCAATGTTTCTCATGGTACTGGAGATCGAACTCAGGACCTTGCACTTGCCAGGCAGGCTCTGTGCCGCTGAGCTACATCCCTGGTCCTACACATGTATTTTGGATGCTCTTTCATCATGACAGTACTGCGGCTTTCTTCCACTGAAGCTCTTTACCCTCTATAAAAAAAAGTCTGCTTCTCTCTCTCACACCATTTTGCCTTCATTTTACTGTTTAGTTTAATTTATAGATTCTCATAGAAACTATATCATGTGATAGTAAAGCTTCTATGTCTTACTTATTTTACTTAATATTATGGGTTTGAAATAGATCTATCTTTCTGAAAAGGACGTTATTCCATTCATGTTAACTGAATACAATTCCATTATGTAAACTTACCTCATTTTTTCAGTAGTGGTGATTTCACCCAGTGTTTTAGCACTGAGCAATATCCCCAGCCTTATTTTTTTCTATTTCGAGAACTCCCATTAATTATTAACTTGCCCAGGTTGAGCATGAGAGCGTGATCTTTCTGCTTCAGCCTCCCACAGTGCTAAGATTCTAAGTATGCACCACCATCGCTGGAACCCTCAAGGTTTGAGCTCACTCCTCTGTGGATGGGCATCTGGCTTGTTTCCCAATCTTAGCTCTTGTGAGGTGTGCTGCTACAAACAAGGATACGCATGTATCACCTTTAATATGACTATTCAACTATTAAAAATTCACCTGGATTGAATAAAAGTTGTTTTTAATATTTTGGGGAATGTCACTATAATTTCATATAAAATTTGCATAATCTTTCATAAATTTCTGTTCATTCCCTGACTCCAGAGGACCATTACTTTTTTTGTGTGAGAGCAAATTACCTTAGATTTTTTCTCCAATGTTCGCTATCATTTTCAATATGCTGGTCAGTCCAATTTTGTTCTGAAATGAAGTCACAGAAATATAATGAGTCATTATACTATTACATAAACATTAATAGATTTCAGTTACATTTATGGTATTACATGAACATGTTAGGAATATTCATCAAAATGCATTTATATTGTAATGAATGAAACTTCAACAAGCAAGACAGAGTGCTTTCTGCATATACAAATTAGAAAATGATTATCTTCCTTACGTATAGCAGACATGTTCCTCAGTGTTTCTAACATCACGTCTCTGAAGAGCTTCTTTTGGGATGGATCCAGCAGAGCCCATTCCTCCACGGTGAAGTTCACAGCCACATCCTCAAAGGTCACTGCCTCCTAAATCATCACACATATTTCCAGGAATAAGACAGAGACTCAAGCAGAGAACATTTCAGCGCCACTCATAAACAGTTGCAATGGTTTTGAGTCCAAAGTTTACATTAATTAAGAATGTCTCATGATAATGGATTTAAATTAAGGAATGTGTATCTTATGTCTCAATGATACCAAATAGTCAAATATTGCAGAGCTATAAAAAATTCTATGTAGTGTAAGGGAGGGGTGGGGGGGATCATTCACACACACACACACACACAGTATAGGATATATATGATCTGTACCATAAATATCAAATGTACTGAACACCAAATTTTGCAAAGCTAACTAGTAATGGAAAAACTGAAGAAAAAATTTTTGCAAAGTTAACTAATGATGGAAAAATTGAAGAAAAACTTTTGTTACTTCCAAAGCACAGTTTTTATTTATCACTTAAATTAGAGGTGTTCAGTATAATAAATGTTAATGAATCTTCAATATCTACTACGCAGGATGTTGATGGTTTGCTTAATATATAAGAAAAATTAAAGTTGGCTATTCTGGGCGCTGTACTACTAGCAGAGTGAACGACACACAGATCACAGAAAGTGACGACAGCCTTCAGTGGCTCATCGGTAAACAGAATACTGATTCATGATGGAGCTGTTATTGTACAAAGTGGCAGAAATCACAACCTGTTCAATATAGGACACAGGGAGAAATAGGAACATACATCAACATATGCATTTTATTCTCCATATTCCATGAAAAATAATGCATTTAATTTACACCTTCAAATGGAAATATGAACTTGAATATTCTGAGAAATCACATGCAAACATATTTTGGACGTGAAACGGTGTTTCCTCAGCAGAAAATCCAGAAGTTATCAGAAACAGGGAAAATTGAAATCTGTCAGCCATGGGATGTAAAAAAAGACCAGAAATTTAAAACTCTGAAGTGTATACAATAACAAAGATCTGGGTACAGAGTAAAAAAAAAAAAAATCAATGAACACATTTAAAAAATCAACAAAACATAACTCAAGAGAATACCCCAATGTAAAACAGGATCCGTGATGTTGGCTAAGAAAATAATGAAAAGAAATGGAGTCATGGAAAACCCAACTGGTGAGTAGATGTCTGCAAGAACAAATCAAATGCTACACTGCACTGCCATTTCCTCCACTTTGGAGTACACGGAAACCTGCAGACCAGTGACTTTAATGCAATGTTCAGAAAATACATTGTCCTTTTGTTCCTGGGACAGACATGATTCTTTTCCTATCGATGAAAAGTAAACGAGATGACTTCAACCATGTGACCACTGGAATGGATAAGCAGCACTTTCCCGTCTCGGACACCAGCACGTGTGAAGCCTAGTGACAAAGAAACCACCCACAACGCTTTTCTGTGCAATTTCCATAGAATTTACTGAACATTCCAAGAGGGCTGAATCAAAGCATACTGCCTAGGGCCAGTGCCTGATGGTGGACTTAAAATAACAGCAATAGATAAAGGACAGCGGTCACCCATGGAAAAGACAAGAGTGAGTCAAATAGGTTCTAACCTGATACTCGTAATCACTCCTTGAGGCCCAGGTATAAGACTTTCTGAGGGTTACCAGGATATTCATATTCTTGTTATTTTAAAGCCCCACCACAAACTTTATTGATGACAAAACTTACGGTAAACTATTTAAACACTAAGTTACAATACAATATTTCTGTACATACATACATACATACATACATACATGTTTACCTGAATTCTAACATGGAAAAATGAGAGAGTATTTACAGACTGGGCCACAGGAAGCCAAGCATACAGTCACCAACTTGAGACCTCCAGACACACAGCAATCAGTGGCCAGGAAACACATGGTTATCAAGAAGAGCGCAGTTTAGCTGAGCATGGTGATGCATGTCAGTAATCCCAGGAGGAAGTGGCAAGAGGATCTCTGTAAATTCATGGTCAACTTGGGCTTCATAGCGAGCCTAGCCTGAATTACTTAGTGAGATCCTGTCTTGAAAAGGGGGAGGGGTGCAGCTTAGAAAGACTGAGAGAGAAAAGAGTTACCTGAGCTAACTAACGCCTAGGCATCCTCCTTATGATACAAAGTCCTATACTAACCCGAGAGGAGTGGCTTTTATGTTCACGCTGGTGAAGATATGGTATAAAAAACCAAGAGGCCATGCAAAGCAATATTGTTCACATAATAGAGAACGCAGGAAGGGGGAGGGGTGCAGCTTAGAAAGACTGAGAGAGAAAAGAGTTACCTGAGCTAACTAACGCCTAGGCATCCTCCTTATGATACAAAGTCCTATACTAACCCGAGAGGAGTGGCTTTTATGTTCACGCTGGTGAAGATATGGTATAAAAAACCAAGAGGCCATGCAAAGCAATATTGTTCACATAATAGAGAACGCAGGCAGATTACGGCAGGGCTCTCAATGATGCACCAACTATCCTGGAAGAGGGAAGAGAGGAGCCTGGCCTGAGAAACTATAGAGGTTGCAGGGAGCTCACAGCGAGTATTTATTTTCTCCCATCCAAAGACACTGGGTCGTCAAAGTGTCTGTCAGATGCAAGGCTGTGAACCCCTAGGCTCTTGATCAAATTCTTTCAATTGGAGCACAAATGGCAGGAGTGTTGAGGGCTAATTTTGTTGCTAAAGTGTCAGGTGTGGTGATGCATATTTTTAACCTAGCACCCTGAGGCTGAGGCAGGAGGACGGAGAAGAATCATCACAAATTCAAGGCCAGCCTGGTACAGAATGAGGTCAAAGCCACCCTAAATTACAGACCATGTCTGCAAAAGCCAACTTATACTCTATGATAAATATGATCATTATGTATATCTAATGTATAGCAATAAAATTCATTTTAAAACTCAATATATATAAATATATGTATATTATATGCATATATATAATTATATATTTTTTTCCACTGAAAATAAACTCACAGACTTCCACTTTCCAGTTCTTGTGGAAGGACATAGAAAGAAATGATCTTTTGGGCCAAGGATTTAGCTCAGTGGTTCCACTGCCTGCCTCACAAGCGCAAGGGCTCGATTTTGATCCCTGGTACCAAAAAACAAAACAAAACAAAAAAGAAAGAAATGATCTTTCTCCAATAACAAAAACACACAAATCCACCACCCCTGAAGTCTAGTGCAACTCACTGTCTCCAAACTGGAAAACAAGGAGGAAGACTAACAAAAGCATAAATTAAATTACTCTAAAGAAACTCAGGAGCAGAAGAAGGATAAGAAAAGGACAGAAAATACTGTCCTCACAGACAAGGATAACAGAAGCTTGACTTGTAATAGTTTTGGGGGCAGCTGGAAAGAATCTAAAATTTTGTGAGTTTTTCCTCCAAAGGTACTGTCAGAATCGCACAGTGATAATCAGAGCAAAATTACTTCACGTTGCTTAGTGGCACAGTGAGGGAAAAAGTCATTTTGAAAATTCTGGGGCTTAAACTAATTCTGACTGGAAGAAAAGTACTGACACAAAGCCTAAACCACTGGGCCATTTCTGCACGAAAAGGCTTAGCAGCGAGGGAAAGATCCAATGCTAGCCAACCTATCTCCTTCAACACTGAAAAGAGAGGATATGATTCTGACTTTCCCCTCATTACACTAATCACATGTTCACTCGGGAGCAACAAATTACAACAAAACCCAAAGAATCCAGGGAAAGGGGAAGTTACGGCTCAGAATTTTTTAAAAAAATGAGTCGAGGAAACAGTATCTGTAAAGGGTCAATGAATTATCTACATAATTGTACGTGAGAAAAAAGAGGTAGAGGCAAAGAGAACAAGAGACATCAGGGAGAGGCTATGTGCACCCATGTTTACAGCGGCACAGGTTGTAATAGCTAAATCTTGGTATACAGCCCAACTGCCCGTCGGTTGGAGACTGGATAAAGAAGATGCGGTTTTTCTATAAAAAGGAATACTACTTGGCCATAAAGAATGAGAAACTAGAGTCATTCACAGGAAAATGGGTACTATTTTCACTTAAGAGGCCACACTCTTAAGTGAAATAAATAAGGCACACGTGTAAATACCAAATAGTTTCTCCAGTGTGAAAGACTAAAAGTGTAAATGAGATCCAAATTGTATAACTGATCATGTGAAATAGGAAGAAAAGGGCTAAAGGTGTAGGGGAAGTGGAAAGGGTAGGGGAAAGGAAATAAGGGAAAAGAAAAAATATGAGAAAAGGAAAAAATGGAAACAAAGTCTTTGTAAATAGGGGAGGGTAGAGGGGTAAAGGAGGACAGGGAAATGGGGAAAAATTGGGAACCAAGACCTGTCACGTAAAGGTACAAGATCCCAATGATGAATGTTACTGTACCGTATACTTAAAAAGTACCGATAAACTCAAGAAAAAAAAAGGAAAAGGTTATTCGCACCACATAATTACAGTAAACATATGACATCAGGAAGCGATACAGAATTTAGCCGAGGGTACACAATACCTGTAATGAACTTATTACTATAGATTCTATGTGTATTAACCAAGACATTATGTTCAAAGTCCTAACATCAACAATCTACTCGGTTGGTAAAGTTATTTCATGAAAAATGAGTGATGGAAATTGTACATAGGCTAGAAAGTATTTGTGAATATGCTAACATATGGAATGTTTCTGAAACAACAGTTTTATTTCAAAGTGGGTTTGGAGAAGTCGTGAACAGATATTTCTAAAATGGAAAATTTAGAAAAATAATTAGAACCAAGGCCTACAGGATATCTCATCAACAGATAACTGAATCAAACTGCTCAATTAAAATGGCAGGTAGATAAACTAAAAAGATCAAATAAAGTAAATAGAATTCAACCGATTAGAAATTACTAAGAAATAAACATACCTTCTTTTTTAAATTAATTTTATTGGTACATTTTAGACATACAATATAATGACATTCCCCTGCCCTCCTAAACATTATTATCTTTAGGTATATTTGCATAAACAATTACAAGAGAGTTTAAGACTAGATAAGAAAACAAGATCCAAAATATATTCAGTCAGAAAAATTCCATTTTGCATAAGGGGAACTGAAGGATACATACTCCTTTTTTTGTTTTTTGTCTTTTGTTTTTTTGGTACCAGGGATTGAACTCAGGACCTCGTACTTCTGAGGCAGGTGGCAACACCACTGAGCTAAAACCCCAGCCCCACATAATGTTTAAAATATTTAGAAACTAACCTGGGGAAGGGAAATAAATTCAAGACAATTCTTAAGCACTGCTGTGAAATAGTTAAGAACTTCTAAATTTACTATGGAAAATGAACACATCATTCAATATGTGAAATGCTCTTACTCCAAAAAAGTTTGTGAAATAATATGTCTGATCAGTTTTAACATCTGACAGTATATGAATGTTGCCATGCAACAGGCCTTATATTATTAATGTATTCAATTTCCATTTCTTAATGAAAAAGTACACAAATATGTTAAACACACACCAAATATGGGATAAACCTAAAAATACAAAATAAATACAAAGTTTTAAGAAAGCATACACTAGTCTATCACTGATTCATCAAAACCTGCCGGAGTTAAATTAATCTATTTAATCAGTACCTAAAGAAAATAAGGATTACACGGATCACATTATGATGTAGAATGTAGTTCTCAAACAAAAACTAACAATTTTTTCTATATATTTCCCAAAAGAGCTTCAAATGGCATGCATCAAAAACATGAAACTGAAGGGAAAAATCAGATACCTATAATTATTTTTGAAGATTTCAAAACACTTGCTTGAGTAACTCAGAGGTTAAAAAAATCTGTAATTGTAATTAAAGTCAACAATCTCATCCTCCAAGTGGACTCATTAGGTATTTCAAAATACTTCATCCAGTAACTGTTGAGTACACACTCTCCTTAAAAATTAAAAATCACAAGAACTAGCCAACAACGTAGACCATTTTCAGAGCAACAAGACCTTAATTCTAAAGGGAAATAATGTGAAATAAGTTTTCACAAAATGTTGGAATGAAACTAGACACCAGTAGCACAAACATACTTGGAAAAAATCTTCAGAATTACAGGTTAAATTACACATTTTAATGACATGTATCAAATGAAAGGTCTCATAAGATATAAAGTTGTTTTTGATAACAAAAAGAGTGACACAGATCTTTTGCAAAAGAGAATGGGACCAAGAAGAGGAGTGGTCCAAGTGAGAGGAAGGGATTTAAGATGTGCTATGTTCATGTGCCGACTCCCCATGAAGAATAGAATCTTTATGTGCTGCAAACATATACTAATAAAGCATAAAGCCAACTACTTTGAGGGGGTACTTCTGGAGAGATTTAAAACAATGAAAGCGTGCACTAAAACAATGACTTCAAATTTTAAAACCAAACAGCAAGGAGTAGCCATCTCCAGAACCCCCCATCTAGACGGAGGGAGCCAAGAGTGCAGCAGAGACTACTTTCCCGGCACAGATCCTGGGTTTCTGGGCCCCTTCTCCCCGTAACCCCTCTGCAGACACAGAGAACACCGCATCCCTGCAGCATCCTCACCATTGCTAACCAAAGGCTGAGGAATCCCTCAAGCCTCTCAAGGTGGGAGGAAAAACAGACAGGGACAGCCAAGTCCGACCAGCCAGTTGTGCCTGCCTGAGTCAGTGTGTCGACTGAAGGTCAAGGAGTGAAAAACAATACTGCATCCAAGAGGAACGCAGAAAAAAGGAAGGGAAGCTAGCTGTTCCACTTGCGGACAAAGTGGATTTCAAGCCAAGACTGATCCAAAGAGACAGAGAGTGTCACTACATACTGTTAATAGAACGACCCAAGAGAAAGACATAGCAATCATAAATATAGAGGCACCACATACTGGTGTATCAAACTGTGTAAAACAAACAATAATGGATAGGAAACATCAGATAAGCACTAATACAATTGTAATGGGGGACCTCAATACTCCACTGCCACGAATGGAAAAATCAACTAGACAATCAACAAAGAAATATGAGAACAAAGAATACCAGAATGAAACCTCCGAACAAACGGACTTTTCAGATATCTACACAGTGTTCCTCTCTACATCACCAGAATACACATTCTTCTCAGCAGTCTGACAAGGGAAATTCATAGCACTCAACGTGCATATTAGGAAAACAGAGCAACTGCAATGAAACAACCTGATGCTGAACCTCAAGCTTCTAGAAAAAGAAGAGGAGGAAAAACCCAAAGCTCATACAAGGGAATATATTGTAAAAATCAGAGCACAAATCAGTGCAGTGGAGACTAAAAGAATGATACAAAAAAATCAATGAAGCCAAGAGTTGGTTCTTCAAAGTAACAAACAAAAGTGACAAACCCTTTGCCAACCATATAAAGAAGGAGGGGCACCCAGAGTGTGGGGATGCAGCAGGCCTCAGTGGGATTTCGAGGACTGCAGTCTCCGGTCAGTTATGAAACACATAACAAAGGCTCGGAGTCAGCTCTTTCCTCAGAGAGATATGTCACTGCAAAGGAGTGACAAGCCAGTCTTAGAGGTGACAGCACCAGGAAGACCTGTCTTCAGCCCGCGAAGGGTAAAGAAGAGGCAGCAAAGAAACCTAGAATAAAAAGCCAGATCTTTGCTACAAGGGTAAGACAGAAGGGTAGCCAGAATCAGCAAAAATTAAAACTTAAAAAAAAAATGTAGTTGGTTTTTGCTTTTTTTAGCATTGCTAAAGCTTGGTATCTTTCGGTCAAAGTTACAGTCTTGTGTCTGTTCGTGGACTACTTCTATCCAATCCCCTTCTGGTGAGGCAATCCAGATGGTATTACAGTGGAGCATCTCTCCATAATACAAGAAAATAATCAAATCACACCAGAGCAAAACAAAACCCTGATTAGACCCCCCTCATCCATACGTTACTCATAATATCGCCCCAGTTAGTCTCTCAGAAAAATAGCATTAACGCCAAACTCAGCACAAGAAACAATCTACTGTTTCACATTCTGAAGAAAAGCACTTCAACCAGAGTTGAATGAGTCTACAAATGCTGTTTAAATTAGCAAGATAAAATGTCTTGATAAATCCAAGGGGAGAAATAAAAGGCATTGAAAATGTACTGAATATGCCCAATCTTCCAAATTATAATGCTAATCCTTGCCACCTTTAAATCTACTCACCATAATATCCTTGAGCTCTCGCCAGGAAAATTTCTGTAACCAAAGCCTATTTCATTGTGAGATCATAAAGATCTTATGCACTGTGGCGGTCCAGCCATCACAACACGAAATAGCCTGAGTTGGAGAGTGAGCATTAAGAAAGGAAAGAACACTCAAGCCTGAGTGGAGACCAAAGAAGTCTAATTTATTTTACAGAAACAGCTCTCTTTAAAGGCACATCAACAGGAAGCACCAAGCAATTATTTTTATCTTATGCAAAGACCGGATTTCCTGACTCTTACAGATAACATCAGATCTCCGGCTATGTCTTCGAGTTCCTGAGTTCCTCCCATCCAGGGTCAAAGAACAAACAAGCTTAACAGAGTCCTTAAAAAGGAACAAATGTTACATAGATTGTATCAAGGCCTTAAATGTAGAGGAAGAAGTTATTTTTCAAATGTCAAACGCCAGTGGGCCATGACTGGCCCCCATTGAATAGGGTGAACTGCCATCCCTGGCCATTGTCCCTTGAACAGTCACCTGTTCATGACAGAACAGTGACTCTGCTGGTGCCCAGACCTTCCAGCAGGTACTGTACCATACAACACTGGTGTGAAAAAATTATAAATTCAAAAGTCAGACTAGGCTCCACTGCATTCTTATGACTTTGTCTTTTATTCCTCAGTACTGGAAATTAAACTAAGGGCATAATGTATGTTAGACAAATTATTCAGATCGGAGAAACATCTGCAACATTTTTCTTTTCTGTTTGGATAAGGCCTTGCGCAGCTACTTAGGGAGGGCTTGATGCTGCAATACGCCAGTCTCAGAATCTCACGTGGCTGCCATAAGGTGGCGCCACCACGTTTGACTGAGGTTTTCTTTGCCCAAGCACTGTAATCCTGGTTGGAATTAACGAGGAAAAAAAAAAAAAGCTACACTTTTGCCTGGCAAGGTAGGACATGTCTGCCATCTCGGCCATCCAGAAGACCGACACAGGACAGAAAGTTTACTGGACAACTTAGTGAGACTTGGTCTCACAATACAAAACAGGAAATCAAAATGTGTGGGGAACATAGTTCACAACAAAAGTCTGCAGTCCAATCTCCTGTACAATAAAAACATCAACCACATCCTTAAAGCAGTGGATCATGAAGATGTTTCTTGCCATCACATTTACACAATTTTTAAGCCCACAACAAGGCCTACAACTATAATTTTCAATGTTTCCTCAAATGATTAGGTTACCTGATCATTAGTAACAGAAGACACATATTTCTAACATTTAATGAGCTCCTCTCCTTCCTTCACGCCTGTGATCTCTGACGCACTCTCACACTGAACCAGCACACAATCCTTCCTTTTGTGTCACATTAAAAACAAGGTAACCTCGGAGGAAAACCTTCTCTGTTGTAGGTGATTTTGGAAACCTCCAGGATCCCCTCCTCTCTCACTTTCTTTCTCCTCCAATTCGTCTTCCCCACACTATAGAAAATTTTTTATCCTAAACCATCTTATGCTTGCAGACTTTAACTTGGGGGCTTTATCCCTAGTTCAATATCCCTTTATTGCAAAGCCCATTACATTGAATTGCAAAGCATTTCAATATTCAAAAAGACTAGACAGTAAAAGGAATATAGCAATGATATGAGATGGCACCCTCCTCCTTTTCCATGCCTACCACATCATAAGTCCATGTAGACACCCGGCTTCAAAGTCTTTCTTCGAGTGTGGTAACTTGCAAAGCCTTTTGGGAGTTCTCCTTAGCAGGGACACTTTCAGCAGCTCTCGTTAACATACTGTCAGCGTTCTTCTTTTTTTTTTTTTTTTTTTTTTTCGGTACCGGCGATCAAAAGCAGGCCAGGCAGGTGCTGTGCCACTGAACTACATCCCCAGCCCTTTTCTCAGTATTCTAAATGCCACGGGAAGACTTCACTTAAATGGCTTATTTGTGAGCAGAGGTGACACCAAAAACATTACGGGGATAAATTTTTTCATTGCTCGGTGGCTAACACATTAATTAAGGGCATGCTTGGCAAGTGCTCTGTGAAAGAGGTGCATTGCCGCCTCCAATGGTAAATATTTCTTTGGATTTTCATGGCCTTTCTCAACAGCTATCAGGATGTTGGCAATGTGGTGATGTACTGCCAATTTAGGAAATCACTATGATCAAAAAGCCCTTTTGCTCAAGGAATGAAGCTTTGGGTTCGAGACCCTGCATGAAACATTTATAAAATTCAGTTCCTCCAGGTGTGCTGGAGAGAGAAATAACTCCAGGGAACCAGCACACTAGAGTTCCCCCAGTTCAACCCCTCACCCTGAATTAGGGACTTCTCACGACTCAAACTCCCCTGACTGGGGGATGGGGCTTTTAAACCTGCTCTCTGGGCTGGTGGGATCGCAGCGGGAGACAGAATGCTGGGGACTCAGGTGCAGTAGTCCCAACCCCAGAGAGTTGCGACAGCGGGTACCTAGTGCTGGGAGACCAAGAGGACCTCAGACTGCACTACACGGGCAGACCCCAGTGTGTCACTGGTTCCGGCCACTTGCAGCGAAACCTCACCACCCATCCCGTCCCATTTTTCACCATCACCATTTTGTGCCTTGAAAGTCTCCCGGAGTCCTTCACACGCAGCCAGCACAGAGCCCGTAGAAGCTATGGAGTAACGCGGTCTAGACAGGTGGTGTAGACCTCAGCAGAGCACTCGGGGGGAACGAGTGGACGCCATGACACCGGCCCTACTTCCTGCTTCCCTCTGATTGGACAGGTCATAATGCCCGCCCTTTAGTCAGTGATTGGCTGCCGTTCCGCAGCCAATCCGCTGCGCTGAGAGCGACAGCTGAGACAAACCGCTGCCTGAGCGACCTGAGCCACTAAATGACTGTGACTCCAAGAAGTCCGCCTCCCTTAACTGGAAGGATCACTGAATATAAGCAGAGCTTGCTCCTGAATTTTCAGATCTTCCACTGAAGAGTTTTTTTCTTTTAGGTATAGCCTGGTCGTGTAGTTTCGGCTGTTGTTGAACTCGCCACATACCCAGGCTGCCTTTGAGCTAGCTGTGAGCTTCCTGCATCAGCCTCCCCAGTGCTGGCATCAGAGCTATGCACCAACACGCCTGAATATCCTGTCTTCTTAAGGGACTCCGAGGGTTCTTCCTTTGACTCGCCCCTCAGCATGGGGTCAAAAGTGTACTAGAATAATGCCAGAATCACCACACCGCGGAGAAGTCACAGTTGTGAGGGATCCAGCCAGGGTCTGAGCACAAGGGAGTAGAGGGAGGGGCCGATGTCAAGCATGGTCAGAAACTTCCTGTCAGCCACCTGGCTTCCTGGACATGTTTTTGTCACAATGGTTCTCTCAATGTACTCGTTTTAGCCAAGAAAATAGATGTATCCAAAAAAAAAAAAAGGAATATAATTTTTGAAGAAATGAAGAAACTTCAGGTAAACTACACTGTGGACATCAAACTGACTCCATTTTGCTAAACTCTATTTTGCGATCAGGTCGCTGCCCAGTTACTGGAAAAACCCCAACGCGCCCTTTTACCCAGTTCTTGGAAAAACCCATGACTGTTTCCATAAGTTGTCACCAGATGTGCTCTTTTGTTCATCTTACAAAAACTTGTGGTTAGGACAAGGAGGGACATCTGGCCTGGGCCAATCGAGCATTGCGAAAACACACCCGCACTTGCAAAATGTTAACCAATTAAGCATTGACCCCGTTTAGAAAGTCCCTAGTTCTGCTTCTCTGCTAATAAAAAGGCTGTCTGAAATCGAGCTGGGGGCTCTCCTTTCAGAACTGCTGTGTCGGTGAGATCCGAGGGTCCAGGCTCGAGCTTGCAATAAACTACTCGTGTGGTTTCATCGGACTCGACTCCTTGGTGGTCTTTGGGGATATCGCGATCTGGGCACAACACCACCAATATTTTTGCAAACCTGCCAAAACAAAACATTTCAAACATTTCATCTAAATCAGGCTAGAAAACTTTCCCCCCCACCACCTGGACTGGGGATTGAACTCAGGTCCTTTTGCTTACCAGGCCGGCACGGTGCCACTGAACTAAATTCCCAGCCCTGGCAAACTGTTACCAAGTGGAACGATCAAAATGTGGATTCTGACAAGAACATGTTCCCTAGCCAGAGGGCCAGAATGGTTGCTGAAGTCCAACCCTACAACAGATCACTGGTGAGGCAGTGGAAACACCCAAGGACCTCAGCATTGAGGGTCCCCACGCCCTGCAGTCGTCTCCTCACAGATGAAAGTGCCCTATCTTCCAACACACTGTACTTCCACAAGGAGCACGGCTCCTGGAGACACGAAGGTCTCTTGACTGGTATCTTGTTTGCCTGGAGCAGTGTGTAGGATAATAGCGCAGCACACTTCTGTGACAGATTGCGTTGTTGGGTTTTGAATTTTTTTTGGGGGGGGTACCTGGGATCAAACTCAGGACCTTGTGCTTGCGAGGCAGGCGGCAGCACCGCTGAGCTGAATCCCCAGCCCGAGTTGTCGGGTTTTGACATCAGAGACCACACACTGTTTCTCCCCCTTTCACAGGCAGCTGTTCTGCCCTGTGATTTCTGGCTCTCCTTTCCTTAGCGGTTGATTTCCTTCATACTGGCAATTCTCCTTAGGCGACAAATGACAACAGACTTCCACCTCGGAACCATGAGACAAAACAGAATTTTCATTCTTAAGTTCTGCGTGTCGGGTACTACAGATGCCAACAAGAAAACAAATACAATGGATATTTTGTGTCTACACAAAATAAAATGCCAGTCGAATGAACGCTTTCATGGAAGACTATGTGAGTTTTCTCTGGGATTATTCTTCACAGAGTCCCTCATGTGTATACATTTCACAGCAACACCTGGCTTCTCAGAATCACTTTTAAGGAACAATCGACGGTAACCACCAAGAATCCTTGCGGAGACGCAGCTCCCAATAACATTTACACGTGTGTTGCGTACTTTCGTCTTCTCTGAAGATTGTGTCTGACAACATGTGCTCCTGTCAAGTCTTTCAACTGAAACCAGGGAAGGGTTTCTTTCAGTACTTGTTCAATAAGTAGAAAAGGACAACTCTAACATACTGAATATGGAGTTAAAACATCAAGATTATTACTTGTTGGAATACAAAGATGCCATGAGACGTTTCTACAGGACAAACTGTACAGAGGCATCGAATCAAATGCAAATTGTTCACTTTCTCTGTGTACTGGTGGATCCCTCACCATTCCATGTGCATGAAAACCGCAGAACTTGCCGCTATGTGATCCACCTGGGCTGGCAGAATGAAGGGACACCTGCAATGGGCAAAACTACCAGGCTGCTTCCAAACCTGGAAGGATCCTTCTGACATTATGTGAACTCTGCCCTGCACCAGCAGCCTGCGTGTCCTACCCCGTACGGACTGCACTACAGAATGTGGCCAGTGGGAAAAGGCCAGAGAGATTCCTCCGTCTGATTCTTTCCAGTGACACACACAGCCCGGAGGAGGCTGATGAGGGTGGCTTTCCACTGATGCCGCGCTTTCTCTCTGCTGTGCACCTCCCCACATGCTGTTCCCGTGGCCTCCTCCAGACAGCCACCAAGGAAGCCTGCTGGGAATCTAGGTGGACTGACGAGCAATTCAGTTTACAGCTCCTTTCGGATCCCATAACAAAGATTGGCCACAAACCCTCTCTACCCAGCGCAAGCACAGCTTCCGCGCAAGGGTGAGGAACTCCCAGGCTTGGTGGAGGCAGGGCTGGACGGAAGGCTTTAGCCCCATGACATCAAGACAGGGGCAGGTGGGTTTAGGAGCTGGGTGCCAATAGTGTCAAAGCAGTGTTGTGTTCTAAGGTAAATATAGCTCTGCGCTTTATCTCAGCTGTGCCGTTCTCCACGGGCCATTTCCTTGGGCTTCTCCAGGCCCTAACATGAGCGGGTGGCCTTCAGCATGTGGGGAATCCAGGGTGACTCGGTGGGTTCAGGGATTGCAGTTTCCGGTGATTTTTGCTTGTTTTTGTTTTTTGGTACCAGGGATCGAACTCGGGACCTTGAGCTTGCGAGGCAGGAAGTGGCACCACTGAGCTAAATCCCCAGCCCTCCCGTGACTTATGAAACACACAACAATTGATGATCTCCAGAGAGCTATAAGGCACTGCACAAGGAAAAGTGCCCCAAGTCTTAGAGGCAACAGTGCTGGTCAGACAAAACTTCAGCCAACAAAGAAAAATGAAGAGGTGAGGCACAGGAATTCAGCATCCCAGAACAGAAGAAATACAGGTGATAGCCCAAGGTGAAGTAAGTCTCATTGGTCCCCAGAATCAGTATTAATTAGAAGTAGGAAGGAAAGCATTTTCTTTTCAGCATTGCTGTCTCCTGTCAGACTTCTCAGGCCTATGTCTTTACTGAAAAATTTTTATCCTATGTTGGTGATGCTTACTTTCACATATACAGGATGACCAGACAAGTGTATCTGTCCACAAAAGACCAAAATAAAACAAAAACAGAAACAAACCTGAGAGTAGAGGTCTGTTGTCCAAACATTGTTCTTGACGGTTTTTCTGTTCAGTTTCTAAGACAATGTCAAGAATGCAGCATTTTCAAGGCAACCAAGCAAACGATCCCCTGAGTTTCATATTCTAGAGAGAAGCACCTTAACAAAAGGTGAAGAAATAATTCTACAGATTCCGTTTGTTAGAAACGAAAATTACCTTGATAAACCGAAAGGCAGTTGAAAATAAAATGTATTGAAAATGCACTAAATATACGTACTCTAGGGAACATTATTGCTGAGCTTCAGCTCCTTTAAACCAGTTAACACAATTTCTTTCATCTGTACCGGTGAAACTGTGTAGAATACAAAGCCCACTTCATAATGAAAAGCTAAGACCTCCTGAGCTTTTGGGCTGCAGTGCACTATAAATCACCGGCTGTTTGCCCTCATCCTTCACACGACGGAGCAGTGGCTCGTTGCTACCTAGCCTGGGAGTTTGAGACCAGCCTGGGCTACACAGTGAATTCTAGGTCAGGTCAGTCTCAAGTACAGTGAGACCCTGTCTCAAAAGACAACAAAAAAAAATAAAAAAAAAAAAAAAAAGAAAGAAAGAAAGAAAGAAAGAAAGAAAAAGAAATCTAACCCTACATGCCGTGTAGGAAAATGGAGTCATGGTCAGCTCGTGTTTTTAAACAGGGTCACTCAATTCCTAAGTGTTTTCTAGGCGTGTGAGTTACTTTTCTCTTGTTGCTCAGATAAAATACCTGACATCCAAAGTTAAAAGGGAAGGGGTTTATTTGACGCACAGTTCACAGCGGTTTCAGCTCATAACGGGCTGGTGGTGAGGCTGGAATGGCAAACAAGCGGCACACAGGGGAAACAATACGGCACCAAAGAGGTGCCAAAGGCAAGGAGAGGAACTGAACAGCATCTCCCTGGTACCTGACATCCAAAGTTAAAAGGGAAGGGGTTTATTTGACGCACAGTTCACAGCGGTTTCAGCTCATAACGGGCTGGTGGTGAGGCTGGAATGGCAAACAAGCGGCACACAGGGGAAACAATACGGCACCAAAGAGGTGCCAAAGGCAAGGAGAGGAACTGAACAGCAGCATCTCCCTGCCCTTTTTATCTTGTTCAGACTACTCAGGGCGGGCGGCAGCCACACCCTTAATCGTAGTGCCCTCGAGACCAGAACTGCATCACGAATCAGCTCAGCTCTAGCTTCGCCTGTTCTAGACAAGCCTGTGACCTCATGAAGCTTTAGGGGACTTCTAGACCCAAGCCATAAGAACAGGGAATCCGATGCAGGTATGGATTTTTTCCACCCTCACCAAATAAAGAATTCTCATATTTAACACACATACTGCTAAACAGAGAATTTAAGAGTGGGGTTGACAGCAGTCAGCTACTATAGAGACCAAGTTTTTTTATCAAGGTGGGCTCCCCCTTTGCCCTATGTGCAGCTCAAGATAGCTCCCTCTGTGCCCTTTGCCATGTAGACTTTTTTGCAGATCTCTGTGACTTCTAGCAGCTCTGTCCTAGGCTACCTCCACCCTGTGTTTCGGTTCCTCTTTTTACGGCCCAAGGATGAATCTTCTTCCCGATAGTTGCTTAAGATGATCACATGGTCTGTTAATTATAGAATTTGATTAATCAAGTGTTCTCTGAAAAAAGGGAACTTGATTCTGGGAATATAGGTATTAGTAATTTTCCTAAGTATCCTCCCAGTTCCAGCAAGTGCCCTCCCAGTACCCCTCCTAGTCCAGTAAATACCGCAAATATCCAAGTGTAATCAAAAGGTAAAAATAGCATCAATAAAAAGGGAGAGCCTCCCTGACCCTATATAATCCTGCTGCAAAGAAGGGTCTGGACTCTCGTTTTCTGATCCGCTCAGTCGGTGAAGTACGAGGGTCCAGGCTCGAGCTTGCAATAAACTCCTCGTGGAATTGCACCGGACCTGACTCCTCGGTGGTCTTCGGGGACTTCGCGACTTGGGCACAAGACTACGGGAGGTCAGTGAAGGTGCAGGGGCGTGCTGAGACCAAAGCATCGGGCAGGAGGAGGGAGAACTGAATCCATGCATCTACTGCACTGGGCTGACTCTGAGGCGAAACCTGCCACCACTCTGGGCAGATTCTGGGCCTCTCCTGGTGGCCTTTTCAACCGTCTTTCTGATTATCTTTCTGTCTTATGTGACAGATGTTGGCTATGGTTCAGAGGGTTTAATGCGGCAGGGCGTGGTGACCTCAGAAGTCATTTTACCATAATATCTACGCCCGTGACTGCTGCTGCTCACAAAACACCTGGCTTGCGCACAGACTAGTTCAGCAAAATTGTGCTTCCGTTTGCAAACTCCGCATCCAGTGATGAACAAGCTGTGGCCATCCTCCTTGCTCTGACGCACGGGCATGGCGTCCCCTGGTCGAGATCGTGGTCGTAGACCTGTGAACGCTTGCTGGGAGGCTTTTAAGCAACACGGTACTGAGCAGTATTATTCACTCCAGCACGGCTCCAAAGAAAGGGCAGACCAAGCAGGGGGTAAGAACAGCGGAGACAGCTAAAGAAGGTCCCAAGAACCCGCAGAGCAGTAATGAGGTAACGAGGAGCACAGGGCAAGAACGGTAAGAAAAGGGTTTTGAAAACAATATCCATTGAATTGAAAAGGCAACTGTAGAAAATCACGAACATGGTGTTTACGTGACCGATCTGGCCTCGAAGTACAAGATGGTGAAGTTGAAAATCTTGACTGTTTTGAAGAACAAAGATGCCATCCGAAGAGGTGATGTGGGAAAAGGAGTAACAGTGTTAGCCAAACAGAGGACACAAGGGCAGGAAGAGAATTTTTGGTAGTGTCCTTGAATGAAAAGCAGCTGTCCGGTAGAGCTATGATCTAAGAAAACTCCAGGAAATTGCATGGTGATTACTGCAAGGAAACCTCTCTACAAGTACAAACCGGTAATAAATTGGAAGCCAGTAGAATGTGGTTTGATCAACTCTGCAGGGATCCGCAGTGTAATAAGATACGGTGGGGCTTTTCTTTCTCACAAGGCCACTGCAGAAGCCTACAAGAAAGATTTCACAAAATTCATGAAGGCAGAAATATATATATCACTCAACAAGTGTTCAACTGTGATGAAACAGGGCTCTTTTGGGAAGAAGTTGCTGAAAAGAATCTTTATGACTCAGGAGGAAAAGGCCCAGCTCGGCACAAGCCCACGAAGGACACAATGACCCTTTTGCTATGGATAGGTGAATGAAAGAGCCAACCTGAAGATTCAGCTACTACCTGTAAATCATAACTCAGACTCCTGTGCATTCAAAGGCCAGAACGTGAGCAAGGCCACACTGCCTGTCACTGTAAGCCAATGCCAAAGCATGGGTCACAAGGCAGTTCATGGAATGGTGCACGGTACGTCCTCACTCGCTGTTAGTATCTTTCTGACAATCTCCTGCCTGCTAGGTGCCTCCTGATTGCAATGCCCTGGTACACCGTCAGCCTTGAGAGCCGATGTGGATGTCAATGTCAAGTTCTTTCTCCCCCCAAAATGTCCCCTTTTCTGCAGCCCACGGACCAGCAAAGGATCTGCAACTTGAAGAAGTTCTACACAAAGGCGCTCTTCACCAGCTGTTTCACTGTCACCGAAGAGACGTCCTTGACTGCAAGATTCCTGGAAGAATCTTCTCTGTTTGTCCTCCGCTGCATTATCCTCATTGACAAAGCCTGGGGAGATGGCGTACACCGGACCTTAGACTCAGCCTGCAGGAGGCTGACGTAGAGACTATGCAGCCATACAGGACCGTAAGGAGATGCTGAAGACAGAAGAACTTGCTGAACTCCAGCATGAGCAGCAGAAGGCTCCTGCTGGGGAGCAACCCACTAAAGAAGAGGAAGACAGGAGGGGTTTCACAGAAATGTGATAAATTCACTATGGAAAAATGAAGCGAGTACCAGGATTTCTTTGAGGAGCACCAGCCAACATAACTGTAAAGTTATATGACTGTTGTCTGTTAACATTCTACAGGGATTTGACTACTCAAAAAAAAAAAATCCTCCTCTGGCTACATTTTCTATTTCAAAGTGTTTAATATCCAGATAAAATTATAATGGTTAAGCTCACTGCTACCTGCTGTGAAACTAACGTCACTGATGTTCCCTTCTGAGTATTCAACAACTAAAATCTGGAGACCAGAACTAGAAAGGTAACTAGGCTTAGAGGACAGGCAATATTTTGGCCCTGGACCTCCAAGATCAACATGGACGCAGGACATGAGGGAACCTTTTCTAGAGGATCCTACAATTTTGGTGAAACACCCAACCTCCCCAGCAGGGAGACTGCTGGGCCTCAGAAAACAGAATCAGTACGCCAAAGGAGGGTCACCAAGAGGAAAAAGTCTTCCGTGCTTCTACAGAAAGCCACATGGCCAAGCAAGGCCATGACTTAACTGTCTCGGGACAGTGAACTTGACAGACAGCTGGAGCTTAATTTTAATTAACACTAGTCTCACTTCACCTTGATCTTAAACACCCAGTAGAAAAGGATAACTAAATGATATCTCAAGTAAATACTACAGTAACAAAGCTAGATATAAAAAGGGGCTTCAACCGCTGACCCTTTCTGGCAGTTTCCAGCTAAACTGCTAGCTGACCACTGTGTATTTGTTAAGAAAAAAAATCTACTACAGTAAAATGGACAAGAACTCAACAAGAGTTTTTAAATTTCTTAGCTAAAATTGTCTTTCAAACCCACCAAAAAACCCTAGAATTATGACAAAATATCACACTTATAGATAACCTCCATTATCAAAGGGATCTAGGAGCCAGCGGGTTACAATCAGCATTCCAGTCCTTTGAGAACAGTTTCTAAACATCGCTCCCTTTCCTCAACCTGCCTTTCCATTCTAGCGTTCACATTTTAATTATAAGTGCTCTCATTTCTTTAAAAACTTTCTTTATTCTTGCCGAGAGGCTGCCAAACTCCAAGTGACCATGCACATGAAACCGACAACCAGGACCCGCCAGACTGCTACGGGAAGAAGTTCGTAACAACTAAACTACAGCATAACTTCTGAGTCCCACCAGATTAGCTCTCTGGAGAGGACCCTGACTGTTGTCTCTTTTACGTAGACTCTTCTCAGTAGAAGGAGTTGGGTGAAAACCAGGCCCTTTTCCCTCTAACTGCAGTTTGCCCACACTTCTTCAGAGGAGGGCATGTTGTAGACCACAAAGTTAATTAAATACGGGCAGATAGGGCCAGGCCCTCCAAGGGAACCAATCCAGAAGACAACTGAAGTCCATTTAACTAAGGCCAGGGTTAAAAAGAACTACATTCACATACCTCCCCTTAAGAGTGGTAATTGCTATTCTAAAATAGGTATCAAGGGCCTGGGTGGGGGACCAAAAAAGGGGCAATTAAGACTCCAACTAGAGCTTCTACTATCATGTATTACTAAATCTACCAGAATAGTTTAATAGTTTTCTACAGAAATCTCATTCCATGGCTCATCATATCAACAGGCAAAACCAGAATTCTTTCTGATTTACAAACCCAAAATATCTCCATTAAAACCCAAAATGTAGTAAAACTAAGAAAAATGTACAAATCAAAAAATCACATTAATAAGTCATATAACTTATCATGTCAATGATTAAGAACACGGTAGCAAAGAATTTCAGAAAAGAGAAACTAGGTTTGAACACATCTGGATTGAGAGAACATATCTGGGAATTCCCCACCTTCAACAGTAAAGGCAAAATGGAAATTACATTTAAAAAATAAATTTTATTTTATTCCACCCCCCGCCCCCGAGTTTGAGTGCAATACTAAAAAACAAACAAAAAAAAAATGAGGGCCGGGGATTTAGCTCAGCGGTTCTGGCACCTGCCTTGCAAGTGCAAGGACCCGAGTTTGATCCCCAGTACCAAAAAACAAAAACAACCACCAAAAAAACTATGAGTTACAGGTGTACACACTACATTTAGCCTCTAGGATACCTCCTTTGGTTGTACGCTTTCTGCAGAATTTTACACAAATAACTGACATCACATTGTCAATTTACTTGTATGAATTTGCACATGAGAAATGTTCCAAAGATGTTGATGACTTATAATTGAGAACCTTGCACACTCACGGGGCTTTGACACAATCTGCTTCATTACTTGTATACTTCCTGTATACAGATGGCTTGTCACTGTACTGTGTTCATGTGCTCTGTGAATAAAACCAAAACGACTAGAGGTATTCACATAAAATATATATTAAGGATAACGACTAGCAGTATTCCCAAACAATAGGCATTGATACGGTTTCTCCACAATGCAATGTGTGTGTAAAAAATCACGTATAAATGAAGACTTCCCACATTATTCATACTTACTCTGTGACTGTTCATGTTTTCTGAAATTATGGGAAACACAAAATGCTCTCACATATTCCACCTAAGGTTTCTCTCCAGTGTGACTATTTTTATATCTTCAGAAATCAATGTGACTGGTGAAAGCTTTCAATCACTGCTTACATGCACACGACTTCTACAGTGCATTCTTTGATGTTTATAGAATGAACTGTGATAAGGAAAAGCTTTCCCACACTGATCACATACATAGGGTTTCTCACCAGGGTGACTCACTTTGTGTCGACCAAATGAACCGCTAGTAGGAAAGGCTTTCCCACGCTGCTTACACAGAAAAGGCTTCTCTCCAGTGTGACTTCTTTCATGTGTTAGACAACCATTTTGAGTGGGAAAGGCTTTCCCACACTGTTTACATACATAAGGCTTCTCCCCAGTGTGACTTCTTTCATGTATTTGATGCTGACTGTGAGAGATGAAAGATTTCCCACACTGCTTACAAACATAGGGTTTCTGTCCAGTGTGAGCTTTTTCATGGGTTTGACAATAACGTTGAGAGGTAAATGCTTTTCCACATTGCTTACATACATAAGGCTTCTCCCCAGCGTGAGATTTCTCATGGATTTGACAAGAACTATGAGTGGTGAATGCTTTTCCACACTGCTTACATACACAGGGCTTCTCCCCAGCGTGAGATTTCTCATGGATTTGACAAGACCTGTGAGTGACAAATGTTTTCTCACACTGCTTACAAACGTACGGCTTCTCCCCCGTGTGAATTCTTTCGTGGGTCTGACAATAACTGTGAGTGGTGAAAGCTTTCCCACAGTGCTTACACACGTAGGGTTTTTCTCCACAGTGATTTCTTTTATGTTCTTTACAATTACATCGTGCGATAAAATCTTTCCCACACTGCCTACATACATAAGGTCTCTCTCCAGTGTGAGTCCTTTCGTGGGTTTTACAACTGCTTTGTGTCATGAATGCTTTCCCACATTGCATACATACATAAGGTTTTTCTCCAGTGTGAGTTCTTTCATGGTTTTTACAATTGGTTTGTGTGATGAAAGCTTTTCCACATCGCTTGCATACATAAGGTTTCTCTCCAGTGTGAGTCCTTTCATGTATCTGACAATGAATCTTTTTCCTGAAGGCTCTCCCACATTGCTTACACGCATAGGGCTTCTCCCCAGTGTGAATTCTTTCATGTTTTTTATAATTGCTGTTGCTGATGAAAGCTTTCCCACACTGCTTGCATATATAGGGTTTCTCCCCAGTGTGTGTTCTTTCATGGATTTTATAATAGGATTTACTTCTGAAAGATTTGTCACACTGCTTACATATATAGACTTTATCTTTTTCTTTAGGTACCAAGGGCTTCTCTCCAGTGCGACTTCGTTCACTGCGATCAGAGTAGGATTTCCCACAGCGCTCATATTCATGGGGTTTCTTTCCAGCTTTTGTTGCTTCATGTTTCTGAAAGGACTGGAAATTACTGCAGGTTTCCTGATGTTCATTACACGTAGACAGCTTCACTTCCAATACCGGACACTCACATGATTTGTGAGCTCTGATGGGTACGTTCGCTGATGCCTGACCTATCAGATAATTTCTATAAGCAAAACCTTCAGCTGGTTGTGTACCAAGTGTTTTCATGGTAACATTAGGGTCTGAAGTCCAAAAACACTCTTCTTTATGTGGATTCCATATTTTATACCGGTAACATTTCTCTACATCTTCACTTCTATAAAAGAAAAAACAAGAATCACATTTAAAAAGAATAGAACAACTATCACATGTAAAAGTGACTCCTTATTAAGGATTTTCCAGATCTGGTATTGAACTGGAAAGGATGGCTTGAAAACAGCTTTCAATACAACACTGGTATTCATCTGGGAGCTGAAAACTGATGCGTTTATAGTAGATAACATTAACTTTCATGTTGGAAAATTAATATACATGTGAATTATATATTTATATTTAGATTTGATACTCTTTCCACCAGGACACTACTGAAGTTCCCTTCCACTGAACATCTTTACCCCATATGAAACATCTGCTTTTCTTTTTTCAACCATCTCTCCTGTATTTTGCTCCTTAATTCATATTTTGGATTTCTCAGAGAATCTATTTCATGGGATACTGAACTTTCCAAGTCTTAATTATTTCACTTACTACCACAGGCTTGCAAACCATCTATTTTTTAGAAAATGACATTCATGTTAACTAATCCATTCATGTTAACTGAATACAATTCCATTAAGTATACACACCTCATTTTTTTCAGTACTGGTGATTCCACCCAGGGTCTTAGCACCAAGCTGCACTCACAGCCTTATTTATTTTTTCTATTTTGTGAAGAACTCTCATTAGATATGAGATAAGCATGAGAGCGTGATCTTTCTGCTTCAGCCTCCCACAGTGCTAAGATTCTAAACAGGAACCGTCATCGCTGGAACCCTCATGGTTTGAGCTCACTCCTCTGTGGATGGGCATCTGGCTTGTTTGCCAATCTTAGCTATTGTGAGGTGTGCTGCTACAAACAAGGATACGCATGTATCACTATGATATGACTGTTTAACTATAGCACAGTTTACCTGGATTGGATGAAAGCTGGTTTTGCTTTTGCTTTTTTTTTTTTCCTGGTCCTGGGGATCAAACTCAGGACCTTGTGCTTACAAATCAGATATGGCTGCAATGAGCTAAATTCCTGGCCCCTGAAAGCTCTGTTTTTAATATTTTGTGGAATCTCTTATTGACATTTCCATAGAGACTGCACTATGTGACATTCCAAGTGACCATATAGGAAAACGTCTTTTACTAATTTTGGAACAAGAACAGACTAAAAACTTTGGCAAAACTGACTGAAAACCACTCATCAAAACAATGGGATTCATTTCAATTTTTCACAAGGTTAGCAAATTTGCAAATATTGAATGTGGATACCACATTCAAATATTGATAGCATTTCTCTTTTTTTTGGTACTGGGGATCGAACTCACACCTTTGCACTTGTGAGGCAGGTGCCAGAACCACTGAGCTAAATCCCCGGCCCCAGATAGCATTTCTTAAATAAATTGTTTGATATGAAAGGGGGCTTTAGAAAAAACTCACATGAACACACAATTAACGGCCTGCACTTGGGTCCTAGCCTAAACCTGTAACTTATTTCATCTATACTTATATCCAATGCTTAGATTTAATGTCAAACATTTTTATAAGCTTGAGCACGAAACAAATTTCTACTGATTCCCTGACTCCTGAGGACTATTATTCTTCTTTGCGAGTGCAAATTACCTTAGGTTTCTTCTCCAAAATGTGCTCCTATTTTCAATTAGCTGGTCAGTCAAGGTTTCTGTGGAAGTGTAGAAACAGAAATATTATGATGAGTTACTATGTTATTAAGTAAAATGTAATGGGTTTCAGTTCCAGTGGACATTTAAGTGGTGAAATCAATTCGTTGGTGAGGGCCGGTTTTACCTCAAAATGGTCAACTGAAGGTTGTACCTAGCCTTCAAAGTCTCTCTACCTTATACAGGCAGATTACACTGTCTTTAGAGAGATACTGGCCTAGGATTTCTCAACTAAAAACACACAGGAAAGAACCTTGTAATGTTCCTATGAGAACTCTTTAAGGGTTAATACCGTACCCGAGTCCTTCTGTTATCACAAGAAGCAGTCATTTGGGTCAGAACGCTAGACTTTGTTCCTAAGTTACAACTAAAATTCCAGGCACGACCCAAGGTGTTACTATGTCAGGCTGGTCATCACTCAAGGGTCCACTGAAATATTATGGCATTATTTAAAAACATCAGGAATATTCATCAAAATGCACTCATAATCTAATGAATGAAATTTTACCAATCAATAAGAAGCAGCACTCTCTACATATACAAATTAGAAAATGACTATCTTCCTTACCTATAGCAGACATGTTCCTCAGTGTTTCTGACATCACGTCTCTGTAGAGCTTCTTTTGGGATGGATCCAGCAGAGCCCATTCCTCCAAAGTGAAGTCCACAGCCACATCCTCAAACATCACTTCCTCCTAAACCATCACACATATTTCCAGGAATAAGACAGAGTCTCGAGCAGAGCACATTTCAACTCCACTCATAAACAGCTGAAACGGTGTTGAGTCCTTCAAAAGTCTGCTCCATGCTTTGGTCATCAACACTTATTTTCCAACACTTAAACTCTGCAATATGCAAACAACGCATAGGAAATCTGATGCTAGATTGAAGTCCTTGCTAAAGCCACAGCAGAATGGGAGCACTCGTTTTCCTGCTGGTTAGATCCAGTTTTATTTGTACACTGTCTATGAAACACGGGTCATAGAGGGAGCTTATCAAAAATCAACATCCAAATAATAACCAAGGTAGATGAGTATCTAATGGATTATTCTGCCAACACAGAGAATATCTCTTTTCTCAACTTGTCACTTGGGAAATGGATCCTTTCCTTCTCTGATTTTATTCAGACAATATTGGGAACCCTGAACTTGGTTTCATAGGCTAAACCTTAATTGGACACTAAGTAAAATTCATGAATGATAAATTGAAATTCAATGCCAATGAAAGACATTTAATTCAGAATGTCCAATGACAATGTATTTAAATTAGGGAAAGTATGTTATCTTGTGTCTCAATGACACCAAGTCGTCAATAATCACAGGGCTACAAAAAAATTCTAGGTGGTGGAAGGGAGAGCAATGGAGTGGATGGATACGATCAAAATAGACATAGGATAAGTACTGACACCAAATTTTGCAAAACTCACTAATAATGGAAAAATTAAAGAAAAAATTTATCAATTCCCAATCAAGTTTTTGTTACGTCAGTCAAATTATATATGCTCAGTGTAAAAATGTTAAATAATGTTCAATTCCCAACAAGCAGGATGGTGACAGTTTGGCTAATATATAAGAAAGAAATAAAAAATTAGATATTTTGGGCACTGTACTATTAGCAGAGTGAATGACACACAGATCACAGAAGGTGAAGACAGCCTTCAGTGGCTCATCTGTAAACTGAATACTGACTCATGACGGAGCTGTTATTGTACAAAGTCACAAAAATCACAATCTGTTGAATACAGACACAGGAAGAAATAGGTACATATATCAACACATGCACTTTATTCTCCATATTCCATGAACAATAATTACATTACATCTTCACATGAAAATATGAACTTGAATACTTTGAGAAATCAGACAAATACATTGTCGAAGTGCAAAAGTGTTTCCTCAATAAAAAATTCAGAAGTCCTCAGAAATACAGGGACAAATCAAAAGGTGTAAAACAGACAAGAAATTTAAAAATTTTGCAGTGCGTACAATAAACATGGTTTGTAGACAGAGTATAAAAATTGATGAACACATAGAAAAAAAAAACAAAACATACTAAACAAGAGAAAACACTGCTATAAAAGAGGATCCATGATCTCGTCTGAGGAAATACTTAAAAGAAATGAACTGTGGAAAGACACAACTAGTTAGCAGATGTACGTAAGAATAGTGTGTTAGTCACTTTTCTCTCCTTTACTGAGACAAAGTACCTGACACCCAAGTTGGAGGGGAAGGCGTTTATTTCGCTTACACATCAGAGAGGTTTTAGTTCATAGTAGGATGGTTCCAAGACAGGGATGCCAAACAGACTTCACAGAGGAAGAACAACATGGTGCCCACACAGGAGCAAAGGCAAGAGCAGGATTTAACAGCATCTCTCTGCCCCTTTTATCTTATTCAGACTACCAGAATTAGGGCAGTGCCAAACTAATTACTCACATGTAGTGGCTTAGTAATCACACGTTCCAGATTAAACTACCTCTTAAAAAGAAAGCCCACCTCATCTGCATAAGCTTTGAGAGGGGCATCTAACACAAACCATAACGAATAGCAGGTCAGCTGCTACGCTGCACTGCCGTTCCTCTACTTTGGAGTAAACTGGAAGCTACAGACCAATGACTTTAATCTAATTCTCATAAAATACATTATGCTGTTGTTCCTGAGACAGATGTGATTTTCACATTAATGAAAACTGAACGAGATTGATAAAGAGAACTTCTGTAAATAGCCTGAAGCCTACAAAATGTTAAGGAAATATAGAATAAACGCTGTCTTTCGCTTCTGTAATTTGTTTTGCTTTGCTTGTTTCTTAGGACAACAACAACAGAAGTTAGCCAAGGACAGAGAAAACCTGAAAAGAATTTATTAGTATAGATTCTATTTGTATTAACCAAGAAATTATGTTCAAGTTGTAACATCAAAAATATGCTTGGTTGGTAAAGCTACTGTCACGTGAAATGGGTGATGGAAATTTTACAGGGGGTGGAAAATACTTGCGAATACGCTACCGCACAGGAATGGGTCTGAAACAACAATTTTATTTGAAAGTGGGTTTTGAGATTTGTAAACAGACATTTCAAACACGGAAAATTAGGAAAAATACTTTGGACAAGCCTATAGTTTAATTCCTCAACAAGTAATTGAATCAAACAAGTTCTCAATTAAAATAAGCATGGAGAAAAAAAACTAAAAAGATTAAAGTAACCAGAAGTCAACCAAACAGAAATAAGAAATAAACATACTTTCTTTATATGATATTTACACAAACAACTAAGAGAATATGAAAGATCAGAAAAAAAGAACAAGCCTATATCAAGTCAGTAAAATTACATTTTGCATAAAAAGAACTGATGAAAATATGTACTGTATAAATAGAAATTCATATGAGCAAGGGAAATAAACTCAAGACACTTCTTAAACACACTGTGAAATAGTTAAGAATGTTTTAATTTATCATGGAAAATTAACACAGCATTCAATGTGAAGTGTTTTCATACAAAAAAGTTGTTGAAATAAAATGATCAGTTTTAACATCTGAATTCTTCAATGCAAAAACACTTTAAGTTATTAATGTTGTTAGTTTACATTTGTTAATGAAAAAGTACACAACTATTTTAAAAGTATGACACACACAGGGTTAATTTCAAAGCACAGAATAAAAATTTCAAAGAAAGCATACATTAGTCTAGCGTTGATTTAACAAAACCTGGTAGAGTTAAATTAATCTGACACTATTCAATCTATACCTGATGAAAATAAAGGTTACACTGAACAAAGCATGATGCAGTAGGTAGTTCTCCAACAAAAACTAACAATTCTTCCTCTGCATTTCACTGAAAAGAGCGTCAAATGGCTGAGGCAAAAACATGAAACTGAAGGGACAATCACATATCCACAAATATTTTTGAAGATTTCAAAATACCTGCATGAGTAATTGAGAGGTCAAAAAACCTATAACTGTCATCAAAGTCAACAATCTCACCCTCCAAGTGGACTCAATGGGCATTTTGAAACACTTCACCCCGTAACTGCCGAGTTCAGCACACACTCTTCAAAATCAAAGAATTATTCAGCAACATAGACTACGTTCACAACAACAAGAAAGACCCGAATTCTAAACAGAAGCCATGTAAAGTGAGCTCTCACAACATGGCGGAATGCAACTAGACACTAAAAGCAGAAACAGACTCTATGCCACGCTACCTCGTCCATGAAAGTTTCCACTTGGGGTCCACTGTCCCTCGCCTACCCTCTGCTATCTGGTATCTCGGTCTGGCACTCTGCCTCAGTCCTGGACCCACCTGAGTCCTCAGCAAGCATCTCACGTCTTCATGAGTCTCTGCCTGATTCCTCAAGTCGGTCCCATGCCCATCAGCGCCTCCGTGTATCACCCCACATGGCTTGCAGGCACACGGTGTCTCCACGGAGGCCCTCTGACTCAAGGGATCCTCCATCCAAAATACCAATCCAGTCCCCCAGCAACCAGAATCTCTGTGTGGCACTCAGTACTGGTTCCAAGCCTGCCCGAGTGTTGACCTCGTATCCCTGGTCAGCTTAAGTCTCCATCAGCAACCAGCGTCCTACCTGGGCGTCGTGGTGTCTCCATGTGGCACCCTGTATCAGTCTTGGCCTCACCTCAGTCTTCACTCAACACCCTGGGACAACCTGGACATCTGCCTGGCACCGTGAGCTGGTCTTGCACCTGCAGGAGTCTGTCCGGCACCCATGGCTGGCCCTGGCCACCTGAACATCTGCTAGGTGCCTCAAGCCCGCTTCACTATCTACCCATGTGCGCTGACCCTCCGGAGCCTGGCAAACCACACGAGTCATGCTCCACTGAGCGCCCCTGATCCACCAGAGCTCCCACCTGGTGTCTGTAGCAGGTCCCCTGTGCAACACAATCTCCCTGTCACTTGGTGCTTGCCCCAGGGCATCTTGAATCTCTGCCAGTTGCCCTGGCCCACTTGAGCCTCCTCCTGGCACCCAGCAACACACACACACTTCCCAGGGCACTAGAGTCTCTGCCTGGCACTCCAGAACCAACAAAGCCTCCTCCATACGGTGCCACACACACCCTCCCTGCACACCCTCCCTCCCAGTCTGACTCTGCCTGCTGGCAGAAGAGGAAACGGAAAAGGGCAAATTCATGGGACCGGATGGAAACAGACTGGAACTCGGACAAGAAGGGACCTGTGTGGACACCCAGGCTGTGGCACAGGAGACACACGGCAAGTGCACGCGTGAGCTCCGCTTGGAGCATCTGAACCGGTCTCCACTGCATCTTAGCTGTTACCTGGTTCTCTTTCTCTTTTTCCCCTTTCTGCACTGATTTAGTGGTTCCTCTTCCTCCCCGTCTCCCTTTCCTCCTCTTCTAGTATTGTGGCATCACTATTGCTTCCTTTTTACCGGTTTCTCCACTTTTCAAAATCCCTATCAAGTTATATTTCTTATAATCTGCTGTTTCTCCATCACACCCCTCTTCTATCACATTAACTTCCGGGCTGGTAGAGTCTATACTTGCTCTGTTTTAGTATTTCTAGGTTCTCTAGCTTCTTTTCCAACACACAAGTACAAGTTCTCCCAACTTTGCAGCTATCCTCAATCCCAAATTACAGCCTCGCCTTTTAACACCATCTCTCTACCCACTATTATCTTTTATATTCCCATAACTCACCATGCATCACAAATAGAAAACCCGTAACAGAACCGAACGCTCTATCCAAAGCTTTACCGAACATAATCTCTCCTATCTACCTCTCCCTGCACTGAGTCCATGTCTCTTTCACCCAACCCTCCACCTCTTTTCTCTCCCTCTATGACTTAGGTACTAACAACATTAGAGTGTAGCTTATAAAGGGTCTGGACAAAGAGTGTACGTGCACAGCGTGGTCATACTGTATGAGCAATGTACGATCAGATTTGTACATGCTGCTATACTCAGCAGTAATTCCTTCTTACAACACACAATCAGGGACCAAACCATCTAAACCAAATACTGAAGAGGTGAGTATCATCTCTGCAGAAATAAAACAGGAAACATATCACCCAAAGAAAGAAGCCAAGTAAAAAGATTCTCATATCAACTACAATCTCTCCTCACTATGGCAGACCTCAAGCCACAGGTCCAAAGGACAATAAAAATTACAGACATAAACGTACAGGAGCTGGGAAAAGAAGGCAACAAAAGCCACCCAATATCTCCCAGCGCTCCCACCGCGGATCTGGGGGCATCAATGGAGAAAAAAGTAAATATAAGGTGGCAGAGCTCTATGAAAAGTTTAAAAAAAGATGAAGGAATTGGATAAGTTCAGAAACAGAACAGCCCAATAGTTTATGGAAGTATCATTCAAAATATCCAATGAGGATTTGGGGAAATAAATAAAAGTTTAGAAAAGCTCACCAAAGTGACTAAAACCATAAATGACAGATTCATCCAAGATATAAAATTCATGATAAGGTATCACACACAAATACTAGAATTAAAAAAAATACAGAATTGATAAACTGCAATAATGACCAGTGTGAAGACAGAGTATCTGAAATGGAAGACAATATGGTAAATTATAAAGTTGTAACGATACAACACACTCCTTTAAAAAAAAGAACAAAAAAGAAATTCGTTCAGCAGTTGTTAGATAACAAAGTACACTACCCAAAGGCTAGCTGGAGTTAGAGAAGAGCTGAAAGATAACACAGACAGAATTATTAGTTTGCTTAACTGTCAAAATAGAAAATTTCTCAACTATGAGAAAAGCTGTCTTTTGCCCTTTTCTGTCACTGCTGAGACAAAACATCCAGCACCAAAAGTAAAAGGAGGAACGATTTATTTAGCTCACAGCTTGTAGAGTTTTCACTCCATCATCAGCTTCCTCCAAGGCAGGGTGGCTTGGAGGACCAGCATCACAAATGAGAAACAGTTCACAGGAGGCAAAAAATTAGAAACAAGTAAGAGAAAAGGCAGACAAGCCCCATTTTGTCCCTTACGTTGTATCCAAGCTACTGAGATGAGGACAGTGCCAAATCAATCCGTGACAGTAATCACCCACCCTAATCCAAGCACCTCTGATCACGGCACTGCCCCATGAATTAGTCACACACTCTAGATTCAGCAACCTCTGAAAAATTCACACCTATGACTGCACAAGGCTTTGGGAGGACATCCAGGCACAGCCATACAAGAGGGTTCATTATACAAGTGAGAAAGGCTTCCGGAATACCAACTATGATACAACTATGATACAAAGAGAAGCACAGCCGGGCGTGGTGATGCACGCCTGTAATCCCAGTACTCAGGAGGCTGAGGCAGGAGGATCGCTGTGAGTTCGAGATCACCCAGGGCTACATAATGAGTTCCAGGTAAGTCTCAACTACACCATGAGACCCTGTCTCAAAAAACAAAATGAGAAGCTCACCAGGACCCATAATCATTAACTTGTCATATGTCGTGTCCATTGAAAGAATTTTAAAAGCAGTTAGAGAAAAACAGAAGATTACATATAAAGGCAAATGCATGATAAATAAAGCAGACTTCTTGACACAGACCTTAAACATCAGAAGGGTTGGAGTGAACATTTTAAGACCGGACAGCAATAATCTCCCAACCTAGATCAACAGACACAGCAAAACTGCCCTTCAAAATTGATGGAGAAATAAGGACATTTCATGAAATAGAACAACATAAGTAATTTATAATTATTAAAACAGCACTCCAGAAAATACTTTAGATTATCCTAGACAGAAAAGCTAAAAATCCAGTTGGAATGAAATCATGAAGCAAGTTCAATGGCTAAATAACAATAAAAGATTACAGGAAGGGCCTGGGATGGAGCTCAGAAGCACAGTGCCCAACCTTAAGAGGTGCAAGGTCCTGAGTTCCATCATCAGTACAAAAAACAAACAAACACGACAGGAAAAACAAAGTCACCAGCAAAGAAAGGGCAATTAGAGAACTAATCATCACCTCTCACTAATATCTCTCAATGTTAATGGAGTCAACTTTCCCAGTACGAGACACAGACTAGCGTGCTGAAGGAAAAAACAGAATCCAAGAGCATGATGCATGAAAGATTCTCATCTAATTCAAAAAGGTTTTTGCAGTGTAAAATTCAAGGGATGGAAAACAGTACACATGCACTAGAACCTCTAAAATTAGCAGGGGTATCGATTTTGATGTCAGAGAATAGGAATTTCAAGATCAAACTGGTCAGAAAAGACAAAGAATGTCACTACAGAACAGTCCTCAAAGAAAGGAAGAGAGGCTCCCAAGAACTGGTATTAAATAATACAAACAAACCCTCAGCCAATCTTCTCAAACAAAGGAAGGGAAAGATTCAAATCCATGCCATTAAAAATGAAAAAGATGAAATCACAATGGATCCTGCAGAAATCCAGCAGATCATCAATACCTCCTTTGAGAACCTGAACTTTAATTACATAAAAAAAACTCAAGACGAGTGGAAAGTTCCTGGACACGTACGAATTACCAAAGCTGACTCAAGAAGAATGACCGAAATATGAAAATCTATAGAAGGGACAGCAATTTCCAGTTGACATGAAGAAGTAGAGAAATAGAAAGAAACCATAGCTTGGGAGATAAAGAAAATATTCTAAAATGAACCAGCATGATAATTATGTATATTTTAAATGAATAAATCAAATGATAAGTAAATTATACCTTTTGAAGGCAGCAGAAAAGGCAATCTCTTCTTGAGGACAACTTTTCAAAGAATCTGGACAGTTACTCACATTGCAACCGATAATACTGATGAAAGGAGAGCAGAGCAAGTCTGAGGGAGAGATGGACATGAAGGAAGAAGGTATGGGGGCCAAGAAGCAGGAGCAAGAAAGAAAATGTAAAAAGTAGAGGAGGAGAACAGGAAGGGAGAGACAAAGGAAGAAACAAAAGAACGAAGAAGGCAAACAAGGGAAAAGAGACAACAAGAATGGGAAGAAAGGAGAGAGAGTCAGAAGGACGCGGACAGAAAGCAGAAACAGAAACACAGAAGCTACAGCGCTCCGCTGACTGCACCGCTCGACACAACATGTCTAGGCTGGCGCTCGACAGGGAAGGCCTTCGTGATGTTCTCTGAGACTTAAGTTTTAAGAAAAATGGGAAAAGATGCTGATCTTGTATGCTGGACTCTTCAACCAGCCTACCTTGAGATATTTCAGAATTTGGGATAGGACTTAATGAAAACTGAGGAGTCGGGATTGCTGACCACCACAGGGAGTTTGTAGACAGAGACAATGCAACGGGAAACAAAACTTTTCTACGTAGGTAGGGGAGGGGACGTAAAGCGGGGGAGACGGGATAAAATAAAAAAATTTTTAAAAGTTTATAAGAAAACAGCCGTGGTGAGGAGAATTTCTTCTTCGTACCAGCCCACTTCATCAGGAGAAATACTGCAGAGAACATCTTCGATGATGTAAGACTCAGGTAAGGCAAGAGAGAAAAATACTACTGTCACCATAATCGGCATAACTAACCCTAACAAATGAAGTATTTACAACATAAACTCGGTCATAGAACGAATGAGCATTTTTTAAAAGAAACACAGGTATAAAAGACACAAGGGGAAAAAATGAGAACCAAGACCTGTCATGTAAAGGTGCGAGATCCCAATAATGAATGTAGCTGTACTGTCCACCTAAAATGTACCCATAAACGCAATTTAAAAAAAAAAAGACACAGAGCGGGCAAAACCCATAACCAGTGCAGCAAGAGATGAAAAAAAGGTTTTACAAAAGAAGGTTCCTCATTACAAATAGGAGCACAGGATACAAGGAGACAATACAGAGCACAGCTTACACCAGAAAGGAAAAAAGAAGGAATAAAACAAAGGTATCATAAGAGACAAAATGCGTTTCGCTTTGAATTCATAAAATTCACGAACCCAGGAAAAGTCAAGTATTATTTGGTTATGAGATGGGAATTCCTGCCCACTTGTGGTGGGAGTGTGGATGTATCTTAAGATTGTAAGTGAATACACAGTCCAGGCACCAAGATATATGGTTCTGAGCACCTGTGGCTTCCTCTCAACGCTGGCTCTAAGTCAGCAAGAAAGAGAATGCTCCCTGTGGAATTTATATTACTGAAAGAACCAGAGCAACGCACTTTCCCATAAGTGTGGAAAAGGCAAATAAGATGTTACGTTGCACTTGGAATCACAGGGGCTGAATCTGCTGATTTAGCAGAGGCAGCTACACACCTGAGCCACTCAATATCAGGAGGCCCTAAAGGGTGGGGGTTGGGCAAGAGCAGCCTTCTCTCTGGCTCTGCACCCCAAATCCAAGCTCAGAGACTCGCTGCAAAGTACTCCGAGTCTGTACTCCCAAACTCTTCACTCTTGACCTCCCTACCTGAGCCGCATTTCTGATCCAGCTACAGTAAAAAACCCAGCAGACGTCAGCGCCTGGTGCCTACACATTCACTGGGAGGTGCACAGCCCACACCAAGGGGCGCCTTGAAGGGAAGCTCACTGCTTTATCTCACTGTGCCAATCCCATGGCTTCTCCAGTATCCCGACATGAGGGGGTGCTCCAGAGTGTGGGGATGCAGCAGGCCTCAGTGGGATTTCCAGGACTGCAGTCTCCGGTCAGTTATGAAACACATAACAAAGGCTCGGTGTCAGCTCTTTCCTCAGAGAGATATGTCACTGCAAAGGAGTGACGAGCCAGCCTTAGAGGTGACAGCACCAGGCAGACGATGTTTACATAGAGTCCAAGGACTGTAGCAAATATATAAGATGACAACACTGTCCTTCTGGAGGCATACCACGGCACAAGTCCAACTCAAATTCCAAGTGTTTCTCAGCCTGTGGCAAAATCGTAGAGCCTTTTGGAAGTTGTGTTTATTAATAGGAACACTTTCAGCTCCCCTTGATAACCTAATAAAATCCCATGAATTTTTCTCAGCATTCTATATGGTATGGCAAGGCCTCATTTCAGTGGTTTATTTATGAGCAGAGGAGACCCCTGACACGCTAAGATGATACATCTTTTTCAGTGCTCTGTGTAATACAGGACTTAAGTGCTGTAGGGATAAATTTTATTTATTGCCCTTTGTCGTGTACGGTTTCCTAATTAATTTGGCTCGATCTGCTAAAAGAATGTCTATTAGTCTTAAATAAGTATAAAAGGGAAAGTTTATTGAAGGATATGTGCATATAGAAAATAAAAGTAAGAATGGAGAGGATAAAGAAAGAGGAGAGTCCTCTAATAGTAAGAGGGACTCTATCCGGGAAATTATCCTTAGGCTCTCTGGTAACAATACTGGAATGTTGGAGGAATTAGGTTTATTATTTGCAATATAGCACGGGTCTCTTCAGTAATCCCTTTAGCTATAGGTTTCAATCCCGGGTGTAAGATAGCAGCAGCAGCCTGGGTTAGGTGGGCTGTTTTTATAGCTCTCTAGACAAAGGTAGTAAAACTACCTGAATTTTTGGCGCGAAAAAGGTGAATGTGCTTGCAGTCACGTCCCAACCAGGCCCTGGCCAGGGGTCCGGGAGGGGCGGAATGTATCACATTTTTTATTTTGATGTTAAGAATATTTGGTTTTTTTAACAAAGTCCTTCTTGTTTTTTTTCTAGGGAGGGAGTAGTATTGTTCCATTTTCCCATGTCCCCTATCTCTGTCATTTTTTTTAACATTGTCTCAATAGGGGACCCTGTCTCAGCCAACAAAAGAGTTATCATTAAATGTTTATAAGTAGGGGGAGCAGTGCGCACTATCAAATTATGCTGGGTAGCCGTCAGAGGGCTAGCCAAATATATGTCTGTTTGTCCTAGCATAATAGCCGTTTTTATGGCTTTTCCTTTTAAACGGGCTATGCCATCCTTTAAAGTATATCATGGACGCGTTTCAGTCGGCCATGACCCATCAGTAGGATATTGCGCAATATATCCCCTAGTGGCCAAAGTTAACACAGAGGTGGAGGACTCAGCTGGATCGGCATGTTGATGGTCTCGAATAGCAGTTTGAACAAAAGGATTAGTGGAGATTGTAAGAAATGTTTGGGCATCCACATGATCCACACTAATTCCTCCAGTTCCAGTATCAGTTATTCTAATCATCTAATTTAACAAGGATTCTCTAGGCTTTTGGGAGAATTTGGTTAAAATATCAGTAATTTCTTGTTGGGAAAAATCTTCAGTAATTATGGTATACTCTCTTTGATCTCCCCTAACCTTCTGTTGCCGCCGCTGGAGGGGTTTAGCTTGTAGTGGGCCTGATTGCAATCTTGGGGGATATTTTTCTTGGTCATATCTATGTGCTTCTTCTTCTAAATCATCCCAATTAATATCATTATCATTAGTATCATCCCAAATATCTCCATCCCAAGTATCAGGGTCCCAATTTATTCCAGCTGTAGCGATAACAGCATGTACTTTTCGGGAGTTAATTCGTCCGCGCCTCTTCTTATATTTATATTGAGCGCAGCGAACGGCAGCTTTTTCCGCTATAGACTGATATCCACGAGCTTGATCCCCCAATATAAAATTCTGACACTGTAACATAGCCAATTTACTCTGTAGTTCGGCATTTTCTTTTTTTAAAGTAAGCTTTTTTTGTAACAAAGTTTCTACTTTCTGACACATATATCGATAAGCAGACAACAAAATCCATCCTCGGCGAGAGATGGCAGTTAATTCAGCTCCTTTTTTTACCGGAACAGTTCCCAACACTTCGATAACCTGGGGAGGATTTGCCTGCTGCAGTTTGCCACTCCAATTTTCACTTAAACCTGTTCCCATAGCCCACTGTCTGGCTAAGGAGGCAAACTGCGGATCTTCCCACCCAGGAACATCACAAGTAACACAGGCGATTTTTTTAGTTTTCTTACGAAAGAAAGGCATGGCTGCGTTGTCTCAGCGGATCCTGCTGACTACGCCAATTTGTAGGGATAAATTTTATTTATTGCCCTTTGTGGTGTACGGTCTCCTAATTAATTTGGCTCGATCCGCTAAAAGAACGTCCACCAGCCTTAAATAAGTATAAAAGGGAAAGTTTATTGAAGGATATGTGCATATAGAAAACAAAAGTAAGAATGGAGAGGATAAAGAAAGAGGAGAGTCCTCTAACAGCAAGAGGGACTCTATCCGGGAAATTATCCTTAGGCTCTCTGGCAACAACACCGGAATGTTGGAGGAATTAGGTTTATCACTCGCAACATAGCACGGGTCTCTTCAGCAATCCCTTCAGCTACAGGTCTCAATCCCGGGCGTAAGACAGCAGCAGCAGCCTGGGCTAGGTGGGCTGTTTTTATAGCTCTCTAGACAAAGGTAGTAAAACTACCTGAACTTTTGGCGCGAAAAAGGTGAATGTGCTTGCAGTCACGTCCCAACCAGGCCCTGGCCAGGGGTCCGGGAGGGGCGGAATGCATCACACTCCTTATCTTGATGTTAAGAACATCTGGTCTTTTTAACAAAGTCCTTCCTGCTTTTTTCCAGGGAACTGGCCAGGTATCCAGGGAAAGAAGAGGTGAACTAGTGATTATGCGCCTTAGAGAGCAGAAAGCCTTAACCCAAGCCTTTCCAACTTAAAGTTTTAACTTTCCTTACAAGTGCATGCTTGGCAAGCGCTCCACCACTTAACTCTACCTCCAGAGTCACATGGCCTCCAAGGTAAACATTTCTTTGCATTCTCATGGCCTTTTTCAATAGCTAGAAGGAGTCTGGCAATGTAGTGTCATACTGCAAATTTAGGATGTCACTGTCATCAAAACGATCTCTTGCTGGAAGAGGAAAGCTTTGAGTTCGAGACCCTGCATCAAAGACATTTATAAAATGCAGGTCCCCCAGGTGTGCTGCAGGGAAACAGCACACCAGAGTTCCCTCGGTTCAACCCCTCACTGGAATCATCCCACAACCCCATCTCCCCTTCCCTGGTGGACGCCCGGTGGTGGGCCGGGGGTGCCCGAGCCTGCGCTGTAGGCTGGTGGGATCCCAGTGACAGACGGAATGCTGGGGACTCACAGTGGAGCAGTCCCAACCCCAGAGAGCAGGGACAGAAGGTTCCCATCCCAGCGCTAGAGACCAGGACCTCAGACCGCAGTCTACCTCGGCCGGTGCTCGCCACTTCTATTTACACCGCACCCCCATCGCATCCCAGTTTGTACCGCACCATCGTGTGCCTTGAGTGTTCCCCAGAGTTCTTCCCGCGCAGCACAGAGCCGGTGGGAGCCACAGAGCCAGCTGGTCAAGACAGGCGGCTGACAGACTCACAGCAATACGCTCAAGTCGCACACGGAGGCGCCATGATCCCGGAAGAGCCCTACTTCCTGCTCCCCCGGATTGGACAGGTCATAATGCCCGCCCCTTAATCAGTGATTGGCTGCTGCTCCACGGCCAATCCGCTGAGCTGTGCGTGACAGCTGAGACAGAGCCGAACTCTCAACAGCATTTACACTTTTGTCACCTACTTTCCTCTTCTCCGCAACATGCTGGAGCGAAAAAAAAAAAAACCACTCAAATCACGTCTTTCAATTGAAGCCAGGGGAGGGCTTGTTTCCTTCTGTACTTATCAAATAAGTTGAAAAGGAATATTGTAAAATACTAAATATTGTGACATACACTGTCAGTCAGGGGGAGAAACCAAAGAGTGGTTTCTCACTAATGCTGCATGCTTTCTCTCCGCTGTGAACTTCCCCACATGCCATTCCCATGGCCTTCTCCAGAAAGGAGAATCTGGGTGGATCCATGAGCAATACAGTTTACAGCCCCTTTTGGAGCGCACAGTCTCTCTCCGCAGAGAGAAGGCTGAGGTTTTCTGATATTTAATTTATCCCAACACTGTAATCCTGGTTAACGGTTGTGATGAAGGATCCCCATCTTATCTGGGCATGCTGGCGCAAGCCTGTCACCCTAGCACAGAGGGAGGCTGAAGAATGACTGAAGGTTCAGCCCTGCCCGGCTGACGTAACGAGACCTCGTCCCCACACTTCGGGTCGTGTAAGGCTGTAGCTCAGAGCAGGAATCCTGAGTTCAACGTCCAGGAAAAGCAGTTAAAAACATCAGCCGCACCGTGCAGTCATCTTTATCCTGAGTAACCCTTTGTGCTTACAGAGATGAAGGACACCGTGAGCGAGCTACAAATTCATACATGGGCTTTTCGTATTAAAAATCTGAGTCTGCCTAGTAGCACTCAGTGGCTCTCCTGAAGAGCCAGCAGTGGGTGTGTGGGAGAGGAGCAGCTCCCCACACCGCTGTTTGCAGCGGAGGGCTCCATGATCTGAGAAGTGACATCGTGGATGGATGGCAAGACAACAGTGCAGCTAAAGGCAGCCTGACTCCCAGAAAGAACTCCTACGGAGGCAGAAATTCATCCACGGGAAGAAACAAATTTCCACTTAATCAATCATCGGCTCCTACCAGAATGCCTTGTTTGCTCGCTGCTAGGACGCTTCTTGCATCAGTGCTGTCAGAGTGTCATATTCAATAAATAGTGGCAAGCTCCAGGAGATGTCCTAGCCAGATAGGAGCTTTCACTGACTGGGTCCCCCACTTGTGCGTTAAGATCTTGGCTCGTCGTTTTTAATCCTGCTGCCCTGCCTTTGGTCATGTGATTGGGGGTCTGATGAGCCTCCAGCAGCTTAGACTGAGATGATGGTGTCCGCGGAGCGATTCAGTTCAGAACACAGTCAGAAAATTTTTGCTTCAATTTTGCCTCAAAAACAATAAGGTGAACTGGTCAGTTATAACAGAAGATGTATACACTTAACTTTTAATCAGTTTCTCTCTTTATTGCAAGCCTGTGACGTCTGACCCAATCACAGGGAGCCACCACACAACCTTTCCTTTCTTGTCACGCTAAGGACACCCCAACCTCGTGGAAACACTGCTCTGCGGAACCGTGAACGCGGCCGACACAGTCTGCCCACGAATCGCCGCCTTTGCACTGCTCTGCGGTTGTCGCTGTCAAAACTTCTACAGCTGCTCTACAGAAACATATCCACTCCTAGCTACCTTTGTTCAGACCCCTCACGGACAACATCCCTTACAGAAGGTAAGTCATAGATCTGGGCAAGCCCATGTCCATAGGCCTTTTTCCCTCCGTGACCTTGAAAAGATCAAACAAGACCTAGGAATGTTTTTAGATGATCCTGGTAAGTACACTGAGGTCTTTAGGGGTCCAACCCAAACCTATGAATTAGATTGGAAAGATGCAACATTACTTTTAAATCAAACATTGAATGCTAATAAAAAACAAGCAGCACTACAAGCTGCCATTGCATATGGAGACAAAAATATCATATTATTAATTACTGGGAGCCAGAACACAGACAGCTTGGGGAGTAGCCCGTCTGTAATGGAGCCCAAGCAGTCCCCACACAGAATCCCAACTGGCCTACTAACCAGACGGGAGATTATAATAGGAGACATTTTTAGAGGTGTATTCTTGAAGGTCTAAGAAGGACAAGCTCTAAGCCTTTTAATTATTTTAAATTAGCAACTATTCAATAGGAGGAAAAAGAAAATGCTTTTGCCTTTTTAGATCACTTACAAGAGGCACTGATGAAGCATACAGCCTTAGCTTCTGGACTGATAGAAGGACAGGTTATTCCTAAGGACAAGATTATTACACAGTCAGCCCCCAACAGTAGGAAAAAATTACAAAAGATGGCTTTTTCGCCAGCCAACTCACTTAATACTTTATTAAAAAGTGCTTCCTGTGTATTTCACAGTTGAGAGCAGGAGGAAACCAGGGAAAGCAAACAGGAACAGAGAGAAGGCAGCAGCCTCAGCAGCAGCTCTAAGAGAAATACATTCTAGGTCGGATTCTGGGGGCCCCGAGAAGACCTGGACAACTGAACCTAACTGCTACCCCTGCACCGGCCAGGCCATCTCAACAAGGACTGCAGCAAGAGGCGCCCTACACCGCCCTGCCTGTAAAGGTGACCCCTGGAGGTCAGCCTGCCCTCTGAGGTGAAGGCCCCAGAGTTCAGACCCATCCTTCCGGTGGGTCCAACCAGGCTGAAGGCCCCCAGGCACGCTCTGCCTTTACCTCTGGACAGACCGTCCTCTCCATGGAGGAGCCCTGAGGAATCATGACTACAGCGGGAAAGGGAATGGGCGCCCTGCTGCTGCTGGGCACTGGTGTCTCTGTTCTCCTCTCCTACCCTGGACTTCCTGCCAGCTGTCACACATCAGGAAAAGGAATCCCTGAAAAAGAGGTAACTCACTATTTTACTCAACCCTTAGTTGTACCTGGGATGGCTTTCTCCTCACCCATTCCTATTTAATTATGTCCTGAAAGTCCTGTACCCCTCCCGGGGAGAGATATCTTGTCCTGTCTAAATACAGTAATCTAACGTATTCAGGACAGGGACACTGCCTCCCTCTTGTAGAAACAGAAATACATCCTGAAGCATGGACAACTACAGGTGAAACAGGGAGGGCAAGAAAGGCTGCCCCGATACAGATTCATCTCAAAGATCCTACTATTTTAGATTCATCTCAAAGATCCTACTATTTTTCCTCACCAGAGGCAATATCCTCTAAGGCCTGACACGAAAAGGAAATTATTGCCTCTAATCGACAACCTGCGAGCACAAGGTTTACAGTACTTAGAGCCTGTTAGAGCCCATGCAACACTCCAATCTTGGGCGCCCCCAAACCCAGTAGAGAATGGAGGTTAGTCCATTCCGGTAAACGAGGCAGCGGTGCCAACCCACCCAGTACAACCCATACAGACTCAGGTCCCTGACGATGCCTGCTGGTTTTTGGTGTCAGATACAAAAGATGCCTTCTTTTGTATTCCTTTACGTTCAGATTCTCAGTTTCTTTTTCGTGTTTGAAAATCCTCATGATCAGGCCTCTCAACTGACTTGGACTGTGCTTCCTCAGGGATTCAGGGACAGTCCTCACCTTTTGGGACAAGTGCTTTCCCACGACCTGCCGTATTTTGAGTTTTCCCAGGTCACAGTCTCACAACATGTAGATGACAAATTGATATGCGCCCCCTCAAAAGAACTCTAGCCAAGCTACCAGGGCTCTGCTAAATTTTCTAGCAGACAGGGGTTATAAGGTTTCTAGATCTAAAGCACAACTTTGTAACCTTGAGGTAAAATATTTAGGCCTTATCATAACTAAGGGAACCTGGAGACTAGTGGAAGAAATAATTAAACCAATGCTTTCCTTCCTAGTCCCTAAGACCCTAAAAAAGCTAAGGGGATTCCTAGGAATGATGGGCTTTTGTCATCTTTGGATGGTAGGGTATGGTGAGATTGCATGACTTCTCTATCAGCTTATAAAAGAAACCCAAAACACAGATACCCATATTTTAACCTAGATATCCGATTCCCAAACAGCATTCCGCAAGTTCAAACAAGCACTTCTAAATCCCCCTGCACTGAGCTTACCCACAGACACCATCTCAAGCTGTATGTTGATGAAAGGCAGGGAATGCCTTTAGGAGCTTACTCAAAATCAGGGAACTGCTCTCAAAAACAAAAACAAAAAAGCTGGGCATGGTGGCGCACACCTGTAATCCCAGCACTCGAGAGGCTGAGGCAGGAGGATCACTGTGAGTTCAAGACCAGTCTGGGCTACATAGTGAGTTCCACGTCAGTCTCTACTACATAGTGAGACCATGTCTCAAAAAAACAACAGAAAAAAAGATGAGGGACCTGCTCAAAAGCCTGTAGGGTATCTAAGTCATGAACAAGATACTATAGCAAAGAGATGACCTGCGTGCCTTAGAGCTATAGCAGCAGTAGCTCTCCTAATTCCAGAGGCATCCCACCTGATTTGGGGCAAAGATCTCACAGTATACAGAGCCCACAATGTGGCAGGACTTCTTTCATCCAAAGGTAGCTCATGGCTATACTCACCATATTCCTATTGATCTTACTGTTTGGCCCATGTATCCTTAACTGTCTTTCTGGCCTTGTCTCCTCCAGACTTAAAGCTATACACCTACCCATGATGGAAATGCCTAGTGCCTACTGAGGACCTTCACAGAGACCTTCTGAAGGGTATCTGTGACTGACAACCACAACTACAACCCCCTTCAGCCTGAAGTAGCTAGAGTGGTCACTGCCCCCTACTCCCTCACAGCAGTTCGGGATATTTCTTCAAAGGTGGGGGGATATAATAGATACATGAGCCGGGTAGGAATATCACAGGCAGTCAGATAGGGCTAAGTCCTTGAGAAGGCCAGGACAAAGGTGAAACACACCACAGCTGTACGTGAGCTGAAAACCAGGCCTCAAGATGGAGACAAGATGATCAGACTCACACGCTTCTTCAAAGAAGAAGATACTTCGGTGAAATATCAATAGGCATCCACCACCCTGGGGCTGACCAGAGACCTCTAGACCCACTGCCTCCTAGGAGAATCCTGCTCTTTCCATCCACGCTTGCTACATGACTTGCTTCCCAACTGGACCACCGTCATCTAAGTGACTACACTTGTAATCTTACTGGATGTTCATGGCTGTGGCCCATCCTGCACCCGGGTGGGTTTCGCCCTGTAAAATATCTCTGTAAAGTGGGGTCCCCACTCGGGACCCCTGCTGCCCCTCAGGAGCTTTCCTATCAATAAATATCTTCCTACTTTTAACGTGCGTCATTCCTAGGACTCATTCTTTGATTTCTAGAGAACAAGAACTCAGCATATCTTACAGTTAACAGGTTGGGACATATATTTCATATTTTACATTTTCCTGCAACAAAAGCAAGGCAAAGCCTTTACAGTCTGGTCAAGATGATGACCCCACAAAAACAAACAACTTAACTCAAATTGAACAACTCAAAACTCAAAAACAACTCAACCTTTTCCCTTACTGACGGGATTGGAGATTACGTAAGGCTAGTGGGTCTCACCATGGCGCTCACCTACATCACTGGGCTTAGAGTTTACAGCACATGGCACAGAGTTGGGGGTATGAATTAAGGAATTCAATTTCTCTTAGACATCCCTGTAATAGTCTAACATCTGTAGATCCATGCGTTTCTTCTTGTGCCCAGTTATGAGAATTTGGAACACTATTAAATTTCTGTAGCTTCAGCAGGGACAGAAGGGCCATGCAGAATTACACATCAAGTTGTCACTATAAACATTCAAGAATCTACTGTGCAGATGAAATCTTGCATGCTGGAAGCACTCACTTTCTTTTTCTAAAATTGACACATTCTTTCAGTGTGTAATGTTCACCTTTGTTGTGCGGAGTTTATACGCGTACATGCCATGCCTAAACTCCTTCTTAAATCTCTTTTCCCCCTTCCTCCTTTTCTGTGGTGTTCCTTTCCCTTTCCCCTTCCTCCATCTCTTTTTGTTTTTTCCACCAGGGATCGAACTCAGGTCCTTGTGCTTGCGAGGCAGGCGGCAGAACCACTGAGCTGAATCCCCGGCCCCTCCCTCCATCTCTTGATCCCCTTCCCGTTTGAAAAAGATGTACATCCTAGGCTGGGGATGTGGTTTGGCTTTGCCACCCTTGTTTGGCAAGCACAAGGTCCTGCGTTTGATTCCTGGTTTAAAAAAAAATGAAATAAAGATAGCTATGTCCCTCCTTTCTACAATTTATCTTTTATCTTGGTTTTTTGTTTGTTTGTTTGTTTTGGGGGATTTTTTTGTTTTTGTTTTGTTTTGGTTTGGTTTTTTGAGACCTGGTCTCACTATGTAGTTGAGACTGACCTGGAACTATGTAGCCCAGGCTGGTCTCGAACTCAAAACGATCCTCCTGCCTCAGTCTCCCAAGTGCTGGGATTACAGGCGTGCACCACCACACCCGGCCTATTTTATCTTGGTTTTTGTTTATACTTGCAGTTCCTTGTATAAGAGATAAATTCCATTTGACCCCACTGTTCCCCTTCAAGGTATGTTCCAGCAAGAGCTAAGACATCCTATTGCAATGACATATAAATGCCCATGTTTAGTGCAGCACAATGCAAAACAGCTACATCGTGGAAGCAGCCTATATATCCATCAACAGAAGAACACATGCAGACACTGTCATATCTATAAACAGTGGAGTACTACACTGTCATTAAAAAGACAAACGACGATGAGTGAGAAAATAGAGGCATCGTAAGACTGTGTTGTTAGCAGAAGTACTCACTTTCTAGTTGTACCACACGGAATTGAGACTGGGTGGGCATTTTGGCCAGTCTCGCTGGATAAATGATTCCCATTTTTAACACGCACACTATTAAACAGGCCTGAAGGATGCCAAAGTGTCACTGAGGTGAAATGGGTCCCACGCAATCTCAGGGAAGTCTCTGAGTTTGACAGAGTGGGACAGTAACGGACACAGGACTGCACTAACAGTGAGAACAGTGAGGTACTTGTTGAGGGCAGAAAACGACAAGCCATGGAAGTATTGGCTAGTATGGAAGTCCCTGGTGGGGAATTTAAGAGTGGGTTTGACAGCAGTCAGCTACGGGAGGTCAGTGAAGGTGCAGGGGCGTGCTGAGACCAAAGCATCGGGCAGGAGGAGGGAGAACTGAATCCATGCATCTACTGCACTGGGCTGACTCTGAGGCGAAACCTGCCACCACTCCGGGCAGATTCTGGGCCTCTCCTGGTGGCCTTTTCAACCGTCTTTCTGATTACCTTTCTATGTCTTATGTGACAGATGTTGGCTATGGTTCAGAGGGTTTAATGCGGCAGGGCGTGGTGACCTCAGAAGTCATTTTACCATAATATCTACGCCCGTGACTGCTGCTGCTCACAAAACACCTGGCTTGCGCACAGACTAGTTCAGCAAAATTGTGCTTCCGTTTGCAAACTCCGCATCCAGTGATGAACAAGCTGTGGCCATCCTCCTTGCTCTGACGCACGGGCATGGCGTCCCCTGGTCGAGATCGTGGTCGTAGACCTGTGAACGCTTGCTGGGAGGCTTTTAAGCAACACGGTACTGAGCAGTATTATTCACTCCAGCACGGCTCCAAAGAAAGGGCAGACCAAGCAGGGGGTAAGAACAGCGGAGACAGCTAAAGAAGGTCCCAAGAACCCGCAGAGCAGTAATGAGGTAACGAGGAGCACAGGGCAAGAACGGTAAGAAAAGGGTTTTGAAAACAATATCCATTGAATTGAAAAGGCAACTGTAGAAAATCACGAACATGGTGTTTACGTGACCGATCTGGCCTCGAAGTACAAGATGGTGAAGTTGAAAATCTTGACTGTTTTGAAGAACAAAGATGCCATCCGAAGAGGTGATGTGGGAAAAGGAGTAACAGTGTTAGCCAAACAGAGGACACAAGGGCAGGAAGAGGATTTTTAGTGCTGTTGAATGAAAAAGCAGCTGGGCAGGTGGAGCTACGATCTATGAAAACTTCAGGAAATTGCACAGCGATGAACTGCAATGAAACCTCTCTACAAGTACAACCAGTAATACATTCAAAGCCGGTAGAGGGTGGTTCGGTCAACTCTGCAGGGATCCGCAGTGTGATAAGATATATCCATAACCCAGCTCAACCCACAGTGCGACTTCATGTTCTGTGGTCTGAATGTCTGAGTTTCCCCACGTTTATGCAAGAGAGCATAATTTCCCAGGCCACGGAATGAGAAAACGGGTCCTTCAGAAACCATTGAGCTCATACGGTCAGAACCCTCACGAGGAACGCATTTGTCCTTTTGCAATGGTGAGTGGAGCCTGAGGACCTGCAGGGCAGCACCGCAGCCTGCGAGGGAGAGGATAGGGGAGGGCACGGTGGGAGCCCAGCCCAGCAGCTGGGGAAGGTGAGGGACCAGGTGGGACTGCACACTGCTTACCCTGTCCTGAGGGTGGAGTGCTCGCTTAGGGGCTGTAGCTGGGGAGAGCATGAGGAACCAAGATTTGGGCTGCGGCCTGCGGGGTGCAGAGTCTGGGGCAGCCACAGCCGGGGCAGGGCCTGTGCAGTGCCTGACTCCGCCTGCTGCCTGGGTTCCAGCTGTTACAGGGAAACCTGTCCCAACATATTACACCTGCCTGGTTCTTTTCTCACAGACGGTGATTTTAAAGGTATCTTACAGAGCAAGACTCTGGACTCCAGGAAGGGGCCCGACAGTGGGTCGCTGCTGAGGCTGTCTGGGGTTTCATGCAGTGAAGACAGGTCACCCGATCAAACTAAAATCAGCGCAGAGAGCTAGGATGTCTGAGGCCCCATTAACTTAGCTTCTCTGCAACTTCTATCACCAAGCAGAAAGGCATTCCTGGAAGGGCAGGGAGAAGGACCGCGGTGTTCTGCTCATCTGTCCGCTTGTTACATTACTCAGGCTCACTGGGTCAGACGGTACTAGTTAGAGCACAATTCAAAGCGCTGCTAGGTTATCTGTAGTGAGGCCTGCAGGCCTCGCCACCGTGTCTCCATGTATCAGCTCCACCTCGTACACAGACCGGGTTTGGTCAGCTCAGTTCTGCCTCCATTTGGACCAGATTTCTTTCTAACTGCCTATCGGTCTCTACCTGACTCAAGTGGCCATGTCAGTGCGGGGTGGCCGCTGGCCTCTGGGCTGCTGTCCACCTCAAAGCTGAAGGACACAGGTGCAGGTGCAGCGCCAGCCTCAGGACTGAGGGTTTACACACAGGGAAGCATCGAGCCTCAGCAGGTTGCACGGAGACCCAAGGCCAGGGTGCAGCGCCTGGCCATTGTGAGGGGAACTCTTCCTTTGTAAGCATCAGGACCACCCCAAATATCTGCAGATCCTCTGAGGCAGTCTACAGATGGAGCAGGTCTTTTAGGATAATTATGAACAGAATAAGGGGAACGTTAGAAATCCCCAAAACTGTACAATTCACAAAACTACCATATCCCAAGAGTATCACCTCGATGTGCATCCATTTAGCTATAAATGTCTCTAATTTCTCATTCTTTATGGCTGAGTAGTACTCCATTTTATTTTTAACAATCCACATTTTCTTTATCCAATCTCCAGTTGGTGGGCAATTGGGCTGCTTCCAAGTTTTGCAATTACAAATTGTGCTGCCATGAACATGGGTGCACATATCACCGTGATATGATTCTTTTAATTCTTTAGGGAAAAGACCCAGCAGAGGGATGGCTGGGTCAAATGGGACTTCCGATCCTAGTTCTTTGAGGTATCTCTGTACTGATTTCCATGGTGGTTTCAGCAGGCTACACCCCCAGCAGCAGTGGAGCAGGGTTCCTCTTTCCCCACAGCCCTGCCAGTATTTCTTAATGGATGATTTCATGACAGCAGCCATTCTTTCTGGGATGACGTGGAATCTCAGTGTTGTTTTCATCTGCATCTCTTGAATGACCAGTGATGTTGAACATTTTTTTCATATGCTTATTTGCTACTTCTACTTCTTTGTCTAAGAAATGTCTGTTCCATTCAGATGCCCATTTTTGGATTGGATCTGTAAATTTGGGGGATCTGATTTTTTTAAGTTCTTTATATATTCTAGATAGTAGACCTTTGTCTGAGGAACAGCTGGTGAAAAAAATTTACCCCACATTGTGGGCTGTCTCTTCACACTGTTGGTGGTTTCTCTTGCTGTGCAGAAGCTTTTTAATAACAAGAGATCCCACTGGTTCATGGGCAACTGAGGTTTTGTTCATAACATCTTTTCCTACACCATTGTCTTCAAGAGTTCTACCTAACCTCTCTTCCATCCAGTTTAGTGTTTAATATGGAGATCATTAATCCATTTCAATTTTAGTTTAGTGCATGGTGAGAGATATAGGTCTAGTTTTAATCTTTGGCAAGTTGAAACCCAGTTTTTCCAGCACCATTTATTAAACAGACTATCTTTGCTCCAGTGAGGAGGGTGTTTAACTCTTGTCGAACGTGAGGTGATTGAGTGTGTCTGGAATTGTTTCTGCATCTTCTAATCTGTTGCACTGGTCCTCAGGTCTGTTTCTTTGCCAGTACTATGCTGTTTTTAATCACAGTAACTTTGTAGTATAGTTTCAAGTTGGGGTTTGTGATACCCACTACCTTGCCTTTATTGCCTAGAATTGCTTTTGCTATTCTAGGTCTCTTCTGGTTCCAAATGAATTTTTGGATTGTTTTCTCGAAGTTCATGAAGTATGCTGCTAGAATTTCAATTGGGATTGCATTGAATCTATATAGCAGTTTTAGAAGTATGGCCAATTTCACTATGTTGATTCTTCCTACCCAGGAACAAGGGATGTCTTTCCATTTTCGGATACCCTCTTCATTTCAGAGTGCTATAGTTTTCAGAGTAGAGGTCTTTGATTTCTTTTGTTAGGTTGATTCCTGGGTATTTCAATTTTGGGGATGCTATTGTGAAAGGAATTGTTTGCCCCACTTCTTTCTCAGTGAGTCTGCTGTTTGCGTACAGGAAAGCTTGTTTTTGTGTGTTGACCTTTTTACCCAGCTACTTTACTGAATTTGGTTATTAAGTCTAAAAGACTTTTGGTCACATTTTGGGGGGTCTTCTATATAGAGTATGTCATCTGCAAATAATGATTTGATTTTTTTCATTTCCTATCTTTATTCCTTTTATTTCTTTCTCTTGTCTAATTGCTGTGGCTAATGTTTCCAAAACTAAACAGGAGTGGTGACGGTGGTTATCTTTGTCTTGTTTCTGATTTTATTGTGAAGGATTTCAGTTCTTGACCATTTAGTATATTGGCTGCTGGTTTTTTATAGATGGCTTTTATCAGATTTAGGTAGAGACTATCTATTCCAATTTGTTGTAGGGTTTGTATCATGAATGCAAGTTGGATTTTGTTTCCATGCTTTTTCTGCATCTGTTGAGATGATCACATGGCTTTTGTCCTTGGCTCTATGAATACAGTGAATTACATTTATTGATTTGCACATGTTGAACCATCCCTGCATCCTTGGGATGCATCCCACCTGGTCAGGGTGTATGATCTTCTTGATGATCTTCTGCACTCTATTTGCCAGTATCGTATTAAGGAAATTTGCATCTATGTTCATTAGTGAGATTGGCCTATAGTTCTCTTTTTCAGTTGGGTCTTTCTCTGCTTTGGGGATCAGGATGATGCTTGCTTCCAGGAATAAATTTGGAAGTACTGTTTCCCTTTCAATTTCATTGAAGAATTTAAATACTACTGGCAGTAGTTCCTCTCTAAATGTCTTGTACAATTCAGTAGTGAAGCCATCAGGGCCAGTTTTTTTTGTTTTGTTTTGTTTTGTTTTGTTTGGTACATTGTTTTCAATTTCATTGATTGATATTGGGTTTTTCAGAATTTTTAGGTTGTCTTCATTCAATGCTGGTAATTCATACATATCTAGGAATCTGTCCATTTCTGTATCTTCCCTCTTATTGGTATATAGTCTCTCAAAGTAGTTACTGATGATCCTCTGGATTTCTCCTGGGTTCATTGTAATTTCACCCTTTTATTCCTCTAATTTCCTGGATTTGGGCCTTTTCTTTCCTTCTGGTGATAAGGTTGGGTAAGCATTTGTCAATTATGTTTATTCTTTTGAAGAACCAACTCTTGCCTTTATTGATTTTTTGCACTGTTCTCTTAGTCTCCATTGTATTACTTTCTGCTCTGATCTTTATAATTTCCTCCCTTGTATGAGTTCTGGGTTTGTCCTGCTCTTCTTTTTCTAGAGGCTGAAGGTTCACCATAAGGTTAATCGAGCTTGCTCTGTTTTCCTAATATGAGTATTTACTGCTGTGACTCTCCCTCCTAAGACTGCTTTCATTGTGTTCCACAGATTCTGATATGTTGCATTGTCATTATCATTTAATTGTAGAAACTGTCTGATTTCTGTTCAGTTTTGTCTGTGACCCATCGGTTATTCAGCAGGGTGGTGTTCAATGTCCATGTGTTAATGAAATTATTTCAGTTTCGCCAGGCATGGTGGCACATGCCTGTAATCCCAGCATTCAGGAGGCTGAGGCAGGAGGATTGCTGTGAGGTCAAGACCAGCCTGAGCTACATAGTGAGTTCCAGGACAGGGTCTCACTGATTTTCCTTCATTGCATTTAATTTCTTGTGCCTGGTGGATTCATTCTGTTGGGCTTCCTGGGGTTGTAATTCTCATTGTCTTTTCCTAGGATAGTGTTTAAAATTTTTTGACATGCTGGTTTAGTGTTCATGAAGTTCTTCAGGTGTTCTTTGTCATTAAAGTATCTTATTTCTCTATCAATTTTGAAAGATAGTTTCATAGGGTACAACAATCTGGGTTGGAGGTTGTTTTCCTTTAGGGCTTGAAATACATCACTCTAAGCTCTTCTTGCCTTGAGGGTTTGTGATTCTTATGGGCTTTGCTTTGTATGTGGTTTATTTCTTTTCTCTGATTATTGAATTTTGTCCTTCTTTTGGGTTTCTTAACTATTTTGGGAATCTTAACTATTATATGCCTATGTGAAGATTTTTTAAAAATCATGGCTAGCTGGAGTCCTACATGCCTCACTCATTTGTATATCAAGTTCTTTACCCCTCTTTGGGAAGTTTTCTGCCATATTTCCATGAACCTTTTTTTAAATATCTGCACTCTCTATTTTTTCAATGACTCTGATCAGTCTTATGTTATTCTTCTTTTGGATTGATTTCTTGCGGTCCCTTACTATTTTTAAGCAGTTTTTTTCTGGTCACTCATTGCAATCCTATCTTCTGTATCTGAAATTCTGTCCTCATATTGGCTCATTCTGCTGCATAAACTTTCAAAGGAGTTTTTAATCTCCTGAAAATGTTTGCATGTGTTTTATGGATTCCATTTGTATCCTATGTTGGGATTCTCTCATGTACCTCAGCTCCTCATATGTGTGTGTGTGTGTGTGTGTGTGTGTCTGCTCCACATTAATCATGTCTTGCACTATGGGCACCACCTCTTGTTATTTGAGAAATTATTTCTGATTTCATTTTTTCCAGATCCTCTTTCATTTCCAGTTCAGGGAGTCCAGGTGGCTTGTGGTTGCCTTATGTGATCTGGAAGTCTGGTTCTGAGACTTGTTTATGTGTCTCCTCATTTCAACAGATGCAGCCTGCTGTGCCTTTGTTGAGGCAACTTTTAGCTCACCTAGTGTTCTTCAGTTCTCAGCATGCCATGGAGCAGCCTCTTCTCTGCTACTCACCAGTACACCAATTCCTGGGTTCGGAATGGTGGCTTTTGGGATCCCTGAGCTGACCTGTTGTCTGGGCCCGCTTTTGGCTGGGGCCTGTGCACACTTGGGATGGCATCTAGGTGTATCCCTGGCTAAGGCCCTTATGTAGCTGTTTGAGGGCCTTTGGCTGCGGGCTGTGCACCCCAGTCTCTGGTGTCTGAACTGGCTTCTGGCTAGGGTCTCTCTGTGCATTTATCTGTGGTATCAGGGTGAGCCTCTGGCTGTTGCTTGTGCATCTGCACAGCTCTTTTCCAGGTGGGCCTTTCACTTTGGCCTGTGTGCTCAAGCCACTGGGATTATGGCTGGGCCCTGGCTGGGATCTGCCTGCAGCTGTGCCACTTTGGTTCACACCACTGCTCACTGAGATCTCAGTCTTTTATTTTTCCTTTCCACTCTCATTGGATTAATAAGAGACCTGTATTAAAGTCCAGAAATTTTTTGCTACATTTAGTCTGGTGTTTCTTGATTGTATTTATTTCATTCATTGAATGTTCATTTACAGGAATTGTTGGTTTTGTTATGATAAACATCTTATTGTTGAACTTCTCTGAGATTATAAAGTACTTTTCTGATTATATTGAAGTATGTAACCTAATTTTTTGTTTCTGAGTTTCCCAAAGAACATTAGAGTCAGGACTCAAGTCCCAGAACTGGATAATGAGGAAGAAAAAATGGAAATGACTACTTGACTATTATCATATGGCATTGCTAAGCATCTCGCACCAACATGTAGCTGATAAACGAGAAAATGTGGCTGTTTGAGAACTTCAATAAGCCCTCTGGATATTTCTGATACATGGTAATACTGGAAAACCTATGGAGAAAGTCATGGATCACAGAAAAAAAAATGAAAGCACGGAATCAATAAAACAGTCTCACGGGTTTTCTTATTGTAATGTATTGAAAAGAATTTTTAAAATACTTTGATAAAATAGGAAAAATTACAAGTAGATAAATTTGGACAGAAATTTAAAAGTTGAAGTCATGTCAACGATTCCATATTCCATAGGATATCAGTAATGAAAATATGATATTCTGGCTTCAGATTTGCTTTTAAATTTAAAAATCACAAATAGAAATATGTGTATACTATGAAGTAATTTGTGAAAAAATCATAGAGTAATGTAGTTGATGACACAAACTTTAAAATGAACAGATATTTGCAAAATGAACCACCAATTAATGGCTGCTTATATCCCATATATAGTCCCAAAATGTATGCCACCTCCCCAAGGAATTCAATTGCAAAATCCTCTCAATATATCAGGCCTATAGAAATGGAAAAGACGGCTACATCACGTAGGACCCATTTTTTCTTATATTCAGGTGTCCCTTATTTTAAAAAATACCTGAAATACTCAGTATATGAACTTAAAAAGTTACTTCTGACTTATTCTCAGAGCTCTTGGTACTTTGCTTTGCTTCGTTCCTTGTGGGTATGAGATGAGGCAGAATATCCTGGCAGGAGCACGTGAGAGAAAGAAGTGGTCTTCTTTTCTGTTACAAGAAAAAAGGGAGGAACACACTGGAGCCCACAGTGCTCTTCAAAGGCATGCATGTCTCTAATGATATGAATCATCTCTCTAGGGCTCACCTTTTCCAGTTATCACCACTTGTCAAGAACAACAGGCTGGAGAGCAAGTATATGAAGGGTTTGGGGGCAATTAAGATTCAAACTGGAGCTTCCACCATCGTGCATTAGTGAATCTGCCAGAATAGTTTGTTAGTCATCTACGGAAATTCTCATTCCACAGCTCCTCACATCAACAGGAAAATCCAGAATCCTTTGTGTTTACCTATAAACCCAAAATATCCTCAAGATCCAAAATATAGTAAAACTCAGGACAAGATACAAAGTAAGAATCACACTACTGATAAAGTATTAGGTCACATAATTTGTCATGTCAGCCATTAGGACACGGTAGTAAAGAATTTCACAGTCAAGAAGAAACAAAGGTTTGAAAATATCTACAGTGAGAGGAAATATCTGCACATTCCCTATGGACAAAAGTAAATAGAAAGTGGAAATTAAAGCACGTGCATTTTTCTTCCTTTAAAAGTAAGCAGATAAAAGAAAGATAACACATCCAAAATGATTTAGGAAATATGATCAAGGAGTAAGCAAAGTGGGATACACAACAGACATTAAACATGTGCAAAAGAAAAATAAGAAAATCTGGCTTTTGGAGAAACTGATAAAATAAGTACTATTCACACAAGTCCAAAAAAGAAAAAATAAGTTAGCAATGAAAAACACTAAGAATATTAGGTAAAAGAATACACGCCAAACAATTACAGCGATGATCTTAAAACCATCACCTTCATCCTAATGTGTGTGTATTTTTTACTTGGCAATCCTGACTCAAATATAAAATAAAAGGAATAAAATTATGCACTGAGCTATGCACATAGACTTTTCATATTTTCTTTTCAGACAAGGTCTAAGTTGCCCAGGCTGGTTTTAACCTTGTGATCCAGCTCTCTAAGTATGCAGGATTACAGATAGGAACCACTGGGGCCAGTAAGCTTAACTGATACCAAGAAGATGGGTAAATAAATGTGCTCAGGATGAATTATCTTCTACTTTCATCTTTGGCTAGAATAGCAGTGTGCACTATTAAAATTCCCGATGACAGTAAGAATCAGAAATGAGCTACAGTGAAATAAGCCACCTCTTGCAGGGTGTAAAAATTTATACCCTGCATCTTAGTATACTTCATATATTACATAAGATATGTCATATTTCATTACAAAATAAATGTTTTTATTTTATTGGCTACTTGATGGCTAAGGGTCTAAGCATAATTAAAGATAAGGCACACTGTTCAGTACATCAGTCATTAATGCATTTCATTCCAAAGATTTTGATAATACAACTTATAATTGAGAACCCTGCATACCCAGGACTTTGATCCAATCTGCTTTATTTCTGGTGTATTTTCTGTATATAGATGGCTTGTCACTATACTGTGTTCATTCGCAATATGAATAAAACCAAAATGAGATGTGTTCCCACAAAATATACATGTTGATAAGAATAAGTGATTAGAGCTGTTCCTGCACAATATACACTTATATGGATTTCTCCACAATACAATGTTCATATAAAAAAATCACATATAAATGAAGACTTCTCACATCCATGTTAACACTGAGTGTGAACTTGTTCATGTTTTTCTAACATTATAGGAAACAAAATGCTTTCTCACATTCTCTATGTAGGGTTTCATTCTGGTGTAAGTTCGTTCACATATTTCAAGGTAACTGGAAGAACTGAAGGGTCTTCTCCAATGATTACATACACGTGGTTTATCGCCCACGTGAATTCATTCATGTACATGAATGCACTGGGAAAACTATAACCTTTTTCACATGGCTCACATATGTTCAGATTTTCTGACTATGAATTCTTCCATGCATGTACTGATAGCTGTCTGTACTGAAGATTTTCTGTATTCCTGAACTGAGTCCTTTTCTCTCAGTGTTATATTACATATTCAATTAATTTGCCTCTGTGACATTATAATATCTATTATAACTGGAATAACTGAAGGCTTTCTCAGATTACATACATAAAAATGTTTGCTCTTCAGTATGACTTTCTTGCATTTGACAACACCTGTGTACACTGAATGCTTTCCCATATTGCTAAAATACATAGGTTTCTCTCCAGAGTGAATTCTTTTATGTCTTTGAAAATCACTGACTGGTAATAGCTTTTACTCATTGCTTACACACGTAGGATTTCTATGAAGTGTGTATTCTTTTATGTTTATAAAATGAACTGTGGTAAGGAAATGCTTTCCCACATTGATCACATACATAGGGTTTTTCTCCAGTGTGACTCATCTTATGTCTACCAAATGAACCGCTAGTAGGAAAGGCTTTCCCACACTGCTTACATACATAAGGTTTCTCTCCAGTGTGACTTCTTTCATGTGTGAGACGATTACTGTGAGTGGTGAAAGCTTTCCCACACTGCTTACATATATACGGCTTCTCTCCAGTGTGACTTCTTTCATGTATTTGACGCTGACTGTGAGAGATGAAAGCTTTCCCACACTGCTTACAAACATAGGGTTTCTCCCCATTGTGAGCTTTTTCATGGGTTTGACAATAACGCTGAGAGGTAAATGCCTTTCCACAGAGCTTACAAATGTAAGGTTTCTCCCCATTGTGAGATTTTTCATGGATCTGGCAACAACTCAGAGTTGTAAATGCTTTCCCACATTGCTTACAAACATAAGGCTTTCCCCTAGTGTGAGTTTTCTCATGAATTTGACAATAACTATGAGTGGTAAATGCTTTTCCACAGTGCTTACATCCATAAGGCTTCTCCCCAGTGTGACTTCTTTCATGTATTTTGTAAGTGCTGTTACTGATGAAAGCTTTCCCACAGTGCTTACACACATATGGTTTCTCCCCAGTGTGAATTCTTTCGTGGGTCTGACAATAACTGCGAGTGGTGAAAGCTTTCCCACAGTGCTTACACACGTAAGGTTTCTCCACAGTATGATATTTTTCATGAGTTTGACAGGAAATTTGAGTGGTGAATGCTTTTCCACACTGCTTACATACATAGGGTTTCTCTCTAGTGTGAGTTCTTTCATGTTTTTTACAATTATCTCGTGTGATGAAAGCTTTTCCACATTGCTTACATACATATGGTTTCTTTCCAGTATGAGTACTTTCATGTCTTTGACAATGACTTTTTTTCCTGAAGGCTCTCCCACATTGTTTACATGCATAGGGTTTCTCCCCAGTGTGAATTCTTTCATGTGTTTTATAATTGCTGTTGCTGGTGAAAGCTTTTCCACACTGCTTACATATATAGGGTTTCTCCCCAGTATGTGTTCTTTCGTGCATTTTATAATGGCAGTTACTTGTGAAAGCTTTCCCACACTGCTTACATACAAAGGCTTTAGCTTTTTCTTTAGATAGAAAGGGCTTCTCTCCAATGTGATCGTCTTCACTGAAATCAGAGTAGGGTTTCTCACAGTGCTTATATTCAGGGCTTGTGGCTGCACGCTTCTGAAAGGACTGGAAACAGCTGCAGGTTTCCCCATGTTCATTAGACAGCTTCATTTCCAATACTGGATACTCACATGATTTGAGTGCACTGTGAGCTCTGGTGGGCACATCTGCTGATGACTGACCAATCAGGGAATTTCTACAAGCAAGGCTTTCAGTTGGCTGTGAACCAAGTGTTTTCAGGTTAATGTTAGAGTCTGAAGTCCAAAAAGATGTATCTCTATGTGGATTCCATAATTTATACTGGTAGCATTTCTCTACATCTTCACTTCTATAAAAGAAAAAAATAATAAAATGATAATCACATTTAAAAGGGTCTCCTTACTAAGGATTTACCAGGATCAGATCTGGTATGATGCCCCTTAAGAATATGTGATCATGAATTCAATGTACACTCTGCAGGATAGACTGACAACAGCTCTCACTAAAACAGTGCTATTCAAACACCCTTGCCCCTCCCTCACCCCACCCTGTATCCAGCAGAAGGCGGAAGGTGGAGGTATGGGACAGCCATGCAGAGATCCCTTCTCATTCCAGCCTGCCTCAAGCCAATTGGTGAGGACTGCTTGCTGCGCGGGTGCCTCTGCAATATCCCACCCCACCACACACACACACACACACACACACACACGCACGCGCATGCACATGCACGCACACACACACACACACACGCATGCACACACGCACACGCACACATTCTCAGGCCTCCTCATTGCGCCAGTTCTCAGATCCACTCTGCAGAGGCAGAGGTGGTCATAAGGTCCTTTCTCTGAGCTCCAGAAGACAGAACAGAAGTGAACAACTTCAATAAAGGCACATCAGATCTCCATAGTTGGAAAACTGGAGAGAGCACCACCTTCCATCAGAACTTGAACATCTTCAGAGAAAGGGCAGAGGGAATCTGCAGTAAAACCTTGCAGAGTTCAACCCTGCAGGAGGTCAGGGAGCTCAATGTGGGCCTTGCAGCCCAAATTCAGCCTGAATCTAAGGGGTCAGCCATCAGCTACCTGAGACTAAAGGACTTAGTTCTGCACATGGCTGGGCACACTGTCTATTATGACAGCAGAGATACAGTGTGAAAGAGGCCCTTCAAAGTCTTTTTCTTCTTTCTTTTCTTCATTCCACTCTGCAAATTCTTTCTTTTTTCTGTTTTCTTTTTCCAACTCAGTCTCTTGCTCCCCCATATTATTCTTCATCTCCCTTTCTATTCCTGTTCCTGCCCTAACTTGGATTTCTTCTTTGATCATTTTTCTTCTTTCTTTCTTTTCTTCTACAATTTTCCTTCAGTCAAAGGTCAATAGTTTCAAAGGAAAGTGACTCCCTAATACTGTTAAGTTGTTAGACTGTTGTCCTTATTCTTGCATTTGTCTTTCACTCTTGTCTTCAACAGTTTCCTAAAGTTTGTGTGGTCATCCTGCGCCCTCTGGCTTTACTAGAAACCTTCTCCAATTCTTTTGCCTATCTACTCCTCTTGTCATAACTCTGTCTGAGCCCCCATCCTAAACGGTGAAGATGCTACATTGAAGAGTTTATTCGCTGTAAACGTATTTTGGGCTGCTCCTTGATTTTGATTTAATTCACATGATGTTTAAACATCATGTTTAAACATAATAGATTAATGACTACCACAGTCAATTTGTAAGCTGTGCTTGAACCTATTGTGTTGCTGATTGATTCAGTGAGTTGTCTTTTCTGATATTATGAAAATGAGAATGTCTACGAGTCATTACAGAGTCAACAGCTAAATCACAACTATATCAGGAAGATTTAAGTAATAACCCAGGAATTAAACCAAGGACAACCCAACAACAAAAGTAAAAATGAGAAAACACCTAAGCAAGACACAAAGACAGACTTCCAGTTCACCAAAGGCAAACTCTAGGGCAAATGAAGTTGAAAAGTCTGACTCTGAACTCATAGCACAGGAAGTAACAAAACAGATCAATCAGGCTCTAGGAAAATTCAAAACAGAAATAATTTCCCAGATAACTACAGAAATGGTGAGCACAATGAAAGACATGATTAGAGACTCTAGAACAGAAACTGACAAAAAAATGGATGAGTTCAGGACCATGATAGAAGCCATGAAGGCCCAGCATAAGAAAGAAATGGAAAAAAATACATGTCCAACATAGGAAAGAAATGGAATCCATGAAACAGATTCAGATATCCAGGAGATTAAAAACTCTACCGAAAGTTTTTGCAGCAGGATAAATAAATGTGAAGATAGAATTTCAGACATAGAAGCTAGGATTGCAGTCAGTGACCATGAAAAGAGAGGACTCTTAAAATCAGTAAGGGATCATGAGAAATCAATCCAGCAACTCCTAGATGATCCAAAGAAGAATAACATAACACTGATAAGAATCCATGAAGTAGCAAAAGAAAATACAAATGATTTTAAAAAGCTGTTCATAGAATTAATGACAGAAAACTTCCTAGAGGGGAAGAATTTGACATACAGACAAGTGAGGCATACAGGACTCTAACTAGCCATGGTTAAAAAAAAAAATCTACACCTAGACATATCACAATCAAGACCCCAGAAACCCAACAGAAGAGCAAAATACTACAAGCAGTATGAGAAAAGAAAAAATATCACATGCAAAGGAAAGCCCATTAGAATCAGCAGACTTTTCAACACAAACCCTCAGGTCAAGGAGAGCCTGGAGTGAGGTATTTCAAGTCCTAAAAGAAAACAACCTCCACCCTAGACTGATGTATCCTGCTAAACTCTCTTTCAAAATGGATGGGGAAATAAGACACTTCCATGACAAAGAACACCTGAGAAACTTCATGAATACCAAACCAGCACTACAAGGAATTCTAAACAAGATCCTAGAAAAAGACAATGAAAGTCACAACATCATGAGGCCCAACAGAGCAAATCAAATAGGCAAAGCAAGAAACTAAAGGGAGAAGTGGAAAAATTAAAAAGAGTCAACAAAAGGTCAATAACTTGACAACAATAAGTCAGTACATATTGTAGGAGCCAAGTTTTCCGATTAAGGTGGTCTCCCTCTTTGACCTTTGTTCAGAACATAAAGACCAAGTTTTCTAGGCAAGGGCTATAACAACCTCCTCCCTGTTTTTCTGTTCCTCTTTTTCTGACCCAAGAGTGAATTTATCTTCTCCCCAATAATTGCTTAAGTTTGTAAAATAAGTTGGAGATATTGTAGGCTTTGCTGAGTACAGAGAGTTTGCCTAATTGTGTAATCACTTAGTGTTCCTTAAAAATAGAAATAGAGTGCCCCTGCTGAGCTCCTCATGAGTATGATAATTCCCCTCATGAGAATGAGGTATTTCCCCTAAGTGTCCCAATAATAACCCATAGTAATGGACAGTTAAAAATAGTACCAATCCCCAGCCCTATATAAGCATGTCTTGAAAATGGGTCAAGGCCTTCAGTTAGAAGCCGCTGTGACGGTGCCACTGGAGGTCCAGGCTCAAGTTTGCCAGGCTCAAGTTTGCCAGGCTCAAGCCTGCAGTAAACTCCTTATGTGTTTGCATCAGAAGAGACTCCTTGGTGGTCTTCTTGGGGATTTTGCGACTTGGGTACAACATCAGTTATAACAATCAATGTCAATGGCCTCAATTCACCAATCAAGAGAAACAGACTGGCAGAATGGATTAAGAAGCAAAATCCAACAATATGTTGCATACAAGAAACACACCTAGTGCAAAAAGAAGTCCACAGACTGAAAGTGAAAGGATGGAAAACAGTCCTCCATGCGACAGGAGCCCAGAAAAAGCAGGGATCGCTATCTTATTCACAGACAAAGTAAATTTCAAGCCACAACTGATTAAGAGAGACAAAGAAGGCCACTACATCCTTGTAAAGGGAACAATTCAATAGGAAAGGAAGAACTTAAACTGTCATTTGCTGACAATACATTGAAGACCCAAAAAACTATACCACGTGACCCTGAAGTTTCTAAGTGTTAGTTATTTTTTAACACTATGGGCTTGAAATCCATCTATTTTTTTGAAAATGACACTTCATTTTGGTTAACTGAATACAATTCCATTATATCTACATACCTTATTTTTTCAGTACAAGTGATTTCACCCAGTGTCTAAGCACCAAGCTACATCCCCAGTCTTATTTTGAGAAGAACTCTCATCAGTTATTAACTTGCCCAGGCTGAGCATGAGAGTCGGATCTTCCTGCTTTAGCTTCATAGGGGGCTAGGATTGTACTGTTATTTTTTTCAGTACTGGGGATTGAATCAGGACCTTGCTTGCCAGGTAGGCATGGCATCCCTGAGCTACATCCCCGACCCTAGGATCCCAGATATGCATCATCATGCCTGACTACCTCATACTGTCTTAATTCACTCATCTGTGGATGGACATCTGGCTTTTTTCCAGAGCTTAGCTGTTGTGAGGTGTGCAGCTGCTAACATGGATATGTGTGTACCACTACAATATGATTATTTAACTACTGGAGAGAAGTTCACCTGATGAAAGCTCTGTTTTTCATATTTTGTAGAAACTCTATAGACATTTCTATAAAGATGTCTCTGTGTGACATTCCAACTAAAGGCCTTTTAATAATTTTGCAACAAAAAGAGACTAAATGCTTTAGAAAAATTTACTGATAATAGCTTTTATCAACACAGTGGGATTCATTTCAATTTTTCCCAAGGTTAGCAACTTGGCAAATACTGAATGTGTGTACTACATTTAAATACAGATAACCTTCTTTAAATAACAAGTTTCTTATGAAAGTAGTCCTTAGAAAATGCTCCCATGTACACATAATTAAAGATACCCTGCACTCCTAGGTTAAACATAAAATTCATTTCCTATACACCTATAGCCAATGCCTAAATGTGATTCCATACAATATTTTTATAATTTATAATTTTGAGCAGAGAACTAATTTCTATTCATTCTCTGACTCCTGAGAAGTATTTATTTATTTTTATTTTTTATTTTTGGAGACAAGGTCTCGTGTGTAATCCAGGTTGGCTATGATGTCACTATGTAGCCCTGGCTGGCCTTCAACTCACAGCAAGTCCCCTGACTCAGCCTGCTGAGTGGTGGGATAACAAGTATGTGACCATGACAGGCACATTAGTTTTTTATGGTGAGTGCAAATTACCTTAGATTTCTTTGCCAATATTCGCTCCCATTTTCCATTTGCTGGTCAGTCTGGGTGTGTTCTGAAGTGTAGAAATAGAAATATGAGTTACTACACACTATTACACAAAAATTAATGGATATCAGTTATAATCATCATATTAACTGCCCATGTTAGGAATATTCATCAAAATGCACTCATATTCTAACAAATAAATCTTTACCAATCAATAAGAAGCAGCGCTCTCTATGTATACAAATTAGAAAATGACTATCTTGCTTACCTATAGCAGACATGTTCTTCAGTGTTTCTGACATCACGTCTCTGTAGAGCTTCTTTTGGGATGGATCCAGCAGAGCCCATTCCTCCAAAGTGAAGTCCACAGCCACATCCTCAAAGGTCACTGCCTCCTAAACCATCACACATATTGCCAGGAATAAGACAGAGACTCAAGCAGAGCACATTTCAACTCCACTCATAATCAGCTGAAACGGTGTTGAGCCCTTCAAAAGGCTTTGGTCCATGCTTTGGTCATCAACACTTATTTTCCAACACTTACTCTGCAATATGCAAACCGCGCATAGGAAATCTGATGCTAGACTGAAGTCCTTGCTAAAGCCACAGCAGAATGGGAGCACTCGTTTTCCTGCTGGTTAGATAGTTTTATTTGTACACTGTCTATAAAACATGGGTCATAGAGGGAGCTTATCAAATCAACATCCAAATAATATCCAAGGTAGATGAGTACCTAAGGGATTATTCTGACAACACAGAGAACATCTCTTTTCTCAACTTGTCACCTGGGAAATGGATCCTTTCCTTCTCTGATTTTATTCAGACAATATTGGGAACCCTGAACTTGGTTTCATAGGCTAAACCTTAATTGGACACATTCATAAAATTTATGAATGGTATATTAAAATTAAATGTTAATGAAAAACATTATATTATTTAATTCAGTGTTTAATGACAATGTATTTAAATTAAGGACAGTATAATATCTCATGTCTCAATGACACAAATAGTGAACTATCATAGACTTACAAAAAAATTCTAGGTGGTGGAAGGGAGAGCAATGGGTTGGATGGATACGATCAAAATAGATATATGTATTATATGAAATTTTACAAAGTTAACTAATAATAGAAAAATTTTTGTCACTTCCAAATCATGGTTTTGATTTTCAGTTAAATTATATGTGTTCAATATAATAAACGTTAAATAATGTTTCATTACTGGTGAGCAGAATGTTGAATTTGCCTACTATATAAAAATTTAAAATCTGCTTTTGGGCACTGTACTATTAGCAGAGTGAATGACACACAGATCACAGAAAGTAAAGACAGCCTTCAGTGGCTCATCTGTAAACTGAATACTGACTCATGACGGAGCTGTTATTGTACAAAGTCACAAAAATCACAATCTGTTGAATACAGACACAGGAAGAAACAGGTACATATATCAACACATGCACTTTATTCTCCATATTCCATGAACAATAATTACATCTTCACATAGAAATATGAACTTGCATACTTCGAGAAATCACAGGCAAATATATTTTGGAAGTTAAAAAGTGTTATCTCCAGCCTGGGATTCAGCTCAATGGTTCCACTGCCTGCCTCACAAGTGCAAGATCCCAAATTCAATCCCCAATACCAAAAAAAAAAAGTTTTATTTCAGTAGGAAATCCAGAAGGAATTGGAAATATGGGGACAAAATGAATTCTGTGTGAATCATGGGATGTAAAATGGACAAGAAATTTTAAAAATTTGCAGTGTATACAATAAAAGCGATTTATGTACAGAGTATAAAAACAATGAACACTTGGAAAAATGAACAAAATACACATAACTCAAAAGAAAAACCTAATATAAAATAGCATCCATGATCTTGGTTAAGGAAATAATTAAAGGAAATGAAATTGTGGAAAGGCACAACTAATAACTAAATGTAAGAACAGTAGACCAGGGGCCAGGGATTTAATTTAGTGGTTCCACTGCCCACCTTGCAAGCGCAAGGTCCTGAGTTCAATCTTCGGCACCAAAAAAAAAAATAATGATAATACTAGTAGATCAAACACTCCACTCCACTACCATTACCTCTACTTTGCAGTATATGGAAACCTCCAGACCAGTAATTTTAATTTTTTTTTCTTTTCTTTTTTTTGTACCAGGGATCAAACTTGGGTCCTTGTGCTTGTGAGGCAGGCAGCGGAACCAATGAGCTAAATCTCCGGCACTAATTTAATTTTCAGAAAATACATTGTGCTGTTGTTCCTGGAGACAGATACGATTCTTTTCACATCAATGACAACTAAACTTGAGATAACTTCAACCATGTGACCACTGGAATGGATCAGAAGCATTTTTCCCATCTCAGACATAAGCACATGTGAAGCCTAGTGACAAAGAAACCACTCACAACGCTTTTCTGTACAATTTCCAGAGAATTCACTTATTCAACATTCCAAGGGGCTAAAACTAAAACAATACTGCCTAGGGATAACACCAAATGGTAGACTTAGGAAAAATAGCAATAGACAGCAGACAGCGGTCATCTACAGAAAAGACAAGGGTGAGTCAAATAGGCTTTAACCTGATACTCGTAAACACTGCTCAAGGCCCAGGTATAAACCTTTCTTAGGGTTGGCAGGATATTCATATTCTTGTTATTGTTAAATCTTATCACAAAATTTTGTTGGTAAAATTTCTAGTGAAATATTAAAACACTAAATTACAATATAGAAAAATATTATACATGTTTGTGTATATTCTAACATGGAAAAATGAGAGAGTATTTACAGATTGAACAGCAGGAAACAAAGCTACAGTGTTAACATGAGGCCTCCAGACACACAGCAAACAGGGGCCAGAGCATTAGCTGGTTGTCAGGCATGGTGGTGAGCAGGTTAGGGTGAGTTTCTGCAGTCCCATCATTTGGGAGGCAGAGGTGTCTTAATTATTTTCTCATTCCTGAGACAAAATACTCAGCGCCCAAAGTTTAAGGGGAAAGGTTTATCTAGCTTAAAGTCTGTCTAGTTTTCAGTACATGATGAGCTGGTAGCAAAGCAAGGAAGACAGAAGACAAGGCTCTTTCTGTCTCTTCTGTTGTATGCCGGCTACTGGGATTAGTGCACTGCCAAACCAGTCAGTGGACTGATTGAGTAATCACCTAATCTTAATCCTAGCATTTCACCATGACTCAATCACACACTCTAGATTAATTCACCTCTGAAAAAATCCCACCTATTACTGCATGAGGCTTTGGGGGCCATCTAGCCATGTTAAGAGATTCCAATATACAAGCAAGGTTTCCAGAATACCAAACAACTATGATACAAAGAGAGGTTCACCAAGACACATAATTATCAAGTTGACACGTCAAGAAAAAAAAAAGAATATTACAAATAGAGGAAATCCGGGCATGGTGGTACATGCCTGTAATCCCAGCATTTGGGAGGCTGAGGCAGGAGGATCACTGTGAGTTCGAGATCAGCCTGGGCTACATAGTGAGTTCCAGGTCAGTCTCAACTACACAGTGAGATCCTGTCTCAAACAAATAAACAAACAAACAAAAAAAACAAACAAACAAAGGAAAGAAAAGACTCAAATCCATGCAATTGATAAAGAGAACTTCTGCAAACAGTCTGAAACCTACAAAACGTTAAGGAAATATAGAATAACTGCTGTCTTTCACTTCTGTAATTAGCTTTGCTTTTCTTGTTTCTTAGGACAACAATATCAGAGGTTTCATCATTAACTACAAAGTCTGATGGCACATAGCCCCAGTTTAAAATGTTATAAGATGAACAGATGCCAGAGGTGCTCAGCCGCATCCCCAGGGTGAGACCAGATGTTCAAACTAAGATAACAATCGCCATACCTTACAAGCAAAGTACACTTAGACTCTCAAGCCTAAATTTCTGTAAATCATACGACTATAAAAGAGTTAAGATGGAAGGAATGTCACTAGTCCTGTTTTCCTACAAAATACTTCATTGGAAAAACAACCAAAAATTAATGGAGGAGGAATCAACACATTGGAAAACGTAAACAAAAGTGGGAGTAATAAGCAGACAGAACAGCAATAAAATCATGATGAAAATAAGAACTACTTATAAAAGGCACAGAAATCACAGAGTCTGAGTAAAGGTCTCCCGATGTGACCTGTGATGGGCACCAACTTCCGATCCTGTCGCATCAGCCCCTGAACGCTGAGATTACCTCTGCTTACCCCTGCAACGGCTTAATCAAAGATATCTTAAGGGAAATGAAACGTATGACCAAATTATTATTTAATAAACTTGAGAGTACATGTGTAACTGCTTAGGAATGTGAAGAATAAGAGAATCCAGTAATTAGCCAAGCAAGTGAAGTGGTGATTAGCCGCGCATGCCTGAAATCACAGTACCCAGGAGGAAGAGACAGGAGGATCGCTGTGAGTTCTAGGCCAGCCTGTGCTACAGTGAGCTCAGGGCCAGCCTGAACTATGTAGGGAAATTCTGTCTCAAAACCAAAACCAAACAAAACAAAACAACAAAAAACTTCCCTCCACAAATTCATCTCTCAACGGTGTTACAAGGGATTCACTCAAACTTTTATGATACTGATCAAGATTAAGATATTCCCTCTGATTAATATATTTGCTATGTATAGCAAACATACAGCTATGCGAACATTGTAATAAAAATGTATGCTTAGCTGACATGGTCTCAAATGTCAGGAACTTTACAAAGGTTAGGAAATCTTTACATCTCATTAGTAAATGCAATCTTTGCCAAAACTTGCCAATATGTTTAAAAGAAAAAACAATTACAGGCTAACTGCATCTCAGCATGCAGATTTTCAAATCCAGAATAAAACAGCAGCTCATCAACTACAAGTGTGCATTAGAAAATACACACACATACACACACACACACACACACACACACACACACACACACCGGAAAGAAAAAAGAAAATACTGTTTAAATCAATATGGAGACACCTCAAAGAACTAGGACTAGAGGTTCCTTTGACCCAGCCATCCCTCTGCTTGGTTATCTTTCCAAAAGAATTAAAAGAATCATATCACAGTGATATACATATGTGCACCCATGTGCATAGTGGCACAATTTATAATAGCTAAAACTTGGAAACAAACTCATGTCTGGGGTTGTAGCAAAGATGAATAAGTGACATAAGGGATCAAAATGGAAGAGACAAAGTCACTACCACAAATGACAAAAGTATCCTAGCGTAACACTGTAGAACAACGACAAGAACACCTGTGCTGCCAAAGAACAACAGCTGGAAAAAAACCACAGTGCTGTTGATTTTAATAGACACATGGTAAAGAAACAGCTCTCAAATGTCTTTTCTCAAGGTGAACAGACAATAGGAACAGAAAACAAAAGATCGTTTGTTTATGTGTGTTTAGGAATCAGTTTTAAATTCAGTACCATTTAAAATACAAAAATCTGTTATTAATAGAATCAAAAGTGCAAAAATGTACCTGTGAGATGTGAATATAATGAACATCTGAGGGAAAAAAATACAGTACCAAAATATGTTGAATTAAAAGATTGACCAGATAGGAGGATGTGGTCATAAATGCCTATAATCCTAGCTTTCTGCTGACCGAGGCAGGAGGATCACCAGGAGTTCAAGGCCATCCTGAGCTACATAGTGAGTCAAGACCAGCCTGAACTACATAGGGAGACCCTGTCTCAAAAAATAAAAATTGAACTTGTATCAATTTTTGAAAAACTGCTAATGTCTGCATTAAAAGGATATAACAAATGTTCCACTCTGTTTCTTCACTCTATGAAATTATTTTCTTGTGCACAAAAAATCTTCCTCAAATATCATGGCAAAGGAAAGATTTTATTGCCACCTGCAGGTTATTTCACATACTACCCAAGATCTATACATACATTTTATCTAACACTATAAAGAAATGTTCTAAAAATCTGCAACATATTCAAAGATAAAAATACTATATACAAGTCAAATTGGATAGCTGTGCACAGTCGTGCATGCCTGTAATCCCAGCACTCAGGAGGCTGAAACCCAACCTCCACAAGTTCAAGACCAGCCTAGGCTATACAGTAAGTTCAAGGCAGACTGAATTACACAGATTCTGTCTTGAGCTAATGGGAGAAAAAAAAAAGATGATCTGCACAGACTTAACTTTGATGATATGATACACTATATATTCCTTATATATAATCCTTAATAAAATGCTATTTCTACTACCACTGAATGAAGTACAAATGTGAAAAATGTTCCAGAAAACTTTATGAAAAACAAAGGAAATCGCTGTATTTTTCAAATCTCAAAAATAAAGAGGAAGGATATACATTTCTTTGCTTGGAACATGCTAAAGAGTGAAATTCATTTAGACTCAATCTCAAACAGCATGTGGCCACATTAAATTGAAAAACAAATCAAGAGACACTGCTGCTTTATTCTAAACAGATTTGTTAAGGCCGGAAGTGGAAATGAAGAGGCAGAGGTGAGTGATCACTCACTTATGGTGGTAAACTGCTCATATCATACGCCAAGTAAAGCTGATTATCACAGTGCAAACTTTCAAAGTTGCACACCAGGCAGACATCATTCAGAAAAAGGAATGTGGAACTGCAAAATATAGAAGTACAAGAAAATGACTTTCTGCATTTGATGTTAGGAAAACTTTACAAATAAAATTGTAAAGTCACAAAAGTGAAGGTGGCTTAAAAAGATATAAAAGCATAGGAGTTAGGATTTCTTCAGCAAAAAAAAAGTCCTTGAGGAAATTAGCAAGCAGAGGAAAAAAAACCCCAAAGTACTCTATTTTCATTCTCTATACGTGACAAAGAAGTATTTGGAAAAGAAAAAAAGGTTTACAAAAGAAGGTTCCTCATCACAAATAGGAGCACAGGATATAAGCAGACAATACACAGAACAGCTTACACCAGAAAGGGAAAACAAAAGGCATAAAAGAAAAAATGCGTTTCATTGTGAATTCATCACATTAGAATTTGGTTCTGAGAGACAGGAATTCCTGCCAACTTGTGGTGGGAGTGTGATGGAATATATTAAGATTTTAAGAGAATACACAGTCCAGGCACCAGGAAATGTGGTTCTGAGCATCTATCAAAACCTGACTCTAGGTCAGCAAGAAACAGAATGTTCCCTGTGGGATTTATATCACTGAGAGAACCACACAAGCCTACGTTTCCATAAGTGTGGAAAAGGCAAATAAGGTGTTGACATTCCATTTGCATGATTTTCCAAGTATGGAATCACAGGGGCTGAATCTGCTGATTTAGCAGATGCATCCAGACACATAAGCTCCTGAATAGCATGGTGCCTTGAAAGGAAAAAAAAAAAGAGAGAAAAGAAAAAAGAAGAAGAAGAAGCAAGAGCTGCCATCTCTCTGGCTCTGCATGCCCACCTCAGTGCCTCTAAGTCTGTACTCCCAGACTCTTCACTCTTGACCTCCCTACCTGAGCTGCATTTCTGATCCAGCTACAGTAAAAAAGCCAGCAGACGTCAGCGCCTGGTGCCTACACATTCACTGGGAGGTGCACAGCCCACACCAAGGGGCGCCTTGAAGGGAAGCTCACTGCTTTATCTCACTGTGCCAATCCATGGCTTCTCCAGTATCCCGACATGAGGGGGTGCTCCAGAGTGTGGGGATGCAGCAGGCCTCAGTGGGATTTTGAGGACTGCAGTCTCCGGTCAGTCATGAAACACATAACAAAGGCTCGGTGTCAGCTCTTTCCTCAGAGAGATATGTCACTGCAAAGGAGTGACAAGCCAGTCTTAGAGGTGACAGTACCAGGCAGACCTGTCTTCAGCCCGCGAAGGGTAAAGAAGAGGCAGCAAAGAAACCTACAATAAAAATCCAGATCTTTTCTACAAGGGTGAGAAAGAAGGGTAGCCAGAATCAGCAAAAATTAAAACTAAAAAAAATGTAGTTGGGTTTTTTTTTTAGCATTGCTGAAGCTTGGTGTCTTTTGGTCAAAGTTGCAGTCTTGTATCTGTTCATGGACTATTTTCATCTAATCCCCCTTCTCCTGATGAAGCAATCCAGACAGTATTATCACAGTGGTACACCTCTCTGTAACACAGGAAAATAATAACAAGTCAAATCACACCAGAGCAAAACAAAACCCTGATTAGAGCACCCTCATCCATACGTTACTCATAATATTGTCCCACAAAAACATCAACATCGAACTCAACACAAGGATCAATCTACTATGTGAAACAGGAAGAAAAGGGCTAAAGGTGTAGAGAAAGTGGGAAGGGTAGGGGAAAGGGAATAAGGGAAAAGAAAAAATATGAGAAATGGAAATAAAGTGTTTGTAAATGGGGAGCGTAAGAGGGGGTGAAGGGAGGGCAGGGACAAGGGGAAAAAATGAGAACCAAGACCTGTCATGTAAAGGTACCAGATCCCAGTAATGAATGTAACTGTATTGTATACATAGAATGTACCAATAAACTCAATAAAAAGAAAAAAAAACAGACAATCTACTCTTTCATATTCTAAGAAAAGCACTTCAACCAGAGTTGAAAGAATGATTCTACAAATGTTGCTTAAATTCACAAGAAAAAAGCATCTTAATCAATCCAAAGGAAGGCAGGAATAAAAGGTATCGATGCAGTATAGATATAATGAATACATCTAATCTTTCAAACAGCATTGATAATCCTTGGCTCCTTTAAAACTGCTCACCATGATACCCTTGACCCTTAGTCAGGATAATTCTGTAACCAAAGCCTATTTCATGATAAAAACATAAATATTGTATGTACGTTATTAAATAGGGTGTTCTGTCCGTCTCTAGCGATTTTCCCTTGGTAGCCTGTTGGGGGCAACAGTGAGTCCTTACTGGGGTGCAGAATGTCGAGCAAGTGCTGTACCATGCACCACTAGTGTAAAAAAATTATAAAATTCAAAAGTCAATCTAGGTTTCCACTGCATTCTTGTGATTTGTCTTTTATTGTTCAGTACTAGAAATTGAACTAAGGGTAGAACATGTTAGAAAAGTTACATTAGAGTGGAGAAAAATCTGCAGTATTTTTCTTTCACGTTTAAATAGGGTCTTGCTCAATTATCTATGGTGGACTTGATGTTGCAATACACCTGTCTCAGAACCTCAGGTAGCTGGCGAAAGGTGTGCACCAGCATGTTTTACTGATGTTTCATTTACCCTACACTGTACTCTTGGATGGTAGTAGTGAGTAATAAACTCACATTTTAGCCTGGCAAGGTGGCATATGTCTGCGAAAAGTTTACCGGACAACTTAGTGAAACCTGGTCTCAAAATACAAAAAAAAAAGAAAAAGAAAAAGAAATCAAAATCTGTGGGGAATACAGTTCAGAACAAAATCCTCTAGTCCACTCTCTTGCACAATAAAAACATCGACCACATCTTTAAATCATTAGTATCATGGAGATACCTGTTCCCATCACACTTAGATGAGATGATGGCATCTGCCTAAGTTTTAAGCCCACAACAAGGCCCAGAAGTTCTGTAATTTTCAGTGTTTCCTCAAATGATTAGGTTACCTGATCATTAGTAACAGAAGACATATATTTCTAACATTTAATGAGCTCCTCTCCTTCCTTCACGCCTGTGATCTCTGAGCCACTCTCACACTGAACCAGCACACAATCCTTCCTTTTGTGTCACACTAAAAACAAGGTAACCTCGGAGGAAAACCTTCTCTGTTGTAGGTGCTGATTTTGGAAACCTCCAGGATCCCCTCCTCTCTCACTTTCTCTCCTTCTATTTGTTCTTCCATCCACAGAAAACTTTTTTTTATCCTTAGGCATCCATATGCTTGCAGACTTTAACTCTGGGGTTTTACCCGTAATTCAATAATCTTACATTGCAAAGTCCACTTCAAAGCATTTCAATACTGAAAACAGTGTCTACATACAGTCCAAGGACTACAGCATTGCCTTCTCCTTCTGCAGGCCTACCACAGCACAAGCCCATGTAGATGCCCCAGTTCAAAGTGGTTCTCCAAGTGTCGAGCATGTGCAAAGAAAGGGACACTTTCAGCTGTCCTTGTAACACACTACCATCCTCTCCATTTTTCTCAGCATTCTAAATGCTATGAGAAGAACTCACTTAAATGGTTTATTTCTGAGCAGGGGCGACACCTAAAACATTAAGTTGATAATTTTTTTCATTGTTTTGTGTCTAACACACGATTTCACTGCCTTGCTTGGCAAGTGCTCCATCAAAGTTACATTGTCTCCAATGGTACACATTTTTTTAGAGTCTTATGGCCTTTTCAATAGCTATCAGGAGTTTGGGCAATACAGCAAATTTAGGATGTCGGTTATCACAAAAAGGACCTTTCCCCTCGAGGAGGGCAGTCTTGGGTTTTAGACCCTGCATCAGAGACACTGATAAAACACAGGTCCTCCAGGTGTGCCGCAGGGAGAAATGGGACCAGGGATCCAGCACAGCCGAGTCCCCTCAGTCAACCCCGCACCTGCATCTTCCCACGGCCCAATCTCCCCCGCACAGGTGGACACCTGGCTACGGGCTGGGGCTGTCTGAGCCTGCACTCAGGGCTTGTGTGATCGCTGTGGTAGGCAGAACGCTGGGGACCGAGAGCTGGACCAGTCCCAGCCTAGAGACTGGGGTACCAGTGCTGGAGACCAGGAGGTCCTCAGACTGCAGCACGCAGGGAGACTCCGGTTTGCAACTGCTGGTTCTGGCACTTCCACTGACACCTCACCCCAACCGCACCCCAGTTTGTACCGTCGCCATTGTGTGGCATCAGTGTCTCCCGGGGTCCTTCTCACGCAACACAAAGCCGGTGGGCGCCATGGAGCAATGCGGTCAAGACAGCGCAGCTCTCAGTAAAGTGATCAGGCTGCAGACCTGGGCGCCATGACACCGGAAGAGCCCTACTTTCTGCTCTCCTCTGATTGGACAGGTCATAATGCCCGCCTCTCAATCAGTGATTGGCCGCTGTTCCTGCTGAGACAAATCCCTGCCTGCGTGAGCGGAGTTCACTCGTAAGACTTGTTTTTTCTACAAATATTTTACATTTATTATGAGAATACAGAAAACAAATGTTCTGCCGACTCATGAGTAGTAATTGGTCTATTGGAAAAGAAAAGAAAAAGGCTATTCAAAGGTGGTTTAAATTTACAAAAAAAACGAAATCATGTTTTAAAAATGGAGAAAGCAATTAAACATCCCACAATGTTAGCCAAAATTCAAAGCGTATTTCTCCTGAGTGTAAAAACTACTAAATAAGTGTTAAGTACAAGTCTCAGTTAAAAATTGATAAAAGATAGGTGTCTAATTGCTCTCGTTCATTTTCAAACTTGTTTACAAAGCCAGTGAATCCAGACCATGTTTGTGTGTTTTACTGGAACTTTCCAGGAGAAGCACCCAATTTTCCAATATTTCTTTTATTTACTTAACAAATATAGTATTTAAAAATAATAAAAAAGATTAAAGGTGCTTTCACATGACATGAAATGACCACACACTGTGCCAACTTTGTTAGGCATGGGGGTGCTTTGCTTAAAAGTTGCCTGCTGATGGAACATGCCTGGAAACAGGTGGCTGTGGCCACTCTATTCCCTGATCATCACCCCAAGTTCATCTTCTAGTGTGTAATTTAGAGAGTTCTACAGTGGTGTCTCTCCCAGACTTCTACCTGTCCTAACTGGAAGGGAAAACTGAATTTAAGAAGAGCTTCCTCATGGCTTCTCAAAGCTTTAGGCTGTTGTTGAACTCACCACATACCCAGGCTGCCTTTGAGCTAGCTGTGAGCTTCCTGCATCAGCCTCCCCAGTGCTGGCATCAGAGCTATGCACCAACAACGCCTGAATATCCTGTCTTCTTAAGGGACTCCGAGGGTTCTTCCTTTGACTCGCCCCTCAGCATGGGGTCAAAAGTGTACTAGAATAATGCCAGAATCACCACACCACGGAGAAGTCACAGTTGTGAGGGATCCAGCCAGGGTCTGAGCACAAGGGAGTAGAGGGAGGGGCCGATGTCGAACATGGTCAGAAACTTGCTGTCAGCCACCTGGCTTCCTGGACATGTTTTTGTCACAATGGATCTCTCAATGTACTCGTTTTAGTCAAGAAAATAATTATGTGCCCCCAAAAGCAATACGATTCTTGAAAAAACTGCAGGTAAATTATAGCAGTATTCTGCGATGCTGCAAAAAAAAAAAAAAAAAATCAAACATTTTACCTAAATCAGACCGGCAACCTCTTCTATCAAGTATCATCATGAAAACATGAATTTTGAAGCAAACATATGTCCAAGCCAGAGGGTCAGAATGATTGCTGAAATCCAAGCCTATGATAGATCACTGCCTGGTGAAGCGGCGGGGACACCTAAGGACCTCAGACTTTAAGGTCCCCATGCCCTGTAGTTCTCTGCTCATTAAAGCACCCCATCTTTCAGCACATTAATATTTCTACAAGAAGCACATCCCCTGGAGCCATGAAGCACTCCTGACGGCCATCTTGTTTGGGTGGAATGGTCTGTGGGATACTAGTAAAGCGTTCTGCTGTGTCTGGTTGAGTCACGGGACTGTGACATTGGAGACTACACCTTTTCTTTCCCCCTTTTCTGTAGGCATTGTTCCGCTCTCTAATTTCTGCCTCCCACATGGTCATTACCTTCATTGTTCATTTTTTCCACTATTGTAACTCTCCTTAGAAGACAAAAAACAACACACTTCAATGTCTGAACCATGAGTCGAACTAAAAATTTTCATTCTTAATTTCTATGTCTCGTGTGTTTTATAACTTCAGCAAAAAACCTAATACAATTAATAGTTGGTGTCTAAGCAAAATGAACTGCCAAATATATCCACCCTTTCCTCAGAAGATTATATGAGTTTTCTCTAGGACTATTCTTCAAAGATATCATTTGTATGTACATATTACGTTTCCATCAACCCCCCGTTTAGCATAATCGCTTTTAAGGAATAACCTATAGAAATCACGAATTACCCCTGGAAAGAAAAACCTTCCAATAGCATTCACACGTGTTTCACCTACTTTCCTCTTCTCCACAACTTGTGGCTGTCAATATATACCCAAATCAGGTCTTTGAACTGAAACAAGGATAGTGCTTATTCCCATCTGTGTTTGTCCAGTAAGTAGAAAAGGACAACTCTAACATACTGAATATGGAGTTAAAACATGTGAGAGAAATATCACTTACGGGAATACAAAGATGCCATGAGACATTTCTAGAGGACAAACTGTACAGAGGCATCTAATCAAACGCAAATTGTTCGCTTTCTCTGTGTACTGGTGGATCCCCGACCATTCTTTGTGAATAATTTCACAAGCTTCTTTGTGCCTGCAGATTTACATGCTCTGATAAGGTTATTAACACAATCTCTTGATTCCTTACAACACTGCTGACCCACTGAGTTATTTCTCTAATGAAATTGAACACATCTAGTGTAACTCACCTAAGTTTTAATTCCCTGGAGGATCAATTCTACTTCACTTCTTAGAAAATGCGTTACACTGAATGTGGTGATATTTCAGGTGCATTCTGGAGACATATTTACTGTGGTACGCAGCCTGACACACCATCAAAATTGTGATAACATGCATAGAATATTACATTACTGGGTCATAATATAGGAATTCTGCTAGAAGAATTCCTAAGACTCTTGAAACATCTTACATGAAAATTCTAAACTTTTAGTGGCTGGGGAACTGCTCATAATTTCATTTCATTTTTCTTTTCTGTTTGTTTGTTTTTTTTTTTTTTTGTGCCAGGGATCGAACTCAGGAGCTTGTGCAGTGGCACTACTGAGCCAAATTACTGGATTTTTTTATTCACTAAGTTTATTGGTACATTTTAGATGTTCACCATGATGACACTCATCATTGGGAATTTATACCTGTCCATGATATATCTTGGTTCCCATTTTTCCCTATTCACCTATCCTCCCTTCAACCCCTTTGCCCCTCCCTGTTGTCCATGATTTCGTAACGAGGAATGATCTCAATACAGAAGAGCCAAGGAATGCTTCAACTATGGATCTTGTAAAAATGATGTTTCTGTGTAATTCAGAACTGGGTTTAAATGTAAAGCCCCACCTACTGGACCTGTGGAAAGGAGGAAAGGGCTTAAGACTCAGTTGATAAATAAAACCAAAAAGGTAGGTAAACATGTCAATGTATCAGAATAGTGTTTAATTATAGTGCTATATTATTTGTTGTATACTACTTAGCATCAGGCTTGGCCTAAACTCATATGATGTCAGAAAATTCTGTTCCCCTCTAAGCCATGATAATAAAATCTGGAGACAAATCCATGTTTTCTGAAATGCAAAATCGCCACTCACTGAAAACCATTGCCTCGCAACTACACTGGACAGCTGGGCTGGCTGAATGAAAGGACGTGCAAAACGGTCGCTACTTCCAGGCTGCTTCAAACCTGGAAGGATCCTTCTGACATTATGTGAACTCTGCCTTGCACCAGCAGCCTACGTGTCCTACCCCGTACGGACTGCACTACAGAATGTGGCCAGTGGGAAAAGGCCGGAGAGATTCCTCCGTCTGATTCTCTCCGGTGACACACACAGCCCAGAGGAGGAGCCTGATGAGGGTGGCTTTCCACTGATGCCGCGCTTTCTCTCTGCTGTGCACCTCCCCACATGCTGTTCCCGTGGCCTCCTCCGGAGAGCCACCAAGGAAGCCTGCTGGGAATCTGGGTGGATTGATGAGCAATTCAGTTTACAGCTCCTTTCGGATCCCATAACAACACAAACCCTCTCTGCCCAGCGCAAGCACAGCTTCCGCGCAAGGGTGAGGAACTCCTAGGCTTGGTGGAGGCAGGGCTGGACGGAAGGCTTTAGCCCCGTGACATCAAAACGGGGGCAGGTGGGTTTAGGAGCTGGGTGCCAATAGTGTGAAAGCAGTGTTGTGTTCTAAGGTAAATATAGCTCTGCGCTTTATCTCGGCTGTGCCATTCTCCACGGGCCATTTCCTTGGGCTTCTCCAGGCCCTAACATGAGCGGGTGGCCTTCAGCATGTGAGGAATCCAGGGTGACTTGGTGGGATTTCGGGGATTTCCCTCTCTTGCCACTTATTGAACACACAACAAAGATTCGTGATTACCTCTTTCTCCAGAGAGATGTAGTCACTGTGTAGGGAAAAGTGCCCAAGTCTCAGGCAACAGCGCTGCTCAGACATTCAGGCAACCAAGGGAAATGAAGAGAGGAGCAGCACGGGAATTTGGCACCCCAGAATAGAAGACAGGTGACTGCCCAACGTGAAGTGAATTTCAAGGATTGCCAGAATCAGCATTAGTCAGAAATAGGAAGGGATGCGTCTTCTTTTCAGAATTGGTGTCTTGTGGTCAGACTTCTCAGGGCTAAGTCTGTTTACTGATGATATGGATCCTTTGACAGTGATGCAAGCCAGACAGTGTGACTAGACAGGCTCACCTCTCTACAGAGAAAAAGACCAACGCTCAACAAAACCAGAAACCAAACTCGGAGTAGTGGTCTCTTGACCAAAACTGGTTCCTAATGGTTTTCCAGTTTAGTTTCTAAGAATAACTTCATTAGTGGTGCCTCATGAACAATGGAAGCTGGGAAACAATCTTGTGAGTTGTATATTCTAGAGAGAAGAACCTCACCAATGTTGAAGAAATATATCTACAGATTCATATCAGATGCGTATCCGGTTTTTCTTTGATAGCTCAGTAGTGGAGATTTAATTGAAGACCTTGGGCATGTGAGACACATTACTTCAGAGTGATGATATGTGGACAGACGTTTTACTCGATGCTGACAAATCGTCTTGCCCAATTGCTCAGACCGACATGGGTGGTGCAATACTCCTGCCCTGTGTTCCAAGTCGCCGGGCTTATATGTGTGCAACGCAATTCTGTCTGATTTCTAACTGACCCAAACCCGATCCTTCCATTTAGCAGCTGTGATGAAGGATCCCCCCTCTTATCTGAGCACGATGACACAAGCCTGTCACCCTAGCACAGAGGGAGGCTGAAGCATGACTGAAGGTTCAGCCCTGCCTGGCTGACTTAACGAGACCTCGTCTCCAAACTCAGACAGCAGGGTAGGGATGTAGCTCGGAGCAGACATCCTGAGTTCCATGTCCTGGACAGTAAAAACATCAGCCACACCATGCAGTCATCTTTATCCTGCAGTGACCCGTTCTGCTTACACACAGAGGATGTTGTCAACATGATTAGAAAATTTCTGCTTCAATTTCGCCTCAAAAACGACCAGGTGAACTGATAGATTATAACAGAGGACACACATGGGTAACTTGTACTAAGTTTCTCTCTTTATTGCAAGCCTGTGACATCTGACCCAATCACAGGGAGCCACCACACAACCTTTCCTTTCTCATCACGCTAAGGACAACGCAACCTCATGGAAATACTGCTCTGCGGAAGCCGGGAATGCCGCCAACACAGTCTGCGCACGAATCACCACCTTTGCACTGCTCTGTGGTTGTCGCTGTCAAAACTTCTATAGCTACTCTGAGTACCTGGTGCCCCAAGCCAGTGAGGACTTCAGCCTGGGATGCACCAAGCACTTAGAGATGCCTGAAATTCCGTGGTTTACTGTTGATGAGGGGATTCAGAGGCTGAAGGCAATGGAAATGCTGGAGTGGACTTGTCATGTTAAGCCTCTGCACTGGGATGATCCAGAAAATGCAACCTCCACTAACACCCTGCAAAACATTTATTTGACTAAGGACATTGGGCCAGAACTATAAAAAATGCTTCACAGAACTAGAGAAAGCAATCAAAAATTCATTTAGGAATCAGAAGAGACCTAGAATACCAAAAGCAATTCTAGGCAACAGAGACATGGCAGGGGTTATCACAATCGCCAACTGAAACTATACTACAAAGCTACTGTGATAGAAAGAGCATGGTGGTGCACACCTGTAATCCCAGCACTCAAAAGGCTGAAGCAGGAGGATTGCTGTGAGTTCAAGACCAGCCTGGGCTACCTAGTGAGTTCCAGGTTAGTCTCAACTATGTAGTGAGAACGTGTCTCAAAAAACAAACAAACAAACAAACAAAGAAACAAAAAACAGCATGGTACTGGCAAAGAAACAGACCCGAGGATCAGTGGAATAGATTAGAAGATGCAAAAACAACTACAGACATACTCAGCTACCTCAACTTTGACAAAGGAGCCAACCATCCTCACCAGAGGAAAGATAGCCTCCTTAATAAATGGTGTTGGAAAAACTGGATTTCAACTTGTCAAAGATTAACACTAGACCCATATCTTTGACCACGCACTAAACTAAAATCCAAGTAGATTAAAGATCTAAATATTAAAAAAAGAAATACAAAATTTGCTGGAAGATAAGTTATGTAGAACTCTTAAAGACAATGGCATAGCAAAAGACTTTATGAACAAATCCTCAGTATCATGGGAACTAGCACAAAGAATCAACAACTGGGATCTCATCTTATTAAAAAACTTCACTGTGAGAGAAATAACCAACAGAGCTAAGAGACAAAAAAGTTTTACCAGCTGTTCTCCAGACAAAAATATGCTATCTAGAATATATAACCAACTCAAAAACAGCAGACCCCCCAAATATAAAGACCCAATTCAAAAACAGGCATCTGAACAGGCATTTCTCAGACAAACAAGTACAAGCAGCAAATAAACATATAAAAAAATTCAACGTCACTGGTCATTCAAGAAACGCAAATGAAAACAACATTGAGATTCCACCTCACCCCAGAAAGAATGGCTGCTATCAAGAAACCAACTGAGGAGAGCCTCGCCTGCTCCTGACCCAGCCACCATCGCTCAAGTTCCAGGAAGTAGCCTGGGCCCCGATCCACCCCGGGAAGGAGAGCCATGCCTGCTTCCGACCCAGCTGCCATCGCTCAAGCGCCGGGAAGGTAGCCGCGCCTGAACCCCTATACATGCCCCCCCACACTCTCAGACTTCCTGACTGTGCCAGTCTTTGGACCCACTCTGCAGAGGCACAGGTGGTCATCAAGGGTATTTTTCTGAGTTCCCAACTTTAAACATCTTTAAAGAAAGTGCAAGGGAAACCTGTAATAGAACGTTGTGGAGTTCAACCATTCAGAAGGTTGGGGAACTCAATCTGGGCCTTGCAGCCTGAGGTCAGTCAGCGTCATGGGGTTCAGCCATCAGCTAACTGAGATCAGGGGTCTTGCATCCTCACTCTGTCTGAGCCATTAAATGGTAAATACACTATATTGAAATTTTGTTCACTGCAGACATGTTCTGGACTGCTTCTTGATTTCAATTTAATTCAAATGATTTAAGGGTGATAGACTAGTGACTACCACCAGTGGTCAGTGTCAAAGTCGTGCTTGATCTTAATGTGTTGCTGATTGTATCAGTTGGGATAAAGCATTGCGGTTGATCTGATGAGCTGTTTTTGCTGATGTTATGAAGATGAGAATGTCTGTGGGTGGTTAGAGACACAGAAGCTAGGGCGCAACTATATCAGGAAGATGTGTGTGATAACCCAGAGATTAAACCAAGGACAGTCCAACAATAAAAATAAAAATGAGAAAATACTTAAGCAAGACACAAGGACAGACTTCCAATTTACCAATGGCAAACAGTAGGGCAAACGAGGATGAAAAGGCCAATCGTGAACCACCAGGACACCCTGAACTCAAAGCACAGGAAGTAACAAAACAGATCAATCAGGCTCTAGAAAAATTCAAAACAGAAATAATTTCCCAGATAACCATAGATATAGTGAGCAAAATGGAAATCGTGATTCGAGACTCTAGAGCAGAAACTGACAAAAAAATAGATGAGCTCAGGACCATGATAGAAGCCATGAAGGC